>NW_004955456.1:14572604-14635847 GCF_000276665.1 Chinchilla lanigera
CCCGAGGCTCCCTGTGCACCGGAAGTCCTCCGTCCGGGGAACGACAAGGTCGGGAATGAGTCGCCGGTCCAAAGACAATATTTCCTACTCTTAACCTCTATTGTTCCTTAGAATTCATTCTTTAATTTTGGAGGACATGAACTCAGTGTGTTGGATGTCTAGCTGGTTGGGAGTTATAATATTTCCACTATATCATTTTGGAGGTTCTATATCATTTCCTATATCATTTGGAGGTCCCACTGAGATAATTGGACAGAGGTAAGAGCTTGTTTTATTTCATAGATTCTGGATTGCAACTTGCTTAGGTAATCAAAATTGCCATCCTTGTTTGTTAACTGCTTATGCCCTGATTTTAATGCCTTGTCTTTGTCAACTGCTTATGCCTCATGTCTTTATACACTGTCTTTTGTTAAAATGACAGTAAATTTAAGTTGAAAACATGAGAAGATTATGATTTGTTTTTACACACTAGATCTTGTATTCCTGTTTTGTATATGCTGCATTTGGATTTACTGGTGTTTAACCTGTTTGCCTGCTGTGGTTTGATTAGGCCACGGTACTAGGAAGGATATTGTTAAAGTTCCTCCAGTGGATTTTAGTATAAAATACTGTAAAATGGGTTTTTAAAAAAATAAAATCGAGTTTATCTTTAGAAAATGTACACGCCTATTAATAAATCAAAGGACCCCTTATGCAAATTAAAAAAGGCAGTAGGCCAGCACCCATTCTTAGGACTTGGGAAACAGATTTCACTGAGACAGACTGGCCTCGATCCTTCTCTACCCTCTAGAGGAAATGTTGAGCCTGTTCTGCCTCAGTTTCCTTTCTGGTCTCATCTTCCACTGGTGAGGAGGCAATCTCAGCTCTTGAGATTCCCCATTCTTGCCTTTCCACGCAGAGAGTGATGACTCATGAGGAAGTTTTCTCAATAACTCGTTGTGAGCATGAGAAGAAAAACTCCCTTTCTCTGATCTCATTTCTGAACTTTTCATACTGCCTTTTTACTTTCCTTTTTTTAGAGGCATGTAAGATTAGAGAGAGGAAAAGCCTTTCCTTCCTAAGAACCTTTAACTTAAGCTAAGAACCTTTAACTTAAGCCCATAGAAAATGAGCACTTATTAATGGTGAAGACAGGGAAGTCATCTTAGATGAAGACATCTCAGGCTTTTATCTGTTTCTTGTAGAAATTTAATGAGCAATGGTCACTCTGCCAACTAGTTAAAAGCTCTTAGAGCTGCTCCCACTCTTAAATCAGGGGGAAAGTTTTCCCAGCACCTTCTGGCAAATCCCTATTGAAGACAATGACAAATGGAATGTTGACGAGACATACAGCTGGATTCCTTTCCAGAGACAAATCTCTGGTTGCTTGGAATCAGTTAAAACTGAGAGGACAGCTGAGGGGTCATGGCCATGATGACTTTCTGGCAGATATCCAAAGGTTACGCAGTGCAAGCTGAATCCTTGTGGCCCACTGGATAACCAGCAGAAAAATCTCCATTTATCTTGCCATGGCAAGCAGAAACACTTGAAACAACACCCAGGATTTGGAGGTAGATTTAATTTACATCAAGGGGAACTGACTGATTGGGATCATTACCAGAATACCAAGCCCTGATCTCTGATGATCTAGGGTTTACATGAGGTAAGCAAGCAGGAAGTACAGAGGCTGAATGAATTGTTAACTGGGGACTCGTTTATACAATGTGCATCACAGTGACCAGCTAGCTGTTTCTAAGAGACAGGAGCAACAGGAACTGGAACAAGAACTTTTACCTGGGCAACTAACAAACTGAAGTATATTGGCAGGAGGGGGCATTTTCTGCTACCATCTATCATACTAGATTGTGACCCTATCTTCCCAGCCTGCACTACATAGCAGGCTACATAGACTTGAACCTTGTCTCCAAAACCAAGAACCTGATTCCCAGACTGCATTCTAGAAGGTTAAATAAGCACTTCTGAATGCCCCAGCACTGAGCCTACTGACAGGACACCATTTCAACCTGTATATTGATAAAAGGTGGGGCACGGTTTTAGGAGTGCTTAGGCAGGATCTGGGACCTGCTCAACAGCCTGTAGGGCATCTGAGTCATGAATTAGACATTGTAACAGAGGAATGGCTGCGTGCTTGTGGCTGCAGTATCTCTCCTGGTACCGGAGGCACCCAAGCTGACTGTAGGCAAAGATCTCACTGTATATACACCTCACAAAGTGGCAGGACTTCTTTCTTCCAAAGACAGCCCATGTCTATCACACAATCGACTTCTTAAATACCAGGCTCTACTTCTAAAAGGACCAGTCATTCAAACAAACACACATTCCTCCTTGAACCCTGCCACCTTGCTACCAAGAAAAAGGAAACTGAGGCTGAGGAACACTACTGTGGACAGGGTTAGAAGATGTCATACGACACACCAAGGCCTTAACTAACTATACTCAGTGGGCTTTAAACAACACCATGAAAAAAAAAAAAAATAAAAAAATAAACAACACCATGAGAGAGACCGGTCTCTCTCTCCTAAATGAAGAAGTAAAATGAAAGAGGCAGGCTGTCTTCTCAAATCACATGGCATTAGACATTCTAACAGCAATACAAGGGGGTACTTGTGCAATTATAAAAGCAAAATGTTGTATGTACATTCCTGATTCTTCTGCTAATATCTCGATGGCTGTTCAAGATATTAAATGACAGGTTAATGCCATGTTGGATTCTGAAATTCCCTAGACCTTCTCCTTACCCTCTTTGTGGGAGAATATTACTGGCTCTTTCTGGTGGAAATATTTGTTGGTTGTATTCACAATAGTCTTGTTGATCTTATTATTTGGCCTGTACATACTTAACTATTTTTTTGGCCTTGTCTCCTTCAGACTTAAAGTTATACACCTACTCAAGGTGAGAATGTCTGACATCTATCAAAATCTTTTAGATAGACCCTTGGGAGAGTATTTCTGACTGCCAATCACAACTATAACCCCCTTCAGCCTAAAATAGCCAGAATGGTCATGACCCCTATCCCCTCATAACTGTTAGGGGTACCTCTTCATCGGGGGGAATATTATAGACAGCTAAGTTAGATTAAATATTATAGGCAGTCGGACAAGGGTGGGACCTCGAGAAGGTCAGGGCAAAGATGAAAACACATTACAACAGTGGTTGGCGGTGCATCTGTTGGAAGCCAGGTCTCAAGACAAAGATAAAATGACCAGGCCTAAGAGAAGCGGTAACAGCCGGTCTAATGAAGTCTGGAGAGACGTTAGTCACCTTGGTGGGTGACCAAGACCCTTGGACTGGTTCCTTCCTGAAAAGTTCTTTGTTCTTTCCATGTGCACTTGCTATGTGGTTTGCTTCCCCATTGCATCAACATTACCTAAGTGACTGTACTTATAACCTTATTGGCTGATTGTAGCTATAGCTCACATTGTACCCAGGTGGTTGTGCTCTATAATACTTTCCCTGAGAAGTGGGGTCCTCAGCAACCCACTTGGGGCCCCTCTTGACTGTCATGTGCTGTGTCTCTGCCTCTCAATAAATATGTCTTATTCTTAACCTCCGTTGTTCCTTAGAACTCATCCTTCAATTTGAGAGGAACATAAACTTGTATATTGGATGTCTAGCAGGTTGGGAGTTATATTTCCCCTTTATCATTTTGGAGGTCCTATACCACTTCCTATATCAGTCTGGTGGCCCCTGGCTGCAACCAGACTCTGCAACTTCCCTGTGGCCATAACTGAAGATGACGCGAGTGAAAACAGAGCAGCAGGTCTTTTAGAGCTTGCTAGAGCAGCAGAGAAGGAGAGTTTCATAGTAGCACAGGAGGAGGCTCCATGTGCTTTGATGAATGTGGTTGCCATGGGGAAGCTTGAGGCTTAGTAAATTAGAAGCAAGGATCTTATGTGCTTGGCTTGGCAGTGAATGTGGCTTCCTCCTGCTGCTTTTGAGCTGCAAAAGCTGGAGTCTGATGGGAGCTGGCAGTTACTGAGGATGGACCATTTTGGGCCAAATGCTGCAGAAGTTGTGGGTCGGACTTCTGCTATCCGGTACAGTCTGGCTGTTTGGACTCTTGTTCCTGAGTTCTCTAGCTCTAACTCAGTGTTTAGCATGACTATATATGACTATATATTTTGCTTTGTATTAGAGGCAAAGTAATTTAAACAGCTACTGTGTATTGAATGTCTACTACCATGCCTTTGTGAGCTGGTGGACTCCTGGTTGTTAGTATGGGCATCTCTGTGTCTTTGGGTTTTTCCTTCTTTCTTTTTTTATACTGAGATTTGAACTCAGGGCCTTTACACTAAGCTACATCCCTAGCCCTTTAAAAACATTTTTTTTTTTTTTAAATTTTGAGATAAGGTCTCACTTTGAACTAGCAACCCTTCTGCCTCAGCTTCTAGAGGGCTGGGATTACAGGTGTGCACCACCATACCCAGCTGTCTTTGGACTTTTTTTAAACCATGGAAGATTTGCAGTGCCCCACTTGCCAAAAGACTACCCAGTTCCCCAGCTGGCAAAGACTGGTGTCATGGTGATATAGGGGAAAAAGATACCTGAAAGGTATCTTTCAGAAATAGATACCTGAAAGATATCTGGTGTGAGTTTGTGTTCTCTAAAAATCAAAGAACGAATTTTAGGAACAATGTAGGCTAAGAGCAGAATATATTTATTGGGGGAAAGAAAGCTTCTGTCTGAGAGAGGGAGAGAAGGGGTCCCAAGTGGGTTGCCAAGGAACCTGCCTTTTCTAAGGATTTTTATAGAGCAAATCCACGACATGAGGAGGGTCCAAGGTGAGAAACATGGGAACTCCCAAGGTGGGCATCAGGTTGGACAAAACTATGGTCAACCAATAAGATTACAAGCATAATTGCTCAGGTAAAATTGATTAAATCGTGATCAAACGGGGAAGTGAGTCACATAGCAAGTGGACATGAATACAGAACAGGAGCTTTTTCTGTAGAGGGTTGAGTTAGTGACACTCCTTGGCTTTCTCAAGGTGATAGAGACCTATTTAGAATATCAATCCCTGCTGTTTATCCTTAGGAAGTATGTGGGTGCATTTATTTTACCTTTTGTCTTGAGGTCTGGCCCACAGCTGGAGGTTTTCTCTCTCCCACAGTTGCAAGGTAACTCGTCTTCTGCACTGGCTTCTTTGAGGGCCCAGCCCTATCTGACTGCCTATAATAATTCTATCTAATTCAGTTGCCTACAACCGTGGGAATGGGAGGGTAACTCAGAGGGGTGTGCCTCACCCCAGGTCCCATGGACTGAGCTCTGCCTCCCCTTTCTTGTATCCCTCCCCGTCTCCTGCTGTTGTTCCCTATTCCTCCTATGGTGTATTCAGATCTTTGCTTCAGGATTTGCTTCAGGAGGGAATCCCAAATGAAGTTCAAATGTCTTATCTATATTTTACAGGTTAGATAAATTGCAGCTTAGTGAGGCTAAACACCACATTTTAAGATGTAATATAATATAAGAAATATATATTTGGTCTCTGGCTCCTGTTTTTCTGACACAGAACTGTAAAACCCTTGTAACTTCCTGAGTGATAAGAGCATCTCACATGAGCTCCTAGGTCCTCTGGAGCCCCCTGAGTCTTTGTTCTAATTCAGTGGCTCTTGATGGCTCCTGGACTGGTGGGGGACTGTGACCCAGCTTTGATTAGAATGGCCTCACTACCTCCATTCTCCTATACCTGGCAGGGTATAGGAGATAATCAATTGACTGTAAGTGATAAAGCCTCCATAAGTCTCTAAATGGTGGGAGTGGAGAGCCTCCAAGCTGGTGAAAACATGCATATCTCGGGAGGGCAGTGCATCCCAACCCCACAGGGACAGAAGCTTCTGAGGGGAGAACCTTTGTGGATATTGTCCTATCACCTCTTCCTTTGGCTCTTCCTTCGTAAACTTGATCATAACCTTAAGGTAAGCCAGTTAACCTGAGTAAAGTGTTATGGTTTGTGTCTAGATGTCCCCCAAAACCTCATGCAGTCATGGGGTGGGCTTCTAGAGTTTTTGATTGACTCATGGTCCACTGGGATTATGGGTGTGAGTGCTACACCCACCCTGGGGCGGGTATCCTGCATACAATATAAGCAAGGGAAAGAGGTTTGCTTGCTTCTGCTCCTCCCTTTTTGCTTTTGCTGCTTTTACTGTTTTCCACTGCCCTGAACTGTTGCCCTCTGCCATGGGCCATTCTGCCTTGGAGCCAGCCAAGTATGGACTATGGACTGAAACTTCCACAAACTGTGAGCTAAATAAACCTTTCCTTCCTTAATTCTGAGCATCAGGTATTTTGTCTCAACAATGAGAAAAAAGTAACCAAGACAGAATTTGGTACCAAGAGTGGGGTCATTGCTGTGACTATACCTGATGATGTGGTTCAAGAGCCTTTGGGAATGACTTGTGGAAAGAATTGGGAAAGGTTTGGCGATGTCACCTGAAAGAGTACAGCTGGAAGGCTTTTGGCTGTTCTGTATGGGAGATTCTGGCCAGAGCTCAAAAGACCAGAAGGCTGATAGAAATCCTATTGGTAAAGACCAGGCTCAGGAGGTTTCTGCTGGGAAGAAAGGCTGCATTGGTTGTTGGACTCCAGATGATGTATGTTTTGGCTTGGCAAAAAGTTTGTCTGTATTTTGCTCATGTCCAGAGACTTTGCCTGAGTCTGAGACTAAGGGTGGTGGACTAATTAAGCTAGCAAAAAAAAAAAAAATAAATTTCAAGACAGTGGAATGTTGAGGCAGTGCATGGCTATTGACGGGGGCTTTTAGCCAGATTTATGTTGAGAATCAAGAGCAAGAGCCCTGAAGGATGATTTAAAACATTGTGAGTTTGGCCAGGAAAAGAAGAGCTCCAGTGAAGCTGTGCACTACAGAGACAGAGCTCAGGAAATCTTGATTGTGGAGAAGAAACAGGAGAATATAAAAGATGGCCTGAGGGCATCACAAGAAGCAACAAGTCTCAAAAACTGCAAAAGCATAAGACTTTGCTTTGAAGAGAAATCTACGGAGTACTATGTTCCAGAATGGCAGTGGCGGCCACACCAAGTTCCAAATTGGAGGCAGCGGTACCAGGTTCCAGAATGGTGGCAGTATAGAGAATTTCTTCCTCAGAACTGGATTCAGAGTCCCCAGCAATCCAGACACCCAACCCCTACAGCCAAGAGAGAGAAGTCTGGCTACTACTCCAGGTGGCAGCAGACCTTGGTGTCATCCACGTGGTGCTGGTTTTATGTGCATGCAGAATGCAAGAGTTCTGAGGTTAAAAAGGCTTCTGCCCAGATTTCAGAAGAAGGCCAGATAGTGTGTCACTGAGAGGGCAGTATGCGAAGCTGTGAATATGAAGCAAAAGGTGCAGTGCAGAACCCAGAAGTTTGGAGAAGCTAGGAATGTGGATTGTCTGAGGAAAGCTGCAAGGAGAGAGAAAAGTGAACCCAAGAGAGAAACTGGGAGCTACAGCCATCAGAAGTGCCATAGAGGTGGAACCACATGAAGCTCACAGTTTGCCACAGATTGCCTCAGATGTTGAATGTGGAACTACCAGACAATGTTAGCCCTGCTGGATTTTGTACTTGCTTTGATCCCAATGCTTTGTACCTTTTGGAATGGTAATGTTTAACTTATGCCATTGAATGTTGGAGATGTTGAACTTTTCATTTGTACAGGGGCTCACAGCTAACAGTTTGCCTTACATCTTGAAGGAGACATGGGACTTGGACTTTTTAGCAATACTGAAACTTTTCATACTTTGGCAACTCTTACAGATGCACTAAATGCCTTTTGCATAAAAGGATGCACATGAGTCTTTGAGGGGGCCAGGGGCGGAATGTTATAGTTTGTGTCTATATGTCCCCCCAAAGTCTCATGCAGTCATGAGGTGGGCTTCTAGAGCTTTTGATTGACTCACGGTCCAATGGGATTATGGGTGCTATACCCACCCTGGGGTGGGTAACCTGCATACAGTATAAGCAAGTGAAAGAGGCTTGCTTGCTGCTGCTCCTCCCTTTTGCTCTTGTTGCTTTGCTGTCTTCTACTGCCATGAACTGTTGTGCTCTGCCAAGTATGGACTAAAACCTCCACAAACTGTGAGCTAAATAAACCTTTCATTCCTAATTCTGGGCATCAGGTATTTTGTCTCAATGAAAGATCAGTAACTAAGACATAAAGTGTCTCCCTGTGAGCCATTACAACAAGTGATCAAAGCTGGGGGTGGGAGTAAAAGGACACTGAATAGTAGCCAAGACGGACCAAGGCATGGGTACCCTGGGCACCTAACACTTACAACTGTCATCAAAATTGGGGCCATATCTTGGGCCCTTTCCTTGTGGCAAGGATAAATCCAGGTAGGGTCAGAACTGCATTAAATTGTAGGAGACATGTCAGCCCACTCAGGGGGCCCTAGGGAGATTTTCGTGGGTGAGATCCCCAGGTTAAAGAATGCATGTGTGCAAGACATCAGCAACAACAGCAGGCAGCATGGAGCAGAGCAGACCAGAGCACAAGAGTGCAAGAGCATCTTTATTGCACACGTTTTCTACACATCGTTATCACCTATTTACATTCTTACACACTGGCCTCATTGGAGCATGCATAGTTGTCCACTGCTAAGTCATGGTTATATAGTTGTGCCCCAATGTGCACCTGTGCTGACCATAGGGTCACATCCTCAGGGCTGTCCAGAGCATCCTGACATGCCCCGAGCTTTGACTCAGTCTGAGTGGTTCCCACAAGAACCAGTTGGTGTCCACAGAGAATTTGAAAATAGCGTGGTACACAAACTCTACACATTTGATTTCAAAAGTGTTGTGAGTGTAGGAAAAGCATTTTTCTTTAAGCTGGGTAGGGGTACATGCCTGTAATCCCAGCACTCAGGAGGCAAAGGATTGCTGTAAGTTTGAGGTCAGCCTGGGCTACATAGCAAGACCCTGCTTCAAAAAAATTTTTTTTCCAATATTTTGAAATTTTTTTTTCTTTTATAAGGCCACACTGCCCAGTTGCATTAATTCAGCAACATTCTTGATTTATGAATGTGAATTATATTTCTCCCCAGTCCTTTAAAAGCCAGGGATTACTACTTATAATTTTATAGCCTCCCTTGTGCTTATTTGTGCAATACATAATGTATTTTACTAAAATTTAATTAAATACAGTTGTGTAATGTGCATTTTTAAAAGCTCATGAAAGTCAAACATCCCTAATTCCAAGAAATCCAAAATCTGAAATGCAATGAAATTTAGGATTTGAGGATGGATTGAGGGTATTCAATAAGTTAAAGTCTATGTAAATATGCTAAAACCTGAAAAACTCTGAAATATGAAATGCTTCTACTGCCAAGCATTTTGGATAAGGGATGCCCAACCTGTGTCGAATAAAACTTCACAGGAGGCCATGGGTTGGAACTTGGCAACTGCTCTGGGCCCAACAAACCAAACCAATACAGTTTCGTCCCAGGAACAGCTTTGGGTGGTTGCAAGAGGCTCTGTAGCCAACATGTACTAGCTGAATAATGAACTAGTTAAGCTGTATCCAATTGATTGGTCCTTTGACTAAACTGGGACCAGTTAAGTTGCTTTCTTTTTCCTTTGTTGAGACAGGCTTTCCCCATGTAGTCCAAACCGGCCTGGAACTCAGGGTGATCCTCCTGTCTCAGCCTTCCAACTCCAGGCACGAATGCCACCCAGCTCAATGAAGTTATTTTCTTTACCTCACTACCGTTTTTTCTCAAAGTGCTGTCACATCAAATTGTTGGTTAAAATCGTCAGAATCTGCTTTGGTCTTTTTTGGGGGGTGGGGTGGTGCTGGGGATCAAACCCAGGGCTTTGTGCGTGCGAGGCAAGAACTCTACCACTGAGTCACATCCCAGCCCTGCTTTGGTTCTGAGAGCCACTAGATTTGTGTCATTTACTAAACTGATTGGCATAAGGAATTTTCCTTTTATTTATTTCTGCAGCGAGAGGGAGTGAACCCAGCGCTTTAGCACATGCTAGGCCAGTTCTCTACCAGTGAACTATACTCCCAGCCTTGGAATTTTCCTTTTAAGTCTTGTGCCAGGACTCCCAAGGGCAGGCTAAGCTCATGGCGGGGTGCCCTGGGCTCAGGTGACTTCTTCTCCTCCCAGATGGGGACAGGTAGACCAGGACACCTTCTGCAGCCCTGTCCCATTTTTCATGCCCAGCCTTGCTCTCAAGAAAGATACGAACAGACGAGACACAACCACCTTCAAAGAAGACATCACATTTTACTTGGATTCTTGCTTGTGAACAGTGACTGTGTCTACACTCTTGACAAACAAATCCCACTGTATCGCATGCATAGAAAAAAAAAACTTGAAGCCTTTCGCCTCCCTCGGCTCTCACCCCATCTCCCCTCTGTGACACGGGATTAAAGGCAGAGCAGCTCTTTGTACTCAAAGAAGCCAGGAGCAAGCCCTGCCACCAAGCAGAAATCTCTTCAAAGCCCTATCTTCACAAAGAGGTGTATCCCCCTAGGCTGGGCCCTCCCTCATGCTGGTCCTCCATGTCCTTTTCTTCGTTCAAGTTGCTGAAAATTTGGGAGGTGCCTGAGGACGGCCAGGATCCGGCTGTGAATGCTACCAAGAAGTCCCCCGTTTTGGTTGGGTTTTTGTTTCCTCCAAGTGTGGGAGGTGGGACCAGCCTGGAGCACCCCCACCATGCTGGGGAGCTGCTGCTGTGGACAGGTCGCCATCCCAAAGGACAGACAGACAGACAGCCTCAGGCCCACTGCAACACACCAGGGGCCATTGGAGCCAGCTGTCAGCGGCAGTGCAGGTAAGCTGTGTGCAGGCGCTGGGGACTCAGAATCAGGGCTGTGAGGGAGAGGCAAAGGCCTTGCCCCTGCCCTTTCTGTCCCAGGGGAAGCAGCCAGTTCCCTGAGGGTTTTCACAGACTGGACAGATTCCCTGAGAGTGAAGCTCACAACGGGAACATCAGCGCTTGCCCTTTTCCTCCAACTCTCCCCGACCCAAGGCGCCATGCAAAGGGCAAGAGGGCAGGCAGCGTTCAGAGCGTGGTGCTGTTACCGTGGCGTCTCAGCGTGGGGACATTTCCACCCACAGCCCGGACCCCCGGGGAAGGCCGCTTTCGCTTGGCGTCCAACTTCCTCATGTACTTCTGCACCCACGGCTGCTGGGGGTCGCCACAGAACTGCAGGCCCTTCTTGGTGGTGAAGCTGTGGGGAGGAAGGGCAGGGCTCGGCTGAGGTCCAGCAGGGCCCCGGGACCACGCATGGCACTTCACGGGGATGTGCGTAGGAGCCTGGCCTCCCAGTGGGTTCCTGACACCTGTCTCCTCCCATGTGTCTATTTTAGTCTAGGGAGGGTGCTCGGCTCGTTCAGGGACCTCTCCATCACACAGGATCTGACAAGAGGGACACAGTGCCTGTCCACAGGGAAGAGTAGAAAATGCAATAAAACCCCCCGGAATAAGAATGCCGCCAATGCTCGTGGTATGCACCGAGGGGTGGCCAGCGAGAAAGCCAGAGCTGGAAGGGAAGGACGGGTGCCCCCTCCAAGCCAGCTCTGACCTGGGGATGCCGGGGTATGGATAAAACCTCATGCTGCTCGGGGAAAATGAATGATAAATCCTAATGCTCTGTTGCCGTGGTGGTGAACCCATGGCGTGTGTGTTATTGTGTTTCTTTTAAGACAAAAGATGTTAATGTGTGAGTTGTTTTTTCTAAACTAAAACCTCGGTCTTCAGGTTTCATTGCAGTGTTGGCGCTCTGGGATAAATAAGTGGGTTTGGGGTTGCAATTTGGGTGCTGTCTCTAAAATGTTCACCCGCCAGGGAGATAGCTCAGCAGCACAGCGCCTGCCTGGCAAGCATAAGGTCCTGAGTTCGATTCTTAGTACCAAAAATAAATAAGTAAATAAAATAAAAGGTTCACCATCACGGCTCTATAGCATGCCGCTGTTTACAAAGTGACCCCACTGCTACCTGTTGTAAGAGGCAGCTCTGAAATCACCAGGAGCCCAGAGACCCAGCTCCTCCCCCATGGGACTGCTGAGGGGATTTGTTGAGGGGATGTCCTGTGCTCTGGAACAGCACCTTGTACATATGCAATGCCCCCCAAATGACTGTTGAATCTCAATCTTCCCCCTTGTTTTATGGCTGAGGAAGCGGAGGCTCAGAAAGGCCAAGAGGTGATCTGGAGGCTTGTCCCCTGCCCCATCCCGGAGAATACTCACATCACCCCCGCCTTGAGACAGACGCTCCTGCTGGACAACTGGTAACTTGCCACCCAGTCCTCAGGGATTTTCTTGGGAACAAAGGTTATGCAGCAGGAAAAGGGGATGCCCACGGAGTCTGAAACGGGACACAGAGAAGAGCTGTGTCCTTTCCCATGAGCCCACCCCTCACCAGACACCCCACGCACTCACGGACCGCCCCAGGCTGCCTCCTCCTCTGCCCTCTGTGGTGCTAACCCAGCCATGCCCTTGTAACCCTGTCCTGCCCAGAGACCCGGGCTGGGCTGGACGTCTCACCTGTGGGCACGATGCAGTGAGCACAAAGGACCAGGAGCAGGAGGCCGGCTGCAGTGGTCACAGGGCCTGCCATGGCCTGGAGGGAGGAGTGGCAGCTCAGGGCTCAGAGTTGGGGTGCAGGAGGAGAGAGCTACTTCCTTGCAAAGCACCCCAACCTCCTCCCTCTGACTTTTATAGGAGCAGCTAGGGAGACACGTGCGTGGATCAGCTTCCCGCCTCCTCTAGGCTTCCTTGAAAGTCCTGCGGTCAAGAAAGAGGAAATCGTTGCTCAATTGTTGTCCAGCTGAGTCAGGGCTTTGCAGAGGGCAGGGACTACACCAGAAAGAGCCTGCGGGGAGGGTCAGCTCCCTCCTGGGCCAGGTGGCGGAGGTCTGGGTGCCTAGTCAGGGGCTGATGACGGGCATCCTGGCTCTGCTGCTCACTCCCTGTGGGATTCTGGGTACATCACTCACCTCTCTTCAGCTGCCCATGGGTACAGTTATTCCATCTTCATTCATTTATTCATTCATGAACCTCACTGGCATATGCCATACGTCGGGCCCTACAGGCTTCTAGTAGGGCGGGTATGTGACCAAGCATGGGTATAAACAAAGACAGGGGCCAAGACTGGGCACAGCCCAGCCATGCCGCAGCCTCCACTGGATGTTGGCACACGCTGGGTCTTAGCAGTCTTGCATTCCCAACAGGCAGTACCTAAAGGCACCAGGGAAGTGGGAAATGCTCAGAAACATACGACCCCAAGGCAGCTTTTGACCGTTGCCTTCTGGAGGATCCAGAATCTAAGTCTGGCATGACCTACACTGCTTCCTGGGCTTCCAGGAAGCACATCCCCTGGCCCTTGGCCGGGAGGCTGTCTCTGTCTCCCACCCGAGCGGAACACCTTGAGATCAGTCTCACTTCCACCTCCACCGAGTCTCAAGCAGATTCCCCCCGCCCCCCCATCCCATGGGCAGTGCTGCAGCATGACTGGAGGGTGGATGGACTCTGAGACAGCTGCCCCTGCGCTGGTGACACTTCAGGGGTCTGACCAGCTCTTGCACAAAGAGAAGCCAGTGGGCAGGTCCCCAGGTGGGGGAAAGACCAAGGTCGGGGAGGCCAACAAGTGCCGGGTCTCACTGTCTTTATTTATGGAGTGCAAAATAGCAAGCGCCCACCGGAGTGTTTCACTAGCTTTGCTCACACCTCTTTGACTCCAGCTGCTCCTCAGGCAGCAGGGACAGTCGGCATCTGGCTTAGAAATCAGGATACCACGAGAAAATTTATGGGAAGCCCTTGTTAAGCACGGAGGCTTTTCATCCCTGTGTTTTATGACCCATCCTGAACTCTGCTCTTCAGCAATTCAGGACCAGGGGTACAGCTCAGGGGCACAACATCTGCCTGGCAAGCGCAGGGTCCTGAGTTCGATTTCCAGTACCAAAAAAAAAAAAAAAAACAAAACAAAACACCAAACCACAATTCAAAGGCCTTAACCCTTCGTTGGCCTGGGTTTGTGACTCAGTGGACACTGTGAGAGGAGGAAGTGGAAAAGAAAGCACGACTGGGCAAACAGCAGGGACGGGTGAGCAAAACAGAGATTCCCACTGTCACAACCGTGCCGCGTAGGCCGGCTGAAGGTCACTGAGTGGGAGGGCTGGGGGTGGGTGGTTGCAGCTGGTAACACCCTTTGGGAGTTTCTCCAAGGTCTTGAAAGAAACACCCAGTCTTCGTGGTCCTTCTAGGGAGGCAGTTAATGCAGGAATTGCCAGCCTTGACTCACAAGGAGGAAGAGGCCACTTTTATGAAGGGAAAAAGACAAGAAACTATCACGGGGACAGTTATCCTGGTTCCCAAATGGGACTCTGAAGTCTTCCTCTTCAAGGGCTGGAATCCAAAAGCTGGAGGATGATCTAAGTAAGAATGGGAGGAAAAGGAGGTTCTAGCAGGAGGCCCCCAGACTCCACCTCTATCCCAGCTCCAGTTCACACCCTGCCCTTCTCCTAGCCTCAGTATTTTCATCTGAGAAGTGGGGTGTTGACCTGATCTCTTATCCCCAGCCACACCACAGGTGATACAAGAATGGACATTACCCATCTTATTTTAAAGACATTTTGTTATTGTCAGCCTGTCTGATAAGAGAGTTATCCATACGGTAGTGATATCTGATTTCCCTCAGATAAAAAGCAGGTGAGTCTACAAAATAAACATACAGATCGAGCAAATAATAGAACAGATGGTATGCAGGTATGACAAAAATGGCAACAATCACCTGAGAATACGTAACATGTGGGGAACCCGGCCAAGGTGCCCTCTGAGAGTCCTTCTCCTGCATTCTGCTCAGGGAAGCAGGGCCTTGGGGAGAAGGAGCAGAGGGTCGGGGCAGAGTGAGCACCGGGGAAAGGCAGAAGGTGGAGGAAGCAGAGCTGTGTCCAGCTGAGCACAGAGGCAGCGGTCCTTCCCTTGAAGAGGCATAGCAGGGCCAGCTGTCCTGTTTTCCACTTTGGGGTGATCCACACATGAGCGATGGCGAGCGCCGGACCCGGCAGCTGGGCCAATCAATGTGCTGTAGCTGAGGTGGTATGGAGCCTTAAAGACTTTCCTGACGGGAAACGACTGGGAGAAGTGGGCCAAGAGCCTGGATCAGATATGACTTCACATATTTCAGGACAAGTCCCAGATATGGGCATTGGATCTGACGGCCTGGATGAGGCAGTGGCTTGTGGGCCTAGGGTGGCTGCAGAGGGGAAGAGGGGCGGGGCCGGAGCAGAGCCCTGACCACCTAGGAAATTGTTAAGTTCTTGAGAACCTCATCGCCACTAATCGTTCCCATTGTACACACTAGGAAGCCGCGGGTTAGCATGCTCAGGAAGAGTAGAGCTGGTATTTGAAGTGAGTTCTGTCTGAATTCAGTGCTGCTTCCCTCACATGGAACTCAGCCTTGATCTTGTGGCTACCCGTGGTTCTGGGGTGCAGCATTAATGGTCAGATCTGTGGCCCAGGGACAGGGTCGGACCACCGGCAGGTATGTTGGGAAGCAGCTGGGACAGGGACGCTGACTGCGAGGTTATAGCAGGTATTCAGGGAGGCATGAAGGGTGCCTGGATTGGTTGTGGGCCAAAGCCCAGCTCCTCACTCTCCGCTAGATATACCTGAAGAACCTACGGGAGAGGGAGATGCAGCATTTGAGGTGTCCTGCCACGATGCCCCCACCTGCTGTGGTGCGTGTGTCCCCTACAGTTCACATGTTGGCGACTTAATGTCCAATGCAGCAGTGCTGACAGGTGGATCTTTACAAGGATTAGGTCACGAGGGCTCTGCTCTCTTTACTGGATTAAAGCCATGAACACGGGAGTGGCTCCCGATAAAAGGACGAGTGTGGCCTCCTTTCCTCCTCTCTCATGTGCTTATTCTTTGCTCTTCCCCTTCTTACATGGGATGACACAGGAAACAGGCCCCCACCAAATGGAGATCCCTCGACCTCGGACTTCCCAGCCTCCAGAAGTGCAAGAAATAAATCTCTTTTCTTCATCAAGCACCCAGCTCTGAGGCAGTCTGTTATAGTAACACATAACAGATGAGACACAACCTCAGCCTGAGTTCCAGGTGGTGGGTAAAAGACCTCAGGCTTGGAAGTCAGCCCAGAGCCCACACGAAGCCCAGAGAAGGGTGTTCGGTTGCCATGGCCCCCAAGACCATCCTCTGATGTGAGGGTCATTGCCAAGGTTGAAATCTTAGCCTTGTTCTCTATAACCAAGGTCTTCAGCTCCTCTGGGCCTCAGTGTTAGACTCTAGACTCAGTCTAGACTCTAGCAGCAGCATCTACCTGGTGAGTTATGGTGAGGACTGAATGAGGTGGTTCACCCAAACCCCAGCTGCCTGTCCACCATAGCCCAAAAGCTGCCAAAGAGATGGTCCTTCTTGTTATGACAACTTATTTACAGGCTGGTGAACTGAGTCACCAAATAATCCACAGCCAGGCTCTTCCTTTGGCTTTGTGATGTCACATTTAAGCCAGGCATAGTGGCACATGCCTATCATCCCAGGACTCTGGGAGGCTGAGGCAGGAGGAATGCAAGTTTGGATCCAGTTTAGGCAATACAGCTACTT
Organism: Chinchilla lanigera; assembly: GCF_000276665.1. Lineage (NCBI taxonomy): Eukaryota > Metazoa > Chordata > Mammalia > Rodentia > Chinchillidae > Chinchilla > Chinchilla lanigera. Next base: position 14,589,180 of record NW_004955456.1, read on the forward strand.
AGCAAGACCTTGTCTGAAAATAAAAAATAAAAAGGGGGCCAAGGATATAGCTCAGTGTGCGGGCCTGGGTTTAATCTCCAGTACTGCAAAAAGCTTATTGCATTTAATCCAATCTTTCTTTAAAGCAATGATTCTTAGAGTAGATCTTAGTATTCTTGTAGAAAGGTGAAGTAACTCATGCAGACACATGGTCCCTGACACCTCCTTTGGAACCCAAATCTGGAACTACCATACAGATTGTTAGAAATATAGGGATAACATGTGGGTGATGAGGGAAAGGAAAATTAAAAGAGAAAGGGAAATGGGCAAGATAAAATGGCACGGTAGCACCCACTTGTAATCCCAGCCCTTGGGAGGCTGAGGCAGGAAGATTGCCACCAATTTGAGGCCAGCCTGGGCTACATAGTGAGTTCAAGTTCAGCCTGAATTACATACCAAGACACTGTCTCAAAAAGAAACAAAAACAAAATAAAATGCAAACAAAACCAACCAAAAATAAAAAGAAAGAAAACGGACAAGATGTTCCTAAAATTCATACGGAAATGCAAGGAATCCAAAAGACCTAAAAAGTTTTTGAAAAAGAACAAAGTGGGATGATTCACAGTTCATAAGGTTAAAACTTACTACTATATCTATAATAATGATAGCAGTTTGCTATTAGCATGTGATAGACATACAGATGAAAGGAATAGAATTGAGAGTCCAGAAATAAACCCTACACGTATGATCAAGTGACTTTCAACAAAGGTGCCAAAACTGCTCAGTGGGGGAAAGAATGTTTTTCAACAAATAGTGTTGGGCAATGAAATATCCACAGCACAAGAGTGCCATCGGAGCCGTGTCTTTTTACTAGACACAAAAATTAACTCAACATGGCTCAAAAGACATAAATGTAAGAGCTAAACCTATAAAACTCTTAGAAGGACACATAGGTGTAGTCGTGATCTTGAATTAAGAAACAATTTCTTAAGTATGATACCAAAAGCACATGCAACCAGAAAGTTGGACTTCACTAAAATTAAGAAATTTAGTGTTCCAAAGGACACTGTCACTGGAAAGATAATGCACAGAACCTGCAGAAACTATTCGGAAGTCTTGTATCTGATGGGAATCTCTCATCCAGAGCATATAAATAAACTCTTCCATCTGAACAATAAAACACAAGTCAATTTAAAAATAGGTAACAAATTTGAATAGGCATTTATCAAAAAAAAGTACACAAATAGCCAATAAGCACATGAACACTCACTAGTCATTAGGGGAAATCAAACAAATAGCACAATGAGATACGCCTTTACATCCACTAGGATGGCCCTATCAAAAGGAAGCAGGAAAGGAAGGAAATGAAAGAAAGGAAGGAAGGAATAAATATTGGTGAGGACATGGGAAAATCAGAAGCCTGAGTGTTGCTGGTGGGAATATAAAATGGCATGACCACTCTAGTGGTTTCTCCAAATACTAAAAATACAGTTACCATTGATCCACTTCTTGGTGTAGAAGCAAAGGAATTCAAAGCAAGATCTCAAAGAGATATTTACACACAAATATTTGTGACAGAATTACATCAGCCAAGGAGCAGAAGCATCTAGAACGCCCATCAACAGACAAATGGCTAAAGGAAGTGTGGTCTATGCTTCCAAAGGAGTATTAGCCTTAAAATCGAAGGAAATCCTGTTACAGACATAACCTGGATGAACTCTGAGGACGTCCTACTGAGAGAAATAAGACAGCCATAAAGACAAATCCTGTGTGATTTTATTTATATGAAATTTTTAAAATAGTCAAACTCAAAGGAAACAGGTGTAAGAGGAATATGGGGTTGTTTTATGGGTATGGAGTTTTCATTTTACAAAATAGAAAAACTCTAGAAATTTGCTACATAATGTGTAAATATAGCTAAGGCTATTGAACTGTACAGTTAAACAGCATCTGCCTGGCAAGCGTAAGGTCCTGAGTTTGATACCAGGTACCAAAAAAAAAAAAAAAAAAAGAAAAGAAAAAAAATGAACTGCATAATTAAAAATGGTTGCAGCCAGGCATGGTGGTACATGTCTGTAATCCCAGCACTTGAGAGGCTGAGGCAGGAGGATTGCTGAGAGTTCAAGGCCAGACTGAATTATATAATGAGACCCTGTCTCAAAAAAACAAAAACAAAAAATAACTAAATAAAAAGTGGTTGAAGGTAAATTTTACAGTACATGGAGTTTTTTTTAATCACAATTTTAAAAATGGAAAATAACAAGTGTTTGCAAAGAGGTGGGAACGTCATTTATTGCTTGGCCACCGTGGAAAAGTTTGGCAGTTCCTCAAACACTTAAAGAGAGTTCTGATATGACTCAATAATCCCAGTATAGATGTTTACCCAATCAAATTGGAAACATATACTCACACAAAAACTTGCATGCTCATCTTTATAGCACAATTATTCATAACAGCCAAAAAGTGGAAAGAATCCAAATTTCTATCAACTGATAAATAGATAAAGAAACAGTGGCTTATCTATACCATAGAATATTACTTGGTTCTAAAGAGTAATAAAGTATGTACTAACAGATGCCGCATGGATGAACCCTGAGAACACTACATTAAATGACAGGAGCCAGACACTAAAACCACATTTTATATGACTCCATGTATAGGAAATGATCAGAATAGGCAAATTCATAGGGACTTAAAGTAGACTGGTGTTTGCCAAGGCCTGGGAGGAGGGAGGAACCAGGTATGGGATTTCTTTTGGGGTACGATGGAAGCGTACTGGAATTAGCTCACTTTAAAGAGGTAAAAAGATGAATTTTGTGTTTCTGGATTTTTATCTCAATTATAAAGAAAGAAACAGGAGCCGGTGTGGTAGCACAGGCCTATAATCCCAGAGAATGATTTGTTTCCGGGAAACTGAGGCAGGAGGACTGCCAGTTTGAGCCCAGCTTTGGCAGCTTAATGAGACTGTCTCAAAAAATAAAAAAGGCCAGAGATGTCGGTCAGTATAAGGGCCAAGGGCTCAATGCCCAGTAGTGAATACAGTGGGGTATGGTGGGGGCAGAAATGGAGAAAAGAAGCTGAGGAGGTTTTTAAAATATTCATCCAAGTATGGGGCTGCGGTAGCTGTATTTGGGCCACACCCAGCGTCTGAGACCTGGTCTGCCTCCCCCGGGGACTTGACTTTTGTCCAGCCATCTGATTTGTCAGATTGGAACCTGGAAGAGCACAGGAAAGTGGAGAATGCTGGGATTTCCCCTAGTCTTCCCCAAGGGATGGGCAAGCTTCTGGCAAGCAGGCTGCGGGGGGAAGCCATTGGCAGGGGGTCCCTGGCAGAGTGCTCAGGGGGCCACACTCCTACGGGCCTTCTTGATTCCCTCATGATCTTCCCTGGGCTCCAGGACCCCCTTTCCTTCTTTTTTTTTCTTATATTAGAAACAAAAAAACAAAATTAAAATAAAACACTCTGGGAGGCTGAGGCAGGAAAGTTGCTAGGCCTGGGAAGTGATTTAGCAAGACCTTGTCTCAAAAAAGAAAAAAAGAAAAGAAAGGAAAAAGAAAAGCTCCATATGTAGCTCAGTGCAAAGGCCCTGGGTTCAGTCCCCCGTACTATCAAAACAAATGAACAAATCATTCTCTACAGAAAGGCATCCCCAAGTCTTCATATAGTGACCAATAATAGCGCAAAATAAGAGGTTTCCTGTATGCTCAGATTTTGCAACTAAGGACAACAGAAGTTATTTTCTCACTAATGGAGAAGAGAACTGAAAATACGGAAAGGGGAAGGAGAGAATGAACCCGGGGACGGTGGGCTGGAAGCAGAGGTACTGGGATACGCGTGGCGGCTGTTTATGCGATTTTCCTCTCTAGCTCTGGCTGTGAGGTGGCCGAAGAGCAATGCCAGAACGGGAACCACAGATGCCAGCGAATGTCTCTCTCTGGAAGACATGGCTGATCCGGTCCCCAGGTAGAAAAGGTAGAGGCTGGGGCGTCTTTGTGTGCCAGCAAGTAAGAAAGTGCTCACAGAATCTGGGGGCTGTGTCAAAGATGACACAGGACTCTGTTCCCAGGAGCTCACGCTGGCCAAATCTGGGACAGTTTAACTGTAAAGAGTGACAGTGATGAATTGATAACGTAAGAATCCGCAAGTCCCCGGATGGACGAGGTAAAGGTTGCGTTGTGTGCTCCTCGCCCTGGAATCCTGACCCCCATCCAGGAGGCGGCCTCATTTGCAGATAAAGTCTGAGCATTTTTGGTTAAAATGAGGTCAGGGAGGGGGCCCAGCCTCCGATGTGACTGACGTTCTTAGAGAAAGGGGAAATTTGGACACAGAGACAGACATGGACAGAGAAGGCGGCACAAAGCCGCAGGGAAAGACAGTCATCTGTAAATCAAGGAGAGGTGGAAGGGAGGCTTCCTCGCCGTCCTTGGAGGGAGCCATTCCTACCTACAGCTTCCTTCATCTCAGTCCTCAGCTCCCAGGACTGGGACACAATATGGCGTGGTTGTTGAAGGCACTCAGTGGGTGGTGCTTTGTTCCAGCAGCCCCAGCAAATCGACCCGGAGAGGGGGACACCACCACTCTTAGTAGACTGCCAACTGCTAAACCTACAAGACATGTGTTAGATCATCCATAGCTGCAGAGATTGAGGGTGAAAGTATGGTAAGGGACAGGATATTTACAGAGACTCACCGTGTCACCCAGAAAATTACTTGCTAATTACAAAGAGGAAATTAGTAACTTGGGAGTAAAGGCACCTAGAACGCAATTTGTAAAATTGTGAGTCTTCCTAGGGAGGTTTGAAACCACACTGGACGCCAATTCATGGCGCCGTATTGGGACAGCTGGGGCAGACTGGATTGATCTGGCCCCTGCTCGTAATTACGCACAAACTCAGGCAAGCTATGCGTTCTCTCCCGAGCTTTCCTTATCTGTGCCGGAGCGGGGACCGGGGATTGCACCTGTTTCAGGTGGCCTCACGTGGTTGTGAGGATCCAAGGAAATTATGGAGGTGGAAGCTTTTAGTCAGCTTGGAAGCAGAGTGCACAGGTCAGTCTTCCTCGCCTCGCAGGAATCGAGCCTCCATCCCAGCATTAGAGCCCGGGGAGGTTCTCCAGCATCAGACAGCAGACGTGCAAGTAATGGGGGCCATGGGGTTTTTCAGGGCCCCTGAAATTGGATTTCAAGTCAGTCTGCAGTACTGGCTCTTGAGTGGACTTTGAGAAGGAAAATGACAAACTGCACCTGACGGCGCACGCCTGTAATCCCAGCACTCTGGATCGCAAATTAAATTCCCAGCCTGGGTGACTTAGTGAGACCCTGTCTCAAAATAAAAAAATAATAATAATAATAAGAAGAAGGGTAGGTATGTAGCCCAGTGCAAAGGCCCTGGCTTCAATCTCCACTACTGGAAGAAGGAGAAGGAGAAGAAAAAGAGGAGGAGAAGGCAGAGGAAGGAGAAGAAAATAAAACCTTGGACAAACTACCAAAAATACTGAGGTTGTCCTTTTCCTGGATTTTGGAGGTGGGTGACAGAACTCTTTCAAGGTCCTGCTTAGAGTAGATGGAGTGGGTGCATTTTGTCAGGTTGAAAGTTTTTCTCTTCTTACCTTACTAATCAGATGCGATAACTGACAAGCACCTCTTAAAGCACCATTTGTTAAAGTGCAGACGTGTTTCCTGGTAAGGATAACAAATCCCATATACAAACCCACTAAGAAAACTGGACCAAGCTAGTTCTTCATCCGCCCGCCCACCCAAGCCACAAAACCAGCACTCCTCCAGCTATACCCCTCAGGCCCCACCTGGCCCCTCTGGTCTCTTATTATCCTCATTTTCTGGGTGAGGGAGGGGTACAGAGAGTTCGGTGACTTGCCCGAGACCCCTAGGCCGTGATGGAGCGGGCCAGTCCTACAGCTTCTTGGCAAAGAACCCGTACCCTCCCCGTGGTGCCATTCACGCATGCTCTTGGGTGGTGCCCACCCCGTTTCCAGGCTTGCTGTCCAATCCATCTCTTCTTTTTGACCCACAGGGCCACGGCCATCACCTAGCCTGCCTCAGCGACCTCCTGGTTTCCATCCCAGCCTCCTAACTGCGGGTGGACAGAGGGCCTACGCTTTGAAGCGGGGGGAGGCAGCAGGAGGGTGCTGGGCAAGGAGCTGGGCCTAGGAGTGGGACTGAGAGCACAGGGGCCTCAAGAGGGCAGAACGGGGCTGTCACAGTTCCTGGTGCCACATCTGCTTCACACACACACACACACTCACACACTCACACCCACACACACACACACACTCGAGTCCCAGAGTGCTGGGCACAGGCGCAACCCTAGGAGCCGCTTACCTGGAGGTGACCCGGTAGCAGCTCCCGCACCAAGCGCACAAATGCCTTCCCTGGACTTACTAGGCCCCTTCTCGGGAGGTCAGAGTGCAGGAGAGGAGGAACCGCCCAAGAAGTGCAGGCTCCTCCTATGCTCCTGGTCTTGGTTTTCTTGGAAATTCAGGAGCTCAAGACCCACGAGAACTTTCAGGAAGTTGGCGTTCTGGCAGCGGATGGACACACAAGGACAAGTCCATGAGGGGGAGGGTGGCCCCTGCCGGGAGAGCACAGTGAATCGTTTTGAGAATGCACTTCTGCTCAGCTATCCAAGCCCCGGGCTGGAAGAGGTGTGGCCCCGGGTGCTGGCAGGGAGGTGACAGGTGGCAGCTATGGAGAATCTTTCCCCTTGGTCTCTGGATGGGAGGACTTTCAAGAGATCATCTGCAGGAGGCACAGATAACGGCTGAGCCCAAGGACGCTGCTCTCCAGCTGGCCCGGCTGGGATGGTAAACTGGGATGGCTTCAGCCTGAAGGGGCTCAGGGGCTGCTTTGCATGGCTCTGATGCCTCTTAGATGCTGGAGGCCTCAGGGGAATGAAGCAGGTATCAAGAGGTCAGGCTCATGTGGGCAGAAGGAAGACATTTATGGTGGGCAAAGCTACCCAGAGACAGGTGTGACCACCTCAGGGGACAGTGGGAGTCCCACAACGGGAGATACACAAGCCACTCCTGGCAGATCTTCATGTAGGCAATTCAGGCTCAGATGCGGGGAGCCGAACCCATCCTTGGCCTGTTGGGATCCTGTAAGGATTCATTTCAGGCTCAGTGCCCTAAGAGCTCAGAATCCACCGGGTAGGTAGACACACGAACAGGTAATTACAAGACAGCATGCTAAGGTCCAGGGGGCACAGACTTGGGGGGCCCTAGGCCTGGATTCAGATCCTGGCTCTACCAGCCTCAGCTTTGTCACCTGGGACCGCTTCCTCCCTGGCAGTGTCAGAAGAAACAAAGAGACCCCACTGTACACCAGCACACTTCCTACTGTGCTGCAGGAAATAATCGAGGTGGTCGTTGTTCTCACCAGGCATCTCTAGGAGCAAAAGGCTCTTCGGAAGGATCAGGAGGAGACCCAGGGGGAAAAGGGGTGAGGGCATTCCAGGCCAAGGGAAAGAGTGTAGGGACAGAGAAGCCTCTCTCTCCCTAAGCAGGGGATGTAGCTGAGCTCTGGAAGGTGATGGAGGAGGTGCTGTTGGGAGGTTGGGGACAGGAAGCAGGGATGACTGTCACAAAGCACCCCATGCTTCCCGCCCCCAATGCAAGTAACGTGTCATTCCCTCAGCCTCTTCCGGGTTTAGGGACACTTACAGCAGTGGTTACTAGCAAATAGCTTCATAGGTCTTGGTTGAGCTGGGAGATGCGTGGAGGGAGAGGAGAGGTGTTGGGAGGGAGGCTGGCATGGCATGTATGAACCCGAGCTCAGCGGGAACAGGCAGGTGCGGGAAGTGAGAAGGTCTGTGGGCATGTGTGCATGGGGCTTCCTGACGGGAGAGGCCCAGCCCTGGAAAGGTAGGGGCTCCAGGATCAAAGGGGACAGGTCACTGTAATCACCCAGCTTTCCTGTCTTGTGCCAAACCTAGGTTTTACCCTTTTCTTTGTCGAAGTAGCTCCTGTTGGAGGCCAAGCTGGGCCAGATTCTGCTAATCCACAGATCTGGTGGCTGAGGACCTCATTAAAAGGAGAAGCGAAAGGATTTTTCTTCCTGAAGGGCCTGCACAGCTGGATTTCTTTCCTATGACAGAAAAACCTGCAGCTAAAGCCGTGTGTGCCAAGGCCCCGCCTCCCTCTGGGCTGCCTAAGGACACAGAGTCTCTAGCTGGTGACAGACACACCCTGCGCACTTGCTTGAGTCCAAAAATCATGAAATCCATTGGAATCAGAGGACTCTTGTGCTTTCAGGGTCCCAAGAGACAGTACAGTGTGAGGCAGGGAGCTCCATGCAGTGGAGAACCAGCAAGAGTCAACGCAACGCCCCAATTCTGTCCTTGCGGAGAGTGTGAGTTTGGACTGCAGCTGCCTGCTCCGTGCGCTGGCACTGACAGTGAGCTTGTCCCAGAGGCTCAGAATACAGAGTCGCAAAAGCATCAGTACACTGCAAAGCATGGTGTGGACATGAGCAACGGATGGATCTTCGTGCTCTGTCCACCCCAGAGCCCGGGGAGCCAGCCCCTGTTCATACACTCAGCGGCTCTGGCCACAAACTGAAGTCACTGGGGCGCTGAATGCTCCAGTAAGTCTGAGAGTCTCGTGGTGGCGGAGTCCTGAGAGAATCCACCAGGGGAAGTGGGAAGAATGGACAGACAAAGGACCTGAGCGGGTAGATAAGTTTCTAGTGTTAGCATTCAGTCCAGGGTCCTTCGGCTCACCTCAGGATAGAGATTACAGAAAGGCAAACAATACCAGCGGGGCAAGACTTTGTTAGGGCTTATGCTTGATCACAGGGGAGCAGCACGCAGGATAATGTTGCCTGACTTTGTGAAGAAATGGAGCAAAGTTGTTACTTCACTCTTGTCTGTGCAGGCATGCAGGCGGCGGCGGCTGCGCACGGTTCGGGACTTCTGCTCACACCTCTTCTGATCTGTGATCTCAGACCCACATCTGCGCTCTTCACGATGATTTGCACATTAGATTCCTTCTGTCTCCGCTCCCAGAAAGACAGCAGAGGGGCTCCCCGCTGCCACTGCAGGAAGGTCACGCAGGGTCAGAGCCACCCACTCTGCATACATTTTAAAAGAAGCAGATGACACAATAGGTCTAACCCCGCTTCTTGTTAAAGATGAAAAACATGGTTGTGAAATCAGGCTTCTCTTACACGGACTCATCAACTGTGCCAAGAGCTGTCTCTGCCCTCAGAAGCCTGCTAGCCTCTCCAGAAGACGAGGAGCACAAGAAAGCCCACTCTGCTCATCTTTCCCTGCAGAATGTCAAGGAAATGTCTAGAGTGATGCCTGCCCCCTGCCCTAGTCCCTCTCCCTGGTTCCTGCTGCTGTAGACAGTGGGCCTCAAGGATGGCTCCCTGCAAGAAACAGTCCTTCAGAGCTGGGGATTTAGCTCAGTGGCAAAAGCGCCTGCCTGGCAAGCGCAAGGTCGTGAGTTCGGTTCCCGGTACCGGAGAAAAACAAAAAACAAAGAAACGGTCCTTCTATGGGCGTAGTCCACTGAAATATGGCAACTTGAAGAGGAGAGACTGTCTGTGCAACTCGTGCAGTTCCAACTATTTTACGATTTTTGAGGGACATGTGAAAACACTGCCTTGAGAGTTGACAGATCTAGATTTAAGCAGCTCTGCTACCTACTAGGTGAGTGGTCAAGGCATTATCTCTCTGGGCCTCAATTTTCCTATCTGTGAGATGAGCATAGCGAGCACCAGCCTGAGCATCAACCTGGACACACTGTAAGAATGTAGCTGAGTTAGTGGGTGTGGGGCTGGAGCTTGGTCTCAGAGATGAAGGCTGTGAGTGCTGTTTGGATGGACTGTGGACAGGGATCATCAGGAAAAACTGGGGTCGTCAGCGGTAAATATGTGAGCAAACAGGAAAGAGCACCGCTTTTTTGATTGGTCTTAAAGTAAAAAATAAAAGGGCTGAGGACGTCACTCAGTGGGTTCAATCTCTAGTACCATACACACGCACACACGCATGCACATGCACACACACACACATATATGTGTGACACAATTTAAAGCAAAAATGAAAACACTGTATCACAAAGCTTGTTACATAAGCATAACTACAGGACATAATACGTGTAACTATTGTATGAAGAATGAAAGAAAATTAACCTATATGGATGTAAAAAGTAGGGTTTTCATTACAGATTCTATAGGCATTTAAGAAGACAGAGGAAATAATCAACAGTATTATTATGTCTAAGAAGATTGTGAAGAGTTAAAATATTGTAGAATGTATTCCTGACCACAACCACTAAAATGGTAATGAAAAGAGACACAGCAGGGGGCTGGGGATTTAGCTCAGTGGCACAGCGCCTGCCTGGCAAACACAAGGTCATGAGTTTGATTCCCAGTATCGGAAAAAAAAAAAAAAAAAGAGAGACACAGCAAAACAACCAGTACGTAAATTAAACAAAATACTAAAATAAATGTGCCATTAACTCCCAGCACCCCTGCAAAAAAAACGAGAGAAGAACACAAAACAAACAAAAAAGATGGGACAAATAAATTGGTAGACCCAACCCAATCATAGCAATAATTTTATTAACTGCACATGGACTTGTGTTAGGGCCCAGCACAATGTTTGGAGATTTACTGGAAAGATCCTCAGAGCTCAGCACATAGTTATATTTATGGCTAAGATTTAGTACATGGATGTATAAAGGAGGCATAGCTAGACCATAAAAGAAAGCAGCAGCGGTGGAATCTGGCAGAATCTATCTGCCAGATAGATTTTCTATCTGCAGGCTTCCTTATGCTTTTTTCTTCTTAAAAGGAGCAATGCGGAGCTCATTCTTCTCCCAGCAGGAAATGCAGCACCATGTGCGTGATCTGCCTACGGAAGCCCGTGGGAGACCCACCGGAGGTTTTTCTGGGACCTGGGCAGATGGACACTCTCTGCCTAGCACATACCACAACTCCAGCCTCCCAGGAGGAACCCTGGGAGTTCTTTGACCTCCTGAGTTTGGGGGTCCAGTAAGTGGGCCATGTGTCTGTAATCAGACGCACACACTAAATGTCTTTGTGCAGCCCAGCGTAAGCCACGAGGCTCACACGGATGCTGTAGGAACAGTGAACCGTCCTTAACAGTCAGCTGCTGGCTGGGAACACTACCAGGGCCAAATTCCTGGATGGGAACTGCAGCTGAACCTGGCAATCAGGCTTTTCCAGGAGTGGGTCTTAGGCCTGCTTTGCTTTCCCTGTTCTACACAAGACTGAACAGGCCAGTTAAAGAGCACAGATCACCAGACTGGATAAAAGAGCCAGGCCTCCCAGCAAACTGTCTACAGAACGTGCATTTTAAACATAAAGACACAGGCTGAAAAGAAATGTACAGTAGAAGAAGGCACATTTCACAATCATCAGGAAGATATAATAATTATAAATATACATGCAACTAATAATAGAATTTAAAGATAGATAAAGCAAAAATTGCCAAGATTAAAGGGAAAAAATAGACAGATCCATGGTCATAGTTGAAGATTTTAACACAGCTTTCTCAGTGATTAGATAGACCACATAGATGAGAATTGATAAGAGCATAAAAATATCTGCATCACTTGACCCAGCTGACCCTTATAGAACTGTACCTTCAACAAATGTATATACACATTTTTTTCTTCAAACACAAATTGTAAGGTCACTGGGGCATCATCATATGCCTGACCAATGAACAGCTCCATACATTTTTAAAAAATTAAATGTTTAGAAATATGCACTCCAATCACAACTAAATTAAATTAAAATCAGTGCTAGGCAGGGTGGCACACGCCTGTGATCCCAGCACTCAGGAGGCTGAGGCAGGGGGATTGTGGTGAATTTGAGGCGAGCCTGGGATATACAGTAAGACCTTGTCTCAAAAGTAAATAAATAAATAAATAAATAAATTTAATTAAATCAGTAACAATAATATATCTAGGAAAAACTGAAAACGTAACATGTTTCTAAATAATCCATGGATCAAAGAGGAGTTACAAACAAATTTTTATTGTTCATTGAATATAATGAAAATACAACAAACTAAGACTTACGGTTTATCTGTGTGTATGAATATACATCTTTACCACAGCAAAATGATGGGATTAGGCTACCATAATGATCAGAGAGAAATTATACCTTTTAATGTCTACAGTAGAAGAGACAGAGAGAGAGAGAGAAGGAACTTAACAACCACCAATATCAAGTAAGTAAAAGGAAGGAAATACTGATATTAAAAGCAAAATTAATAAAACAGAAACCAGAGAAAACTAACAGGGATAAAAACTGGTTGAAAGATTAAAAATTTAGATAAAATCCTAATGATTTAAAAAGTGGAATTCTCAATACAGATTCTGCAGACATTTAAGAAGATGAAGGAAATAAACCATGGGTTAAAGAAGAAGTTACAAGGACAATTAGAAATCGTTTTGAGAAAGATAAGAATAAATATGCAGTACACTAAAACATGGGATGTAGCTAAAGCAGTCCCTATATAGAAATTTATATCTATCCTCCTATACTCAAAAAGAAGATTGATTTCAAATCAGTAACTTAAACTTTTATATTAAGAAGCTAGGAAAAAGAAGAGCAAATTAAACCCAAAGCAAGTAAAAAAAAAAGGAAACAATGATTAAAACAGAAATTAATGGAGAGAGAACAAAGAGAAAAATGAATAAAAACAAAAGTTGGTATCTTGAAAAAAATCAACAAAATTGATAAGCTTTGCTGAGCATGGTGGCACATGCCTGTAATTCCAACACTCAGGAGGCTGAGGCAGGAGGATCACCATGAGTCTGAGGCCAGCCTGGGCTACATAGTGAGCTTAAGCCTGGCCTAAACTACATAATGAGACTCTGTCTCAAAAAACAAACAAACAAACAAAGCTTTCTAGCAAGCTTTCAAGCTAGATTGACTGAGAAAAAAGAATTTAAAAAATTGGTAATAAAACAGAACTACCACCAAGGAACAGGACTATTAACCTCAAAGAAATAAAAGGGATGCTATGGATAATTATGTTCCAACAAAATAAATATCTTAGAGGAAACGGACAAATTCTTTAAAGGACACTAATTACCAAAATTGGCCCAAGAGTAACTTGAAACTCTACGTAGAACTATAACAAAAGATAGAATTAATGGTCAATACCCACCCACAAAGAGAAGTCCTGGACCAGCTAGCTTCCCTGGTGAATTCTAGCAAACCTTTAAAGAGTTAATACCAACCCTTTCCAAACTCATTTAAAAACAGAACAAGAAGGAACTCTTTTCAATTTATTCTCCAAAGCCAGTATTATCCTGATGCCTGAAGATTTACACATTTAATGTATGATATTTTTAAAATTATTTTCAACTTTAAATTTATTGTTTAAAAGAAAACATGGAATATATTTGTTGGTTGGTTGGTTGGTTGGTTTTAGTTTTTTGAAACAGGGTTTTGCTATGTAGTTTAGGCCGGCCTTCAACTCACTGCATAGCCCAGGCTGGCCTTGAACTCAAGGCAATCCTCTTGCCTCAGCCTCCCGAGTGCTAGGATTATAGGCATGCACCACCAAGCCCAGCAAAATATTTGTGAAGCTGATAACAATACTAAGCATAGCTTGTGTTAGGAAAAAGGAGGATAAAGCAAAGGTATGAGCTCATCAGAATGGGTTTATTTAGAACAAACTTGAGAGGCACTTCCTGGCACTTAGACCAGACCAGACTGTACCACGAGACCACTGGCAACTCTCATGCAGGCTCTGAAGTCTTCTACAGAATTTTTGTTTGTTTGTTTGTTTTTCCGGTACTGGGAATCGAACTCATGACCTTGCGCTTGCCAGGCAGGTGCTGTGCCGCTGAGCTAAATTCCCAGCCCCCCTTTTACAGAATTATGAGCATACATGAGGGCTGTGAAACTAAAAGGTCAAAGTGAGGTTGTGCGGAGGAAAGTTCAGTGAAACATTGTGGCTATCTGCTAGAGATAGGGCTTAGGAAATTTAGGGTGTGGTGCTTGTCTGCCAGGAGGGTGGCTGGAGAATGGGATGGGGTTATGGGAGGTAGCTGGTTACTGACCCTTATGAACCCGTGATTACACATCTGTAGCAGGTGTGAAAGCACAGAGGGATGGAAGAGGCCTGGGAAGGTGGCAGTAGACTCCTTCAGTTTGGTTTATTGGGGGGATGTTTTGTTTGTTCATTGATGGGGATCAAACTCAGTTCCTGACACATGCTAAACATGCACTCAGCATGCACTTCTGCATGACAAACCCACCCCCCAAAATTTAAAAAAAAATTTTTTTAAGTGTCAACAAGGATGTGGGGCAACTGGAACAATCACTGCAGGCCCGCTACATTGCAGACATCGGCAGAACTGCGCCAGGGCTGCCCAGCAGTGCAGGAGATGCCGGCCGGCAGGAAGGAAATCAGCTTTATTCAAGGCCTGGCACCCAGACCTGTCATCCTCAGAACTCTACTTCAGGGAACTCGGGGGCACAGGGGGCTTTCACAGGGAAAGAAAAGACGTCAGGAAGCCTGTGTGCTGATCAAGGTCTTCCTCATCCAGGGCTTGTGCTGTGTTCTTTTTTCTGCTGCCAGAATAATTTCTAGACACAATCAACTTTTATCTCCTACATCAGTCTCTAGATAAAACATTTTTCCTTGCTAGTTAAATATTTATTTTTGCGGCGCTGGGGATTAAACCCATGCTAGGCAAGTGCTGGTATCACTTATCCACGTCCTCAGCATTTTAAAATTTTTTATTTTGAGAAAGGATCTTGCTAAGACACTCACGGAAGCCTTGAGCTAGCTGAGATGACAGGCACGTACCCTCGCGCCCAGCTTATGACCCCACTTTTAATTAACAAACATGATTGGCAAGTCTGTGGTCCACCCTTTGATGTTACGAGAAGATCATCAGATGTCCTGGGTTCTATAAATCTAGAGAACAATTACTGATTAAGGAGCTTTATGACTCGTGAGTTTTCCCACTGATCACTAACCTTGCAGTTAATCATTAAGATCTACAAGTCATCCTTCGCCGGAGAGCGGGGGAGATAGAGAAAGGTGCCGGTTTTAACCCATTAGAAAACTTCCTGTAGAGATGCCACTTACAGCCAAGCTAGTGGGAGCCTAACAGGTACAGTACTGCTCAGCTGTGTGGCCTCCAACATCAGTGGTTTTTAAAGTCAACTAAAAACAAGTGAAACCGGAAGATGTCTTAGGCTTTCCCTTGGTTACCGCAGGAATGACAAACAGGTACGGGGCTGTGGGGACGCAGTCTTTCAAAATGTTAAAATCGCATGAGCCAGCGTGGCAAGTATGTGCCTTTACTTCCTGTATTTTGGTGTTTGGACGCAGGAACTACCCCTCCCGGGGCAGGCTGAGTCTTACAGACGAACACTTGGCTATGCACGTGTCTTTTCTCTGCAGACCAAACAGTGCAGAATCAGACCTTTATCAAACCCCTACGCTCCAGGCAGAGCACCCAACCCAGTCACCTTGGAGCCAGGTACTAGACAACATGAGACAGCCCCTGTACCCCAGGACCAATGTGTGTATGCGCTTCTGAGGATGAACCCAGGGCCTTTACACTGAGCTACATCCCCAGCCCTTTTTTCTTTTTATTTTGAGACCAGGTCTTGCTAAGTCACTAAGTTGCCCAGGTTGGAATCAAATTTGAAATCCTTCTGCCTCAGCCTTCCAGAATGCTGGGATCACAGGCGTGCACCACCACGCCTGGCTCCCAGAGCCAATTTAACAGACTCACACTAGTGAGTCTTGAACCTGCTTACCCTGCCTCCACTGCTTCCCAGGAAACCACAATGCAGGCAGCTGCCCATGTTCCTCTCTCTCCCTCTGCCTCCTGGCTGACTCTGTTCCTCTCCATGTGCCACCTCCTCCCGTGGCCTGGCCACAGAGCTTCCTCTTTCCAGGGATCTGAGAGCAAAACCTTTCCATGCACAACAGTCATTCCTGTGTGTCTTCGATCCCTGGTTTTAAGAAAAATCCCAGATACCCTTAAAACACCCAGCAAATCCACTCATAAGTATTTACCCTATAAACTAAAAACATATTTAAATATTTGAATGTAAATGTTCTTAGCAGCTTTATTCAGAATAGCCAGAAGGTAAAAACAACCAAACGCCCATCCGTGGATCAATGGATTAACAGAAGGAATATTACTTAGCCATAAACAAGAATGAGGTATGGACACACAGTGCAACGTGGGTGAACTTGGAAAGCATTATGCTCAGTGCAAGAAGCCAGGCACAAAAGGTCACAACTTACAAGACTCCATTGTGAAATGTCCCCAGTAGGCAAATCCATAGAGACAGCAAGCGGATTAGTGGTTGCCAGGGGATCGGGGGAGGGAGGAATGGGGAATAACTGCTTCATGGGTGTGGGGCTTTCATGCGGCCAATGCAAATGTTTTGGAACTAGAGGTGACGATTGTGCAATATTGTCAGCATGCTAAGTGCACTGACAGTTTGCTTTATTTTATCTTATTTTAAAAAACTATTTTGGTTTTTGAGACAAGTTCTTGCTATACTGTACGTAGTTCAGGCTGGTCTTAAACTCGTTATATAGCCCAGACTGGCCTCAGATGCATGGCGGTTCTCGTGGCTCAGACTCCAGAGTGCCAGGATTACATGCATGCACCACCCCACCCGGATATTGGTTCACTTTAAAATGGTTACTTTGTTGTCATATAAATTTCACCTGGATTTTTAGACAATTAATGTAGACTAGGAGAAGTGGAAGAGACATAAAGAAAACAAGATTGACCATATGTTGGTAATTATTGGAGCCAATAATTCATTTTACTAGTCTATCTGCTTGGATAAATATTTCATCATGAAAATCTTGGTTTTGTGTTTTTAAAGAAAAGGACTTCTGGTGATGATAAAAAATGCTAGTGTCCAAGCATCAGAGGAAGGTTAGGGAAAGAAGTCATAAAATAAGAAAAAATAGAAATCATAAAATCAAACTGTGGAAAGTTCAGTATTTCTAAAGCAACATGTTGCTACATATAACATGTGACTTTAAAAATAAGCATATAACTGAGATAAAAATACTGTAAGTAAGCATATGATTCCTCGCCCCTAAAAAGTTTAAACAGGCAAAACATTTAAATAGGCATATTTAAATAGACAAAAGAAAAAAAAACTGTATGGTAGGCTTATTCGTATGTATGTGGTCTTATTATAGCTTAGCATCTGAAGTATATTTCTGTAAGCCAGGGAGGGTGGTGTACACCAGTAATCAGGATTCAGCACTTGGGAGGCTGAAGCAGGACAATTGCAAGTTCAAGGCCAGCCTGGGCAATTTGGCAAGACCCTATCTTTTGTTTTCGTTTTTGTTTTTTTTTAGACAGGGTCTCACTATGCAGTTCAGGCTGGCCTTGAATTCACTTCGTAGCCCAAGCTGGTCTCTAACTCGCAATGATCCTCCTGCCTCAGCCTCCTAAGTGCTGGGATTACAGGTGTGTGTCACCAAGCCTGGCAAGGCTCTAGTCTGAAATACAATTTTTAAAAAGGGCTGAGGGTACAGCTCAGTGGTGAGGCACTTCCTTAACAGGCGTGAGGCCCTGGGTTCATTCTCCAGTATGGAAATATATATATGATTTTTTGTTTCTTTGTTTCTCCAAGAACCCAGATGAATACAAGCAGTTGTTTGTTTGTTTGTTTGTTCAGTATAGGGAATTGAACTCACGACCTCGCATTTCCCAGGCAGGTGTTGTGCCGCTGAGCTACATCCCTGGCTAAGCAGTTTCTTTAGAAGTTATCTCCTCCTGTGAGGACTGAGCCTGGGAGTTAGGCAGAAAGAAGGCTGGAAAGGATCCCGTGAATGATCCTGCAGAGGCACCTGTGTTGTCTGACTGCAGCCCCTTCCAAGACCCAGCGGGGAGTGTAGCGGTCAGAGCTCAGGAATTCTGGATGTGGGCCAAATCCCCCCACTGCCTGGTATGAACAGTCCACAGAGCTCCTGGCTGTTACATTTTTAAAGGGTTGTTACCAGACCATATGTGGCCTATGACACCTAAAATCTATATTACCTGCCCTTAAAAATTTTGCTGTGTGTGCAAAGTGAGCTGGATGTGTATAGTTTGTGAAGATATGGGTTGGGATGCAAGCAAACAGTGATTGCTGACATCTTAAATAATCTCAATGTGAAGAAAAAATATTACTCATTCGCAAATCTTATAGCCTTGGAAGCTCAGAACTTCTAGAATACATAATAACAGTTTCAGTTGTCGCTTTCCTTATAGTCTTCGTAGCTGGCTTGACTTGGGAAGTCATAAAGAAAGTTTTTGAAAATTCAGGGGAAAACAAAACAGTGTTAGATACCTGGAGTGAGTTATCTTTTATTCATACGGAAGAGAAATACTGTGGCAGGAATTTCTCATGCCTATTTTATGGGGAAAAAATGTGGCTCCACTCTGTAAATTTCAATGCTGACGCAAAGTATGGGATGATCAAAGAGAAACCAGGCTTGTAAGAGAGACCCACGAAAATAAAAGGATGAGGTAAAAGTGATAAATGTGGGTTTGATTTCAAAGTTCAGGCAAGTTCAATGTCATTCTGAGAGCCTGAAGGAACTGAAGTCTTCAATATTTTTCAAGGTACTTCAGAGCAAGACAAAGTACGGACCTCACTAAAACAAACAAATCTTGAATTCATGATACTATAGTAGTGACACAAAAGCCACTTTAAAGTAGATGGGGGGGGCTGGGGATTTAGCTCAGTGGCAAAAAGCGCCTGCCTGGCAAGCGCAAGGTCATGAGTTCGGTTCCCAGTACCAGAGAAAAACCAAAAAAAAAAAAAAAAAGTAGATAGAGAGGGCCAGGCATGATGGTGCACACCTGTAACCCCAGCAGCACTCGGGGAGGCTGAGGCAGGAGGATTGCTGTGAGTTTGAGGCCAGCCTGGGCTACGTAGTGAGTTCAAGGCCAGCTTGAATTACATAGCAAGACTCTGTCTCAAAAAGACAAAAAGAAAAAGTAGATAGGAGGAAAAGCAATTTTTTAGGTCTCTGCAAGTCCAGGCAGTTACTGGAAAGTTGTAAACTTGTGTGGGTTGGGATGTTAACTGAGCTCCTGATTGATTTGATGCCTGATAGTGACCGGAAGCCATCTGTCAAGAGAAAGGGATAATAAGTAATGCATCTAAGAGGGGATGCAACTTGCAAAATGTTGGCTCTCACAGGACAGTAAAGTTGGTGGGTGTCGGGGCTGGGGATTTAGCTCAGCGGCAAAGCTCCTGCCTGGCAAGCGCAAGGTTGTGAGTTCGGTTCCCGGAAAAAAAAAAAAAAAAAAAAAAAAGAAAAGAAAAAAAAAAGTTGGTGTGTGTCAAATGTGTTAGGTGGGAAGACATGAAATTCTGATTTTTATACTTTAAATTAGAAGAGGGGCTTGAGAAAGACTTTCTGATATGCACATGCCCGAGTTACATAGAATTTTGCTCAGTAACTAAAGTATACATGCATACTCCAGAGGTATTGAACAGATTTTACCCTTTTGGATTACATGGAGGTGGGGTTTATGAAAAGTGCTAGCCATGCTTCTGAATGCTCTTTTTGCAAATGAGATTGTTAATGTTAATAAAATAACTGCATGCACACACACACAAAATTTTTTTTGGCTGACCCTGCTCTCTACATTTAGCCCTTATAAATCGTGAGCTGTGACAGTCTGACCTGAGCTGTACTGCAGGGAACTAAGAGAGACAGAGTGTCAAAGGAAAAAGATTTACTGTAATCCCAGCACTCAAGAAGCTGAGGCAGGAGAGTCCTAAGCAGTCAGGATTACAGGTGTGCACCACCATGCCCAGCACAAATAATTATTTAATTATTTTTATTGTCTTTTTTTTTTTTTTTTTTTAAGACAGGGTCTTGCTATGTAGTTCAAGCTGGTCTTGAAGTCACTATGCAGTCCAGGCTGGCCTTAAACTTGAGGTGATCTTCTTGTTTCTACCTCTGGAGTGTTGAGATTATAGGCATGCACCGCCATGCCTGGCTTCTTTAACTATTTTAAAGAACTGACCATGCAATTTTGTGGGCTTCCAAGCCCGAATCCTGTAGGGCAGACCAGCAGGCTGGAGACCCAGGGGAGAGACGATGTTACTGAAGTGGGCATTTCGCCTGCTGCGCGGTGTGCTAATCACTGCGATTGAGTTTGCAAATGAGAAGCTGTTAACTCATGAAAGCTTACTGATGTAAATGTTAGCAGTGTCTAAAACAGACATGCACAGCAGCATATAGACAGATGTCCCACCAAACAACAAAAACCTTAGCCTAGCCAGACAGTCATGTGAAACCAGTCCTCACATCGCCGTTCTCTCTGTTCCTCATAATCCAGATTCTGTGGCCCTCCATCTGGAGATAGAGAAAAGGTGTTTGATTTCCCTCAGAGCTGAGGGAAGCCCCTCACACTTCCTTCTTTATCTGAGCACTGGCCTCTTTCCAGAATGACTTACAACGAGACTTCCACTTCTTGCAGGGAGAACACTCTCCCCCGCACGCTGATGAGGGGGATGCCCTTACTGCTGAGTCAGAATGATGTGACTTCAAGTCTGATTGAGAGACGGGAGCCAGGAGCCGAGTCCCCCACCCCAGAGGTACATTTTTTCTTTCGCAGCTGCCCCAGATGCCTTGCAGCCGGCCACAGCTTGCTAAGACACCTCGTGGCCTCTGTGGGAGAACTTTGCTCGGATTGCAGGAAGCAGTTGCGGCAAGCCACCCACAGCCTCTGTGCATGACTCTGTCCCTCTGCAGCCCTTCTCAGTCAGTTCTGAGCCCTCTCCTACCCATGGCAGTGCAGAGCACCTGACACTGTGCATGCACAAGCCTGCCCTGTTCTTCTATGTGAGCTACTCTTCCCCACCCCCGTACTGGGTCAGTCTGTGCCTGCTCCCCGCATGCTGCAGCAGAAGTCCCAGGGCAGCTTGTTTATGATCTCTCTTGAGTAGAAAGGGATGTGCTAGTACACTAAAGCTGGCAGCACCAAAGGTCGCTGGTGCTGAACCAGCCCAGCACTAGTGCTGGTAGTACTAAGCCTAACAAAGGACAGTAATGGAGAACTGCTGACAGCCACCACCTGTGACTGCCAGAAGACTCTGCAAGGGTTGTTTACAGCTGCTGGCTCTAGCTGCAGGGAGGGTGGCAGGGAATTGATAGCACTAAGAGCTGATAGCCGTTGGCATCCACAGCTCAGAGTCATTAACACTGAAAGTTACACTTTGTCTATTTGGGATTTCCATCCAAATTGAGTGAAAGAACCTTTGGTCATTTGGTGACATTTTCAACTCTGTCCCTCACCTACCATGGAGGCCTGCATGGGTATCCACCAGCTCCAGGCTGCCCGCTAGTTACATAAGAACATTACACGTGATCAATGTTCTATAGATACTTGTTTGGTGTTTTTAGTTTTAGGAGGCTCTATTGGACCTGAAAATAGCTCTGTTTCTTTGGGCCATCCAGCCCAACCCCATATGCCT
This sequence comes from Chinchilla lanigera, assembly GCF_000276665.1. Taxonomy (NCBI): domain Eukaryota; kingdom Metazoa; phylum Chordata; class Mammalia; order Rodentia; family Chinchillidae; genus Chinchilla; species Chinchilla lanigera. Next base: position 14,610,646 of record NW_004955456.1, read on the forward strand.
CCCCAAACTTTATGTCATAGCACTCACGCTTCTGTCCAAAGTGCAGCATGCTTCTGTCCGAAGTGCAGCATTCCTTGGGGGACCCAAGGGAGACCTTCGAGGTTGAGGTCCCCAGGTTAAAGAACACACATGTGGAAGACATCAGCACAGGAGGCAGCATGGAGCAGAGCAGAGCACAAGAGCTCACATCTTTATTGTATATGTTTTATACACACTGTTATCCCCTATTTACATTCTTACATGCTGGCCTCATTGGTGCATGCATAGTTGTACACTGCTAAGTCATGGTTATATAATTATGCCCTGATATGCACCTGTGCTGACAATGGGGTCATGTCCTCGGGGCTGTCCAGAAGCGTCCTTACATGCCCTGAGCTTTGACTCAGTCTGATCAGTTCCCTACATCCCACCACTCAAATCTGGGGGAGGATTGCCTCTTGCAAGAGACCCATAAAGCTGACCCCTGCACAGAAAGACCACAACAGCAATAGAGAGAACAGCAGAAACTACCAATCCCATTGCCACTGCAGCTTCTGGCTCCCCAGTGCCAGGTGGATCCCAAGGATTCCCACCACTGGGAAAGGGGTCCTGCTGCAGGGCCTGGATAGTAGATACCTCTATGTGCATCTCATGCAAAGCTCCCCTTACCTGTGTCATGTGGTCCAGGATACAAATGCAACATCCTGCTAAGAGGGCAATAGTGACTCCCTGTGCTGCAGTCAGCTACTCAAGAGCCACGCAGTTTTGCAAAAACATCTTTCTCATTTGAGAAGTTTTATCCATGAGCAACATCAAAGCCTGACACATAACATTTGAGGCCTGGGTCATACATTGAGCAAGGACTTCAACCTGGAGGACTAAGTTTATGGTCCCTGCCCCTGGTCAGACACTATTCCTAGTGGCATCCCATATGCAGCAGTCAGTATTTTTTTTTTTTGGTTCTTTTCAGGCACCAGGAATCGAACTCACGACCTTGTGCTTGCCAAGCAGTCAGTATTTTTGGTCAGATGCTATTCCTAGTGGTCAACCACTGCAATGCCTGGTCAAGACCTGGCTAAGTCATTTCCCAGTGAGCAGAGGGGCTTATGTCCTGAACCATGATAGCCTACGTGGTCAGCTTTTTGGCCATGCACCTATACATTTTGCTGCAGATTGGTACCCCCCAAGGGACAGTGCCCTGTTACTCCTGAGCTGCCCAACCTGGCGGCCAGAGCATCAGCCCCCTAAAGATGGCCCAACTCTCCATGCACACATGTAGGGTGCTTCCCTCAGGCATCACAAGCAATAGCACTGTCCGCAACTCTGCCCATTGTCTTGACCCGCCTGTTCTGGTTTCAAGCCAGAGTACTTCCACACTGGGCTGTACAGTACTGCTGTGAATTGCAGGGCTGGGTCATGGCTAGACCCATCAGTATATCCGGGGCCAGCCAGAGGTCCTCTTTCCCTCTTGTATAGGAACGAGGGGTCACGTCCTGTAGTCTCTCCTCCCCAACGGGTTCCTGGGCAACGTACATCATGAGTCCCAAAACCACTGCCAGTTCGGCTGCCAACAGGCTAGCCAAGAAAGAGGCCCGCTGTAGGAGGTACGTCTCCCGACACTTGAGAATGGGGGCCTGTGCCACTCCACTCCTGGGATAGGCTGCTCATGTCCATACGCACCCCTCTGTCCCATGATTCCTCTCAGGCAAGCAGAGCAGCGTATAGTGCTGCTGTTTCTCATTCAGGGAATACGGGCTCTTGGCTCCCTTCCACAGCTGTGACCAAAACCCGATGGGGTGCTTTCACTTCCTGTTTTTGTCATAAGCCCCAGCCAAACCCATCGTCATCCCCACTGATGGTTAGGATAAATGGCAGGGAAGGGTCAATGGCTCGTAAGGCTTCGCACTATGGAACAGCCCTCATGAGTCCTGGACAGCAGCACCAGGGTGATACTTTACAGTCATTCTTCATGACCTATCTGGCTTCTGCCTGGGCCAATGTGAAGGGCATATCATCCAAAGAGGGCATATCATCCCCACTTCCTCCAATTTCCAAACAGTCTGTCCCATCTCCTCATGGCCTCCAGGCAGCCGGTACTGTTTCATGCACACAACCCAAGTGGCCTGCGGGAGAGCCAGTGGTGCATGGTGTGGATGGCCTCGGACTATGGTTTTTACCAAGAGAACTCACAACCAGAATTCTCCCTGTGTGGTGTCTAGCCAAGCACCAGTCAGTACGTCCACCCCCAGTACATATTCAGCAACTGGGGAAATATAAACATCATACAGGCATGGGGGCAAGTGCCCAATACCCAGCATCACCTGGGCCTTCTGGACCGTGATGTAGTGACCTCCATACCCTTCTATGCATGCAGTAGGTCTTTTAAAATGGTCTGGGTTGCCATATATTCACATGGACTTGGCTCCAGTATCCACCAATGCTAGTACACACTGTGCATTTTGGGGGTCCATTAAATAGTCAACTCCACACGTGGCCTCCAGTCTCCCACGACCCCAAGACCCAGGCACCTCAGCCTGCCTCCTAATCAGGGTAAAAGGAGGCCAGTGTCACTTCTTCCCGCCTCACCAGGGCTCCTGGCCCTGGCCCATCGGCTGGTATGGCCGCTCAGGGTGTAACTGCCTCCAGAGATCAGCAATGCATCCGAAGGCTGCCCATCTAACTTACCTGCGACGAGGCCGGCAGCCAGCAAGTCCATCCAGATCTGGTGCTGACCGAGCTTCAGGGACCGCACAGCCTGCCCTCCGGGGGCCCGCCCCCCTCACCCCCTTCTCCTTCTCCTGTGCCGGTACAGTTTTTACAGATCTCGTTTTACTTTGGTGCTTCATTTCCACATCCACAGTGGAGGACCACCTGGATGACGCTCCTTGATTGAAAGAAGAGCATTTATTTCCATGCTGGCTAAACCTGGCCCTATTTCCATGTACTGACATGTGCGGAGCTGGCTGGGACTTTTCCTTATCTCCTCAATCGGCTTTAAGCAATGCAAATTGGTCTGGCCAAGGTGCTGATGTGTAGTCTTCAAAACAAGGTGACAGGTCAGTGTCGTCCTGCCCCATAGCTCCCAAAACACACGTGTGAGCGGGGTGGGCTGGAGAGCTGTGCTCCACGCTGTCGGCTGGGATGGAGCCTGGAGCTAAGAGGCTATGCCTTCTCAGGGCGTAAAAACGTTACACATCAGAGCTGAAGCACACACCCCAAAACATGAGATACTACCTCGAAGTGTGTGAATCAGATTACTGTTTCTGCAGATCCTTCTCTCTGCAAACAGCAGGGGTGATTTCAGGCCTCCTACCAGCCAGCTCACAGCACTCACACACTTCCCGCCGTGCTCACAGTCACTCCCCCCCAAGCCACTCCCTTTATTGTGAATTAAGACAACCTGTACCTGGCCTTGGGTCAGGGCCTTTGTTCCGGTTAGCCATCACCCTCGCTGGACTTGGGACTCCCTTGGCTCCCCACCATCTTGGATATGTGTGTCTTTGTTCATGCCATGGATTGCACTGGAAGTAGAACACTAGAATTAACTTGCTAGAATTCCAACAGCTTTCCTGCGAGACTGCAAACATAAACTTCCTGGACTGCTACGAGGACCAGAAAAGGCTCTCTATGCCACAGCATTGTGGACTGGGCGATCCGTAAAGGGAGCTAGAAAGGCTGCCGCTGACCCAGATGCGCCGACTGATTCGCTCAGCGGGATCATGCCCTTCACGCGTGCAACCAGCAGTTCCTCATCTGGGCCACAGTATTGCAGTGTGAACATCATTTGGTGCATGTCCATTTCCCGCAGCCCAGTTATGAAGTCTAAATAGGTTGTCCTTTTAGTGACTTGCTCGGGCAGGTCAACTGGATTCTCCAAACCAGGCCAGCGGCTGCCAGCAACCAGTTTAGATTAATACCTGCTTCTGGGGCTGTCCTGTGCACATCCTGTAGAACCCATCTTGTCGAGGGGGTGCTGGCTATGCTGACTATTTGGGACACCTCCTGTGGCTTTAACTGTATGTTATCAGCCCCATTATCCCACATCCATAGCAGCCACTTGGACACTGTCTCACCCACCTTTTCCTTTAACTGTTTTACCAGTTCCCACAGATCTATGGCTGTCTAGGTTGTGTACGTTGTGTGTGAGGTAAGGTAAGTGGCCCTCCCATCCTCTTCCTGGTCTAGGGGTTCCTCTGCTTCCACTTTTTGACAAATAGCTGGCCTAGCATGTAAAACCAGGGGATTTTCCTGAGAGCTTTCTTGGACATGAGGACTCACGCTTCTGGAGACATTTCTGGAGGGGTCACTGCTTCCCACGCCTTGCAACCTGAGCTCGGCAGCAGCAGTAGTTGCTGAAGGTCCTCCTCTATCTGCTGCAGCTGGTCTACCTGCTGGACAAGGCCATCTACCTCTTCATTTATGCGGCAGAAGAGAGTGAAGAACAGCCAAGCCATCCACCCACCGTTTCACAGTGAGGAGCGGGGATTGGTGTCTATCACTTCCAAGGCTTGCAAGACATCCCTAGACTCCAGACAGACTTTCCCAGTCCTCTGGGGCCTTCCAAGCTGCCAAGAAGGTGGCTACAGGTAGTCATGGTGAGGCTGGGAGTCACTGTCAGCCATTCCCCGGGGTTCTCCCTCTCCTTTGGGAGCTATTTCCACAGCTTCCACGGTACCATTCACTTCAATATCCTAATGACTATGCCAATTGTTGGCCCACTCAGGGGGCCCAAGGGAGTTTTTCGAGGGTGAGGTTCCCAGGTTAAAGATACTCATGTGGAAGACATCAGCAACAATGCAAGCAGCATGGAGCAGAGCACAAGAGCCACTTGCATCTTTACTGTACATTCTGTATACAGGTTGTTATCATCTATTTACACTCTTACATGCTGGCCTCCTTGGCACATATGTAGCTGCCCACTAAGTCATGTTTATATAATTATACCCCAATGTGAGCCTGCGCTGACAATGGGGTCATGTCCTTAGGGCTGTCCAGAAGCGTCCTTACGTGCCCCAAGCTTTGACTCAGTCTGAGCAGTTCCCTACAGATGTTCACAGTTGGGACCAAAACCTGAAATTTTATCTCCCAATCACATAATGAGAATCTGCTTCCAGATAGTATAAGGATTGTACCTAGCCCTTACAGCAGACTCCCTATTATCCCAGAACTCTAGGAGGCTGAGGCAGGAGGATCACATGTTTGAGTCTAGTCTGGGCAATTTAGCAATAATCCTGCCTCAAAATAAAAAAATAAAAAAGGGCTGGGGATATAGCACAGTGCCTGCGTGGCAAGTGTGAGGATGTGAGTTCAATTTCCTGTACAAAAAAAAAAAAAAAGATAAAAAATAAAAAAGGGGTTGGGGATCTAATTCAGTTCAAAGGCCCAGAGTGTTCCATCTGCAGTAACACATGTGCGTGCACACACACACACACATGTGCGTGCACACACATGTGCCTGGAAAAAATACAGATGCCTCCAACCCCATTACCATGATCCATGGCAGTGTTCCAGGGACCAACATGGGGCTCTCAGAATGAAAAACACTTTCAGAGGTGGAGGGTGGCAGGAGAAACCATTTCCTTTTCCAAACAGACCTGCGACCCCTTTCAGGCATCTCCTCCGGCAGAGATCTCCCCAAGTCATGGACAGAATTGTCTTGACTTGGGCTGAGGATGCCGTTCAGTGGCACAGCGCCTGCCTGGCAAGGAGGCCCTTAGTTCAATTCCTGGTACCACAAAAAAAATGTTTTGACCTGTGTGCATTAAAGGGACTACTTCATGTTTACAAAAAGACAAGTCATCCCAGAGGTGAACTCAAGCCTCCCCCTTCTGAGACTCAGGACATTGCTTGCCCTTGTGAAAGACTAGGTTTTCCAAATTCTACCTATTTCACACCAGCACATGAAAAGCCACCCTTGACATCCTTTCAAGTATTTTCAGATGTGCTCTCTCTTGAATCTGGTCTTCTCCAGCCTACAGCCACTCACTCCTCCCGTCACCTGTTCTCCAGCTGTCCTACCCTTCTGTTAGTTCCTCCTCAACCTGGAATCACCAGCAGCTTTGGCAAACTCAGATGCAAGAAAAAGTTGGCGGACAAACAGCCTCCTTGCATGGCCTCCTATAACCCCAAAAGGTTTTATCAACTACGGAGTGAAAACTAGGAGCTTCACAGCGGAGAATCTCAGAAGACACTCCTTTAATCTTAAATGAAAATTCAGGGAGCCATTGTTTTGGATAAGGGTTCTGCACTGGGCTCCAAGACACCAGACTAAAAATCAAAATGGAGTCACTTATGCTAAGTCCCACATCACCAACCCAAAACTAAGTTACTGTCTGACCTTCCAGACCACGTAGTGGCCGAGTTTCCAAACAGGCCAGTTAAATCAGCAATGATAACTGAATGTTGTGGTGCATTCTTGTAATCGCAGCTACTTGGGAGGCTGAGGCAGGAGGACCTATGGACAATCACCTATGCTGCCTTTTAAATTATTGTTAATGCTGCTTCAAAGTCTGTCTGTTTGTTTCAGATAAGACCTGCCGGAAAAACTTACAAGGAAGCAGCCAAAATCACCAATTCACTCTGTTTGCAGTTCTGGGGATTGAACCCAGGACCCTATGCATTCTAGGCAAATACTTCATCACTAACTACATCCTCAGCTCTGACTCACTCTTTTCAGGTAAACTGGAATAGAAGTTGCTCATTATAATACTAAATTCTCTGCCCAGAAGTGTTCTCATCAGATATATATATATATATAGATAGATAGATAGATAGATAGATAGATATAGAGAGAGAGACAGAGACAGAGACACAGAGAGAGACAGAGAGAGAGAGACAGAGAGAGGGAGACAGACAGAGAGAGACACAGAGAGAGAGAGAGCTGGGTATGGTGCCATACACCTCTAATCCCAGCACTCTGGGAGGCTGAAGCAGGAGAACTACAAGTTCAACCCCAGGCTGAGCATGTTAGTGACTTATCAAGACCCTGTCTCAAAATACAAAAGGCCTGGGGACACAGCTCAGTCCAAAGGTCCTGGGTTTAATCCTCAGTATGACACAAAAAATTTTTTTTTACAATATGCAGTGTACAACCTCAACTTGAGCATGTCTGGAAATGTGTCCACATCTGCCTGTGACGATGAGTGGATATGCAAGCGCTTCCCCAATAAAAGCCCCCGCTCTCTTTGCTCCAGGTCAACCCTTTCTGAGAACTGTCCAGTGCGCTCCTTAGCTGCCTGAATAATAAGCCTTTCCCCACTGTTTGCCCCATTTGTGATCTTCGGCAGCTTGACATTCACCCAGAGGTGAACCCACATTGAGTGCCCTGTGCTCCATTACAGAATGCGGTGTTGCCTGGTCCTGGAAAAGCAAACAGAGCCAATTACAATCTTTAAATTAAACGTGTATGTGTGTGTTTGTGGGTGTGTTACTGGGGCTTGAAAACAGTAAGCTACATCCCTGGTCCTTTAATTTTTTTTTTTTAATTTAGAGACAAGATCTTGGTAAATCACTAGGTTGTTCAGGCTGACTTGAACTTATGATCCTCCTGCCTCAGCCTCCCAGGGTGCTGGGATTACAGGTGTGTGACATCAGAAATTCTTCTGGATAGACTTACGGAACAGAAAAAGGATAGCTGTGGGAAAACTGGTGAAATTTGAATAAAGTCTATAATCCAGTTGTGATATTGTACCAGTGTTAATTTCTTACCCTTCATCATGGTATTTTTGATTATGTAAGATGGGTAAAGAGTTATATGGGAATTCTCTGTACTGTGTTTGCAATTCTTCTTCCTCCTCTTTTTCCTTCTATTCCTCTTCCTCCTTCTCCTCTTCCTCTTCTTTTTTGAGATGGAATCTTGCTGTGTAGTCCAGGTGGGCCTCAAATTTATAGGATTCGTCTGCCTCAGCTTCCCAAGTGCTGGGATTACAGGTGTGTACCCATGCCTGGCTAGCAACTCTTCTGAAATGCTAATTTTTTAATTAAAAAAAAATGCCTGAGTGTTTCCAGCCCAGTGTATAATTACATGACTTTCAGTATGTTCACTGACATTGTATCATAAGAGGTATACAATTGGCATGGTGTATCTACAGGTTCCATATCTGCAGACTCAAGAAATTGCCAATAAAAAATATTTTTAAAAAATTGTGTTTTACTGAACATGCACACATTTTACTTCCTCAAATCATTCTCTAAACAAAACATTATAAAAACTATTTCCAGAGTCAGGCATGGAGCCACATGCCTATAATCCCAGCACTCAGGAAGCTGAGGCAGAGGATTGCCATGAGTTCAAGGTTAGATTGGGCTGCACAGTGCATTTAAGGCCAGCCTGAGCTACACAATGACAGCCTGTCTCAAAAAGGCAAAATCATAATAAATTGAAAAGACAAGCCATCTACATTAAATCGTATTATAAGTAATCTAAAAATGATTTAAATATATAGAAGAGTGGACACAGGTTATATGCAAATACCATATCATTTTATGTAAGGGTCTTGGGCACTGTGGATTTTGATCCTTGGAGGATCGTGTGTGTGTGTGTGTGTGTGTGTGTGTGTGTGTGTGTGTGTGTGTGTACTGGTACCATTCCCCCATGTATACCCAGCAAGGGACAATACATTTGTTCTTTACCTGTACTTCCTGGCACAGAGCTGCTAAAACCTTTGGAATTTCTGAGTGATCAGAGATAAGAAGAGCATCTTCTGTTAATTATAATAAGATCCTTTCAACCACACAAGTTTATACCACTCAAGTGACCCTTGGAGAAAGATAGGGCTGGTCATAAGAAGAACAAATCATAGGATTGCAGGGTGGAAATTTTCTCTCTCTCCAGAGAGGGTAGAAGGGCTGAAGACTGAGTTAATCACTGCTATGACTTGTATCTAGGCGTTCCCCCAAAGCCTCAAGTGGTCATAGGTGGAGCTTTTTGGAGGGGTTGGATCTACAGTGTGTGATGCTGGGATTGATTCATGATAGGAAGCTAGGATTAAGGGTGCCCCACCCTGGGTGTGAGGATTAAGGGTGCCCTACTATAGATAGAATGTAAGGGACAGAAAGAGGGTTGTTGTCCCTGCTTGTCATTTGCTGTTTTGCTATCCAGCTATCTGCTGCCTTGCTGCCTTCTGCCTTCCATGAACTGTTTCTTCTCTGTGGTGGCCCCCAGCCACACCACCCTGTCTTAGAGCCAGCTCTCTATGGACTGACACCTGCACAAACTGTGTGCTAAATAATCCTTTCCTCCTTTAACTTGGGTGTTGGGTATTTTGTCTCAGCAACAAGAAAAGTAACTAAGACATTCCCTTATAGCCACTCGTTTTGTCAATCATGCTTACATAATGGAGTATCCATAAAACTAAATGGGATTTGGTGGGTATCTGGATTGGTGAACACATGGAGGTGCTGGGGTCGGGTGGCACACAGAGAGGGCATCAATACTGTGTGTTATGGTCTGTACCTAGATGTCCCCTCAATGCCTGATGCACTCATAGAATCTTTTGGGAGGTGGCTGAATCTAAACACTGGGATTATGAGTGTGAGTGCTACACTTGCCCTAGGGCGGGTAGTCTGCATACAATATAAGGGACTGAAAGAGTCTTGCCTCTCTCTTTCCCCTTTCTCTCTTGCTGCATTTGCTGTCTTATGCCACCATAAATGGCTTCCCTCTGCCGTGTGCCACCCTGTCTTGGAGCCAGCTAATACGGACTGAAACCTCTACAAACTCTGAGCTAAATAAACCTTTCCCCTTTTAACTTTGTGTGTCAGGTACTTTGTCTCAGCAATGAGAAAAGTAACTAAGACATTGTGTTACCAAGCCAGGCTGATTTTGTTTGCTGCCCAGTAACCCAATCTCTGAAGCAACAGGTTCTGGAAAAGAGCTTATTCATGAAGTAGTCAAACCTATGGAGATGGGGCCAATCCAGTTCCCCAAGGGTAGGACTTAGAGGTATTTATGGGATAAAGAAAGAGGGTGGTGAGTTGGGGAAAGGTGATTGGAAGTAAAGAGAGGTGGGAAGGAGACAAGGAAAAGCATATTTTTAAAAACTGTACTTTTAAGAAGACCAAAACTTCAGGGCACAATCACAGTTGCCCAAGGTTTTCCATATCCGTACTCTATCTTTACTCCCTAGGCTTGGTTTTGTTTATTTGTTTCCCCTTCCAGGCCCATAACACTCAAATCCCTTAAAGATGCTATAAATCCATAAATTAATGACAAGGTAAAAGGGCAGCAACTTGGTCTTAAGAAAAAGAAACAAATTCAAAGAGTTCAAAGAATGTTTTCAGGCAAAATATTTTAGATCACCCATCTTAAGGGGTACTGCCAAGAGTATATACATTTACTCCCTACCCCAAACCACAGTGGGCCTCTGTCTTGAGAGACTGCCTCCATCTCTTGATGTTTCTCACCTCCTGAAATTCTTTTTCTGTGACAAGAGACAAGAACCAACTTTATGGGTTGAGTTGAGGTTCCCATCTCTTCTTTGAGGGAATACCTCAGACTCTGCCTGGTGACATCCTCATGTATACACAAACCTCATGACTCTTCATGCACGTCTACAAAATGGCGGCAGTAGCATGTTCAGGAAATGGCAGCACTAAATTGCTCTGAGGGTGTTTTGGGCCCTCTAATGTCACAAAGTCCCCACTGGACACTTATGTGGGCCTAAATGAAGGGCCCAGTAGCTTTAAGCAATTTGAGTCAGACAAGGCGATCTCCAAATACCTAAAAGAAAAATTTAAAACACTCATTTCCAAGGTTAGCATACTTCTGAGGTGTTAAAGCCAGGACGAGTCGAGCATTTACTGCCTAGTGAAGCAGCTTCTAAAGCCAGTGATGGAAACAACTAACTAGAAGCAAGTGAAGCTAGAGGATTTAGTAAGGTTTTCCTTGGTTCCAAATGAAAGAATATGTATGCTCTTTGGTTTGTAAACTTTCAGATGGGAGAACAGCCCAAGATTCTTCCAAGAAATGTATCAGTTTTATTACAGGGACTCAGCACCATCTCATCCCATCCTAGCCATCAACATTCCTTTCATCTAACTATTCCTGAGTTGTATCCTTTAGGGTAAAGTAATAGTAAGTAAAGTATTTCCTGAGTTGCGCTATCTGTCAAAACTGAAGAGGGGTTTATGGGAACCCCCAGTGTATAGCCAGTTGCTCAGAAGTACAGATAGCAACTGGACTTATGACTGGCATCTGAAGCAGGGGTAGTCTGTGGGACTGAGCCTGCAACCTGTGGGCCGGTGCTAAGTCCAGGTAGTCAGTGTCATAATGAATGGTGGGACACCCAGCCAGTATCTGGAAAATGGGAGAATTAGTTACTGTGTGGGGAAAACTCTGTGCAGTTGGTGTCAGCAATGTTGTGAGTGTAAGGAAAGTTCCTCCCCTCAGTATCCCCAGAGTTGTGAAATCATCACCATGACTCACTGGAGAACATTTTATCACTCCCCAAAGAAACCCCCAAGCCCTTACTAGTCATTTCCCATTCTTTCCTTCCTCTAGCTCCTAGCAACCACTCATCTTTCTGTTTTGATAGATTTAACGATTCCGAACGTTTCATATAATTCGGATCTTACAATGTACAGCTCTAAAATACAGTGAATGTTTAAATAAAAATTTTATACGATAAAAGACACATCACCACCAATCCCCCAAAAATACTACCTCTCATTTTGAACACATTTATCCCACCACTGTCACCACTTTCTGAAGCAGTTCTGGAAGTCTTCTTTCATGAGTGTCTTTAGTTGTGCTCTCGTGTCTGCCTTGATGTCCTGAATTAAAGATGTTTACCTTTCGTGGACATTGGGACTAGGGAAGACCCAGAAGGCGCATGGTGTCAGACCTGATGAATAAGGAGGATGAGGACACACTGCCATATTTTTATGAGTCAGTCTTTCCACTGGATGGCACCCAGCGGCAGCATTCACTGAATCCTTTGTCACACCTCATAAAGACACTCACAAAAGAGGACTTGCAGAATTGCTTCAGAAAGTGGCAATGTGTCTTATACTATAATAATTTTTTTTTATTTAAACACACTATATTTGTTTTTCATTCACACCTCATATAATATGCGGCCTTTAGTGACTGGTTTCTTTTATTTAGCATAAAGCTTTCAAGGTACGGCCATGTTGCAGCCTGTGTCAGGATTTCACTTTTTATGGATAATCTCCCCTTGTACGGATCATGCCACCTTTGTTTACCCATTCAGGTGCTCAGGGATGTGTAGGGTTTTTCCTTTTTCCTTTGACTCTGAAGTTGCTGTGGACACTCCGGTATAAGATTTTGTGCAGATGTATGTTTTCATTTCTCTCGAGCAGGTAAACATAGTTTTAAGCGGCATCTAATACTGTATGAGGCTGCATCATAGCAAAGCATAAACACACAACCATCTTCATACTATTAGAGATAATTTAGGATGCTTTTTGTCATTACAGCTAATGATTTTTAAAATTGGTACATTTTAGATACACGTAATCACACTCACCGTAGAGCGTTTGTACCTGTACATGATAGAACTGGCTTCTCTTTTCCCATTCCCCTCCCCTCCCTTCAACCCCTTTCCCTTCCTTATTTACAAAAGATTTGTTTCCATTTTTTCCTTTTACTTTTTTTCTTGTCCCTTCCCCCTGTTCCTTGTTACCCTCCTTATTTGAACATTTTCTTCCCATTTCCCAATATTTATTATATGTTTTGGTCCTTATTTACACTTTCGGTTGCTCACACCTGAGAAACGTGGCATTTACATGTGTGTCCAATCTATTTCACTTAAGAGTATGGTCTCAAGTGTATCCGTTTGCCTAGAAATGTCTTAAGTTTATCCTTTTTATGGCAGGGTAGTACTCCAATGTATGAAAACACATCAATTTTAATTAATAATTTTACATGAGGAGCTTTGCTGATATTTTGGGTTATTTTCTGTGTGAAGCATATTAAAGTGAAATGTGTGCAGAGAAGAGATTTTACATCTAATATATACTATATAATAACTTATCTGTATCTGGAACTTCACTTTTTTTTTTAGACAGGGTCTTGCTAAATTATCTGGACTGGCCTTGAACTTGTGATGCTCCTGCCTCAGCCTTCAAGTGGCTGTGACTATAAGTGTGCACCACCACACCACACTCTGACACTTTACATTTTATGAATCAGCCTTTTTCCTTCTCCTCCTCCTCCCTCCTGAAAAATCTTGGGGCCATTTAACTTGAAGAACGAGTTGTCATCATAGCCACTTGTGAACACCTGGATGGCTGCTATTTGTAAGAGAAGAAGTTTCATATGGATCCAGAGAGAATAGACAGTGCCCACTGTTGGCCAGGGTGTTGGCCTTGGATTTCTCCCGATGCCTCCTTATAAAAGGGCCTTTGCATACCTAGGTACTTCTGTGTGCTACCCTCACTGGGGCTGCAGCACTTCCTGTAAGCTGAAATTCCTGCAAATTTTCATGTTAGCCAGGAAGAGATCGATCTGAAGTTGGGCAGTCAGCAGAGCTGAGGTTTACCAAAGAGCTGACCTTGGTATTATCCAACAAGAAGAGAACATTTTGGTCTGAGGAATTAAGGATTGAGAGGGGTGTGTGTGTGTGTGTGTGTGTGTGTGTGTGTGTGTGTGTGTGTAGAAATTCAGCTGCAATTGGGAAGAGGCAGAGGAAGTTGGATCAAAATGTGTAGAAGAAGTCGTAGCTGGAAGACGCTGGGTTCGTTTCTCTGGAAAACATAGTACATAGAGCTACGAAGGCAGCTGGTCACCATCGCAGGAGGTAGATTCACTGTCACTGAGGCTTATCAATCTCATCCATGGCAACGAAAGATTATTTGTCCAGAGGTTGCTAATGTCTGCCCGAAGAACATGATTTTTAATTTAATTATCACTTACTTTAATTAGTGATTACTGACCATAGACAATGCCCAGGTTCTCTGAGAAGTACAAAGATGATTCTGATTTAAGATCCATCTTTAAGAATCTTGTAATTAGGCCGGGGATGTGGCTCAGTGGTAGGGTTCTTGCCTTGCAAGAGTCTTGTAATTTCTTCATATAGCTCTACCGCACAAAAGGGTCCCACAGCACTGTGGCAAGTAGTGAGACTAGAAATCCTTGTATAGACAGTGAATACTTGGAACAATCATTACAGCCCACCACAGTGCACCCTCTTGGTTAATCTTTTGCTTCCCAAAGTATAGTTATCTTCCTCCACAAGGAAAACACCACAAATCCCATCCATCCATCACATCAGGATCAAAGTCTAGAGTCTTCATTTCACATCAGTTGTGGTTCCTTTTCATGAGCCAGACAAGTTATCTGCCCTCCTCCCCAGCAGTCACCAACACAGACAAGTCCCCTTATGTGGGGGACACATCCCCAGACCTCCGTGAATGCCTGAAACCTTAGATAGCACCAACCCCTATACATACCATGTTTATGCCTGTATATAAGTACCTACAATAGTTTAATTTCTAAATCAGCCAGAGTAAGAAATTAATAATAATAATAATAATAAAGCCTATTGCAATGGCACATACCTGCAATAATATTAGCCATTCAGGAAGCAGAGGCAGAAGGACCCCAAGTATAAGCCCAGCCTGAGAAATTTAATGAGATTCTGTCTCAAAATAAAATTTTAAAAAGGCTGGGAATGTAGATTGGTTACTCTCTGCATTCAATCTCCAGTACAATAACAACAATAATGAAGAAGAAGGAGAAGGAGAAGGAGGAGGAAGAGGAGGAGGAAGAGGAAGAGGAGAAGAAGAAGGAGGAGGAGGAGGAAGAAGAGGAGGAGGAAGGAGGAAGAGGAGGGAGGGAGAGTGGGGGAGGGAGGGGAGGGAGAGGGGAGGGAGAGAAGAGAAAAATTATAATACTGCACTGTGGTACCATTGCCAACTTTGGGGCCATTAAGTAAAATAAGGGTTACTTGAATGCAAACATGAAGATACTGTGACAATCAATCTGATTTTTTTGTTTGTTTATTTTATCTTTGTTTCGTTTTGTTTGCCAAGCCAGGATTTTCCTATGGTCCCCAAGCTGACCTCAAACTTGCTATTATGCTCTAGATCTAGAAAGCCCCACCAGAGACTCATGTGTTCAGAGGTGGGACTTTTGGAGGGTGACTGCACCATGGGGTGCTATACTCAGTGGGTTGCTCCATTCATGAATTCATAGCTGAATGTGCTGCTAGAAGGTGGGTCTGGTTGGAAGAGGGGTGTCAGTGAGGGTGCACCTTTGGAGGGTTCATCTTCCTCCTTGCATCCTCCCTTCTCTTTCTGCATCCTGGTTGCCCTGAGGTGAACAGCTTCCCTTCCCCCTGCACTTCCACCATGCCATTCCTCCCTCAGAGACAGCCAACCATGGACTGAGCCCCAAAAACCATAAACCAAACTGAACCTTTCCTTGAATTGAGGGTGTTAGGTATTTTTGCCCCAGCAACTAGAAAGCTGACTAATACACTTCTAATCCTCCTGGTTCAGCCTCCTAAGTGCTGAGATTGCATGCATGGTCCACTACACCTGGACTATGATAGTCCATCTGATAACCAAGATAGGTAAATGACTAGCTGGGCAGGCAGAATGGGATGGCATGAGATTTCACCATATGACTCAGAATTTAAAACTTATGAATTGTTTATTTCTGGAATTTTTATGCAATATTTTTAGATTGTGGTTGACCACTGGTAACTGAAATGGAGGGAAATAACAAGCGGGAGGACTTCTGTACTGTGGTGGAACAGGGAGGTTAACCCTAGTAAACACTGCCACTCAAATTGGGAAAGGAGGAAGGCAGGAGCTGTGGGTCCATACAGTGCTGTGGTGGATTTAACACCCAGCTGAACTGAATCGGCATGGTACTGGATGTGGAGGGCCCACCTGAGGATTGTTGCCAGCAGCATTACAAGGAGAACTAGAGGGGAAGATGGTGTGCTGTTGGTTCTCCTGGAGAAGTCTGTCATGCTGATTTTCCTGTTAGGAACTCAGCTGTTCTCAATCATTGGAAGAGCTCAGATCCTCACTGTCACTGAGGATGGCTGTGGTTCTTTCCTGGGAGCTCTGGCCCTTACCTTAAGCAACACTCCCTGGCTCCAGCTCAGATTCCTCAGCCTGCTGGAACAGATCCCTCATTCCACTGGTGCAGACTTGCTAGCTTCCACCACTGACCTTTGGGCTTTCCCAGTGCAGATGCAACACTGCCATGGGCTCTTGGGCTCCAGATGGACTCATGCAGGACATTGCTGTGGGATCCAGACCCTCAGCTGGATTCTTTGGGTCTCTAGTGCGTGGACAGATCTCCTGCACTCTTCTGCATTTGACTCATTAGGCGAATATTATAAAAATAATCCTTAAATTACATGTCCTATATTAAATCTATTCCCTTGAAAACCCTGACTACAAGTGCTAAAGGCTATATGCCCTGTGCATGCCTTGCAAAAACTCCTACCTAGAGTTGGAGAAAATTCCTTGAGTGCATCTTACTTCTCTCTCTGGAAGTGACTCTCTAGTCCCTTGTTCCTGGGGCTCATGGCTCCCAGCCTGGAAGGATCATTAGCTTAATGACCCTACCTGAACTAGACCTTGGAGCTCTGTTCTCCCTGAAACACAGCAGCCTTCTTGCTGCTTCCTAGCTGTGGAATGTTTTAGGGTCAAAGAGTCATTCCAAGCGCCGGCATAGTCATTGTCTGTTCATTCAGGTTTATGGTTCTTGTGGTTCTTGTGGTGAATTTCTCAGAAATTTAGTTGGCGTTGTGAATATTGGTTCTGATCAGCTGTAAGTACTAATGACACTCTCTGAAGCAGCGTCTCTCTATGCTTACCTCCAGTTGCTTGAAATTTTTCGGACTCCCTTGGAGACTATCAGTCTCATTATCCTCATTTGGTCCAATTTAAAAGTTTTTCCAGGTAGCATCTTAACTGATTCAGGGGTCTTAACAGAGGACAGTATCTGCCCCCTTGCTTTGGTTGTAATCATCAGAGTAAGTATTAAGGATCTCTGCTATGTATCACAAGCATGTCCCAGTTTTGTCATTTACCTTTTGGGAAATAGAATCACCATTCATCTGTATAAATCCTAGAGTTTCTAGGCTTTCCATATTACACTTAAATTGTACGTATAAACCAACCAACTCTTTACTATCAGGCTTTGTCACATGCAACCAATAGAAGCCAACTCGTGTTCCCCAAATTCTTTCTCCCATTACTTTACTCAAAGCCAAAAATTCATTTGCTGAATTATCTTCATCCTGAGTTCTCTCAAGTGGTCAGTTAGGGTTAGGGTTGGGCTGTAGGGTTAGGGCTAGGGTTTAGGGTTAGGGTTAAGGATGTCAGCTCTACTTTTCTGCCTCCCAAGCCAGGTTCCTTGTCCCAGAGGGGGATTTAGAACATTTCAGCACACATGTCCTACTTCCCAATCTTCTAGGAAGGCAGTGGCTGCTTGGGGTGATTTCATCCCATGATCCCAGGTCAACTCATGCAGAGGTCTCAAAAAGGGGCCTTTGCCTTTTACTAGGGTGTGATTTCTTCTAGACAGCTGTCCCCCAAGGCAGAGGCAAGACACCACAGACACGCAATTTCAGGATTTAGCACCAGAAGCACAGCGTGGGAGCAGGTTGTCTGCAAAGCCTCTAAAATTCTCCTCTAATCTGAGCCTAAGCAGGAGCTACCAAGACAGTTGGGTCCCCATGTGTGCAGGAGCTTTTTCTGGATGCCTTGCCAGGAGGGGGTGGGGTCTGTTGCCAGGGCAACCCCACGTGGCGTTCATGGGTCCCCGGCTCCAGGTGGCCAGAATCTTCTGTGTTCTTGGCTCTCCTGCCTCTTGCCAGAAGCTCACAAACTCTGCCGTCCGTCTGCTGTTTCCTTTCACTCCTTATTTTGCTTTATTTTCCAAGATCTGAGCCTCCCACTATGAGCTCAGGTTGACTTCTACAATTCCCCCAGAGCTGGCTGACTTCTACAATTCCCCCAGAGCTGGCTGACTTCTGACTGATGCTCCCTCAGCTAATCTTTCCTTTTTCCCCTACTGCGGACTGAACCCAGGAATTTCACGCCGAGCTTGCGATCCTCCTGCCTCAGCCTGTGGGAGTGCTGGGATTACAGTGTGTGCCAACACTCAGGGTCCTCAGTTACTTTTGGCACAACCTTTGCTGGTTTCTCTATAATGCGCTCCCCAGCCAACAATGAGGACTTTGTACTTCTCTTCCAGCCCCGATAGGAATCCCAGGAGGGGTTTTGCTTTTGTTTTGTGGTGCTGGAATTAGAACCCAGAGCTTCTTGTCCAAGAGGCAAGTGCTCTCCACATCCGGCCCTCACAGTCCAAATCTGTTCTTTGGGAAGATGGGCCAGGCACAAGTGGTGGGGGTGGTTGACAATAAGAACTGTAACCTATTGATCACTTGCTTTAACAGATGTCTTTGTAAAACTTTATTTATTATTATTATTAGTAGTAGTATTCCTTTTTTGGGCAATGTTGTGGATGGAACAGGCTCTGATGCTAGGCAAGTGCGCTTCCCCGGAGCTACTGCCCCAGCCGGACGGATGTTTTACGTACATTACATTTTGGAAGCGGCTCTTCCTTCTCTGAAGTGGGGACATTAAACAGGTGTCCAAGGACAAAATTACAACACAGCGTGAAGATCTTCATTTTCAATTCTAGAATCAGACCACAAGGTAGGGCAAGTGATCAGAAGGCCCAAGGGGGTTGCTTTTAGAGACAGAGACAAACTGAAGAAAAAAAAAACCAGAAACAAAGAAGAACATGTTGATTGGTCATTTCAAAATTCTTTGTAAGACGTGGACAGTGAGGACAGTAGAAAAGTAAGAGATGGGTTCCTATCAAGACCACTCGGGTTACTTTCAGCGAGGAATAAAGCAAAAGGGACTTCAATGTCCTGCCAACTGAAATTGCCCTGTTTAGGAAGTTTTGCTGTTACAGCTTCCTGGTTTCTCAGAGAGTCAGATAACAGCTTAGACTTGGTTTGGTGAAGTGGAATTTTAGCATGGGGACTCCTTTTTGATTTCTGGTCTGGTCCATTGGGGGCATGGGGCAAGAGCTTGGCCTAGCACAACAGCTTCCTGTAGGTTTTATCTAACACAGTGCTGAGCCAGTTTGTGATCCCAGCTGATGAATGGCAAAGCCTGACCTCAACCCCCAAGCACGTGGCTGTAACATCAGTATCCTCTGTGCGTCGTCTCCAGGAAGGACTCAAGACAGCAGAGGCCACTTAGGAAACCACGGGTGATGACAGAGGCCGAAGTGAGGATGCCACCGCTGGAATTTCAATGGGGCAGAAGTAAGTCCTGGGAATGTAGAGTTCATGATCCTGGTGTAGGATCCTGCTGGGGGCCACGAATTATAAACTGAGTCGAGGGGATGTCCAAGCTTGTCCTTGTCCTGCCGTTCGGGGCCAGATTGGAACTCAGAAACTCCTTTTCTGGTCACAGATGGAAGCCCTAGGGCTAATGACTGCTGTGGCACTCACAGGGCAAGATAAGACCTGCTAAAGAAGATCAGGTACCTGAGGAAACTACAGTTTCCTTATTGACCCCTGTCTCGTCCTTGTCCTTGTCCTGGCAAGAATATTTTGATCTTCCTAGCCCACCGTAGTAGCCATTACTGTTCCCTGAAACACCCAACGCCCTTCACATATTGTCCTTGACTCAGATGTAATGAATAAATACCTAGAGTCTGGGTGTCTCCTGGGGTTTTGTTCCCTGAGAGCAACTTGTCACCCCAGATCCCTGCTGCGCACCTCTATTTTGTCTCTTGCTCCTTTTTTTCTTCCCTGTGTACCATAATCCAGGCAGGAGACTGTGGGGACTTACTGCATTCGTCCCTGATAACTGGTGCCGTGGAAAGGGTCACTAATAGGAACCGACGAGGGTGGGGAGTGATCACAATAGATTATATTTGTATACTCCTTTATAAAACACTTCCACAAAGAGCAGCTTGCTTGTTCCTCTTCATGGATTTGGGAAGTATATTTTATGATCCCCTTAAATCCAGTTCTTCTTTTGGGGGACAGGGAATGAGACAGGGTCTCAAACTCATGGAGATCCTCCTGGCTTAGCCTCCCAAGTGCTGGGGTTACATGTGGGGGCCAGCACGCCTGGCTTAAATGCAGTTATTCTCATTCAAAAATGGATACCTCTTTAGCCTGTATTTTCTGAGCACTATAACATACTCTAGCCAATAAACCCTTAAAGGAGGGTTGGCCCTGCAATGGGTGGAGTTTAGGGTGGATAAAATGGCTGCTGTAGCATGTGGGTAGGATATTCTTTACTCTCCAGATACCCTCCTTCCTTCTCTACCCTTCTCTGTGGAGTCTGCTGCCCTTGTGTCTTGCAACAGGAAGTTCCTGGCCCTCTGGAATCATGCTGGGCATGACCAGTGGAAGGCACCAACAAAATGGCTCCTCCTTCTACCCATGCAGCTGCTCTCATCAATCCCAGAAACCAGGCCCTTCTCTTCTCCTTCAGGCTCTGGGTGGTGTCATGAGCCCCAGGAATTCCCAGCCCTGGGTTCTACATTGTCCCCACTTCATCCACCCTTCATAACTAATCCCTGTATTAACTTCCTGTGTTAGCTTTCCTGTAGCTGGGACGCAGTACCAGACACTCCCAATTTAAAGAAGGAGAGGGTTAATTTGGCTTACGACTTCAGGAGCTCCAGTCCATGGTCCGCTGGCTCCAAGGCAGGAACATCATGGCAGAAGCATGTGGTGGATAGCAAAAGTGCTTAGTACGTGGTGGCCGGAAAGCAGAGCAGAGGAGCAGCTCTAGAAGAAGGGGTGAGGGACCAGATATAGCTCCCAAGGCCATGCTTCCATGACCCACCTAGCCACACCCAGAAGTGTGTTCCACCAGTTCCCTGGGTGACTCCCACGCCAATCAAACAGACACAATCAAGCATGACCATCACAGCTCCCCTCAAGGACATACCAGGGCCTTGATAAGAAAGATAAATCCTCAAATCTCAGAGGCTAAATCCAACAAATAACTGTTTCTTGCTCATGCTATAATCTGTAGTGGATCTGTGCACGTGTGTTTCTGCGCCCATGTGTAGAAACTCTTGAAGAATGCAGAAGAAATCAGACCCCACTTATAAGAAGTTGTGGGTCTGTCCAGTCAGATCGAGATTTCTCTGGAAACCACGGGGGTACATTGACCAACACTGGCAACTGATGACATTTCAGAAAATGACTATCTAGGGAACTGGGTTCAAATAGCAATTAAACAGTTGTCAATCTCTGAGAAATGGAAACCTCCTTCAGCACCAGGCTATGGAATGAAAAGGTAATTTCCCCAAAGATGCTCACATTTTCCCACAGATCAGTTCTATCTGTTACTTTAATAAGTGACTGCCAGGCATGCTGCAACGTAGCAGGCTCTCTTGCAGATGCAGAGGGGATTCAGATTTACGGTATGCCCTCAAGGAACTTGAGATATCATCATATTTAAATTTTATTTAAAAATTTATATACAGTAAAACTAATTCTTTTGGTGCACAGTTCTATCAGGTTTTTCTCATTTTCCTTGCATATTTTTTTTTTTTACTGAGCTATTGCTGTGGTTTGAATGTGGCTTATCCCCACCACAACGCATGCTGAGACTTAACTCTTCAATATGTCCATGTTGGGAGGAAGAGGGAGCTGGTGGGAGGTGTTTGGGTCATAGAGGCAGAGGCCCGCGGAACGGGTTGATGCCACTCGGTAGGAGTGAGTGAGTGATTATCCTCACAGGACTGGATTAGGTACCACAGAGTGGCTTGTTTTGCTCCTTTTGCCTTCTGCTAGGAATTGAAGTCACATCAGGCCCTCACCGGAAGCCAAGCAGATCGTGGCACAATGCCCTTGGGCTTTTTCAAGAAGTTCAGAGTGTTAACACGTCATTTAAGTCTTTCACCCATCATAAAAATCTAAACATGTTATTAATTGTATTTGCTTCAAATCAAAACATTTTATTAATTGCTTTTCCCTATTTGAGTAGCATTGCTGGTACATAATTCAAAACCTAGGAAAGAATTTACAAAATAGCATATCCTCCCATGCCTAATTCTCAGACACTGGGTTCCTCTCCGTGGAAAGTTCAGAACTGGTCTCTGCTGTGCCAGGCACTCCCACGCCCCTCGCCTTTTAAATCCTTTTATTATTTACAGTAGCAAAACACATCTACTGTTAGGAACCATGCTTGTCTCATCCAATAAAATATTTTTGGTATCATTCCATGTCCGTATGCAGCTCCTTTAGTTTGGGGTTCATTTGGCTTTGTTTTTCTGGGTGCAGAGGAGACCGCTGAAGGAATGCACCCTCTGCAGGAGCACACTAGTAATTAATTAATCATTTCCAACTGATGGACATCTGATCTCCCAGACATCTACGTTTGCAGTCAATATTGTTGAATAGCTCCTTGTATAAACCTACTTTGTACTTAAGCACAAGTTAGAATCCTAAATGGGGAATTACTGGATCAAAGATGTGTGCATCTGGCATACTGTTGGTAGACATTGCTAAATTACCTTCTGTAGAATTTGTATCAGCCCGGTTGCTCCAGAGGCTGAGGCAGGAGGACTGCAAATCTGAGGCCAGCCTCAACTTAGGTCAGTTGTAGAGCGCCCCTGGGTTTGGTCTCCAGTACGGGGGGGGGGGGGGGTGGAGGAGGGACCAATTTCAATCCCATCAGCATTGTCCGAACGTGATTATTTCCATCACACCGTCTAAAACACAAATGGGTTACACTCCAATTTCACCTATCAAAGCTCCCCACAGCTGTGAGAAAAACACCTGCACTACCCGCCCCGGCGTGTCAGGGCTTGCCCGCGCTGTGGGACGCTAGCCTTCCCCAAGTCTAGCCAAAGCCAAGCGCTGGGGGAGATCCAAGAGGATCACGGGAGAAACCTCCGGGATGCCCGCCAAGGAGGGCTGGAGGTGGCTGGACCGTTTCTCCATGGGGCAGAGGAAGCGGCACTGCGCCACGCTGTCCACCAGGGGGCAGTGAAGGCACTGAGCGGGGGCTGCGGAATAGGAGTCTGCAGCAGATCTCTAGGGAGCAGCCCTGGCTCCCAGGAGATGGGGCTGGCGAGACCTGGCCACCCGGACGCTGGGAAAGAGGAGACCTAAGGTCCTGCGCAACTAGGACCTCCACGGGGTATGTGAAGTCCAAGCCTTACTTTGTCCCCGATGCCTCCCAGGGCTACGCTCATTCCCGGGGGTTCAGACTGGCAACGAGGCAGTGGGGTGCTGGCAGGGTTCCCCAAGCCATCTCAGCTCTGCGATGTCCAGATTTCTGCAAACTGAAGTCAAGAGTCACTGCTTCAGCAAAAGTGGCTCTCAGGTCCCCAGGAAGTGCCCAGACAGCAGATATCACAACCCACACGCCAAGACGCGTTATCTACTTATTTACTTCTGCTCCTTTCTCGGTAAGGGTGTTTCACTTCTTGCAAACATTCAGCTTCTGTGGTTGTATCAGCATCTCATGCTGGCTCTGTTGAAATATGCCATGGTACAAGGTCTCGGCAATGACATTGGACCCAGCTGGATAATCCAAGATCATCTGCCCATCTCAGGGTCCTTAACTCAGTTTAACTCAGCTGAGCACGATGGCGAATGCCTCTAATCCCAGCACTCGGGAGGCTGAGGCAGGAGGATCACAAGTTCCAGCCCAACCCAGCAACTCAGCGACTCAGTAAGACCTTGCTTTAAAGTAAAAAAATAAAGCGTGGGGATGTAGCTCAGCGCAATGGTTCAGTCCCCCAGTACTGGTGAAAAAAAAAAGATCCCACACCATTATCCTGCACTGTGCTGTTATCACATAAACAAAGTCCCTTCTGCTGTATAAGATGAGAGAGGCTGGGAATGGGACACGGGTATTTGGGGCAGAGCCATTGCTTTGTCTCCCACAGAGAATGCAGAGTGGTACAAAATGAAGCAAGGGGAGAGGACACCTGAGGTATATCTAATCCTTTAGGGGTAACAATGCCCTCTGAGTTTCTTAAAAGCAAAACCAGCCCACCATGGTGGCACACACCTGTAATCCCAACACTCTCAGGGGGCTGAGGCAGGAGGATCACAGTAAATTGAAGCCATCCTAAACTACACAGTGAGATTAAGTCCAGCCTGAACTACACAGCAAGAATTTGTCTCAAAAACAAAACAAACAAGCAAATAAACAAAATCCCAGCAATAGAACCCCGGCTGCTGGGTAGAGAGTTACAAAGCAAAGATGGAAGCAGCAGACTCGGAGAGGAGGCCAGTGAGGCCGGAAAGAGATGAGGGTGCGGGCCAGAAGTGGCAGCGGAGGTGGCGTCGTGGTGGCCAGGAGCTCGTGCTGTTGGTTGCATCCCTAAAGGTAGCTCCTGGTCACCACAACGTCACCTTCACAGCCACTTCTGGCTCCAGGATATGGTCTAGAAATGGCCACATGGGTGTGTTTGCTCTCTGACAAGTCGCCTGTCCCCCAGTCTGAAGCACTGACACGTGGTCTAGGCCTCTACCCTGTGCTCTTTCAACAGACCCATCGTGAGACCCTGACAAAACCTGCATGCATGAACAAAGAAGTTATTATCAGGGTAAAACCTAGGTAAACCCTCTGGCTTCACTTGCTCTAGTCAAAATCACTAATTTTGGGAGACGCACAGCTTCCCACCAACCTCTGCTGCAGGTAGCACCTCTGACATAGGAGTCATGGTAACAGTTGCCCACGTCTCTTCTTGGAGAATTGAAGGCCGCTTTTGCTAAAACACTGGCAGGTGGCCGATAAGTGAATAAAATGGAACAAAAAGCTCAGCATCTCTGCCTTCCTAATGTGTCTGTCCCCTTTGTTTGCTGTGTGAATCCTTGGGGCACAGTCTGATCAGCTCTGGGCCTGCTGACATGTTGACCATTTAAATACATTTTGTCCAGGACAGTAAGACAGGATCCCCTGGGCCTGTTGCCCATTGGAGCTGGTCTTTTCCTTTTTCTCTTTCCTGCCCCCACACTTGTGTTTTTCAAAAGCTACAGAAGCCCAAGCACCGAAAGCCCTTCCACACTTTTCTTTCCTGTGGCCCCAATCCACAAGGCCAAGGATGTTTTGCCAAGCAGTAAGAGTAACTCAGCAGCCGGGCGTGGTGGCGCACGCCTGTAATGCCAGCACTTGGGAGGCTGAGGCAGGAAGACCGTTGCGAGTTCGAGGCCAGCCTGGGCTACAAAGTGTTCTCAAGGCCAGTCTGAACTGCATAGCGAGACCCTGCCTCAAAAAGGCCAAAA
>NW_004955456.1:14635947-14652360 GCF_000276665.1 Chinchilla lanigera
AGGACGCAAGCTTCAAGAGGGACGCCTGGAGAAAGGTCGGAAGAGAAGCGTTCCACAAGGAATAGAGTTCACTCTTCCCACTGTGAAATTTACGTGCAGGCTGGGCGTGCTGGTTCACGCCCACAACCCCAGCACTTGGGAGGCTGAGGCAGGAGGACCGTTGCGAGTTCGAGGCCAGCCTGGGCTACAAAGTGTTCTCAAGGCCAGTCTGAACTGCATAGCGAGACCCTGCCTCAAAAAAAAAAAAAAAAAAAAAAAAAAAAAGAGTAACTCAGCAGTTGCTCAAGTAAGTTGACCGTGACTATACGGCAGCCCAGGTTCATCACAAGAAGAAACATGTTTTGGAACCACACCCCTGGCCTGGAGGAATTACAGGACTTTAGCCCAACTGCAGGACATCAGTAAAAACCTGCTACTGTTTGTTCTGCAGGCAGCTTTGTCCCTTTCTCCCCTTTCAGCCGAAGCAACAATTCGGCCAATAAATCTGCCCCAGTAAACTTACCCCAACAAATCTTTGGGCAAGAAGAGCGTGTGTGCTGGCGAGAGTGGACCCCGTCTTGTTCCTGCTGTCCCCAAGTCCAAAGATCCTGTCATCCAGTGTCACCAACAGGGAGGGAAGCTTGTTGGGCTGTGGACAGCGGGCAGCACGTCTGACAGGCCTGGGAATCTCTCTGCAGACCAAGGGTGAAGTGGCAAAGGGCGCAGTGCTCACCCTCACCACCCCTGGCCACGCGTGGGAGAAGCTTCCACGTTCCACTCCTCTCCCACTTCCTGCACCCAAGAGGACGTCTGGGACAACAACAAGGTGCCTGGAGCCATAGCAAGAAAGACAGGAGCAGGGGAGAGGATTAGAGAAACAGGAGAATAGTACAAAGGAAGGAAAAGAGATGTTAGAGTTAAGACCCACGGAGGAGGATGTAGGGAGTTTGGTAAGAAAAGGAAGGTGGGAAAGTGGCTGGGAGACAAAGGAGAAAGAAAGGGGGAGGGTTTTGCTATGAATCACTGTGTCCATTGTTTGTTTGCTTGTGGTACTGGGGGTTGTACTCAGGGCCTTCTCATTGAGCTACATCGCCAGCCCTTTTTTTTTTTATTTTGAGACAGGCTCTTGCTAAGTTGCGAAGTTGCTCAGGCTGGGCTCAAATTTTCCATCCTCCTGCCTCAGCCTCCCAGAGTACTGGGACTGTAGGTATGCGCCACCATACATGGCTCATCATATGCTTTTCATGGTTTAAAAACTAAAAAAGTAATTTGGGAGTTTTTGAAATACCTGAATTCCAAGATACTGTCCCCCTTTTTTCTTACTGTATTTGGATTTTCTTCTTTTGTGTTATTTGTCCAAAGTGAGGAGGGATAGATTGGGATTTTAAAACATAGGGTTGGACAGGAAAATAGACAGTTAACTTTTTAGAGTTAACTTTCCTGCAACTAGCCACTCCCCTGAGCAGATCTGTCTTCCTGTCTTCCACCAACACCAGGGACATATTTCCTTTAGCGAGCCGACTATACCCTGAATCCATACATTATCTCAAGCACTTTCCCATAACTCCTGGCTTGCCCAGAGTTTGAATTTGCATATTTGCAACATACATGATGTAGTTTTCTTTTAGGCCAATCAGTAACAATGAGCTATGATGTAACCAATCAATGACCACCAAATACTGTGCTTCTGTACTTCTCGCTTGCAAATACAAGCTTTATGGTACAGGAGATCAGGGCCTGACATTTTGAGGGAGGATTGATTCCCTGTCAGAGCCCACTGATCAAAGATAAATCTGCCTCCAAATCCTGGGTGATGTTTCTGTGTTTCTGTTTGACACTGCAGGGTGAGGTTTAAGAATTTGTACTAAGAAGCTAGATATAGAAGTGCACACCTGTAATCCCAGCACTTGGAGGCTGAGGCAGGAAATGTGGAATTTAGCAATGTGTGGAGAGCCTGTCTCCAAAAACAGCAATAGACATCAAGCAAGAAGTACAGGGGCGTGATTGAGGAAGACAGAAATGAACTAGATAAGCGTATACACTCTTCACTGTTCTGCTTTCCTAGGTGTGACGCTGAGCACAACTGAAGAAAGGGAAAACCTGGAAACTGGATTTCATTAAAACAAAAGCCTGAGAGTACCAAGATGGCGGAGTGGTAAGCAGCAGAGAAAGAGTCTGACAGTCACCGTCCAGATGTTGGAATACAGCAATGTGAGGAAGACAAGAATGAGGGTTGTGGGTCCCTCGGACCCAGGAAGGATCTGAAGCATGAATTGAAGTCCACAGAGAGAGTGAAGAGAGAAACTTCAAAGGAGGTGGAGGAGGTAGGCCGCAGTGCCTTCTCTGAGATGGGACTCACTGCGCAAGAGGAGCAGTTGAAACCTGCAGACTGATGGTGACTGCTGGCAACCCCAGAGGGCTCCACAGAGAGACACAGCAGTGCAGAGGAGCAGTGGACATGAAGGACTGCACTAGCTGGTGGTGAGTGCTGAGGGCTCAGTCATCCCACATGGGAGACAGCAATTGGCCAGGAGCCATCTTGGAGAGAGGCTGGCTGAGATCAGAACTCAGAGCAGCTGCTGGCTCCACCCAGCAGCTCCCAGCTGGACTCAGGCCCACAGAAGGTGCACTGGTGGGTGCAGGCTGAATGAGTCTGATCTCAGCCAGGAGGTGCAGGCTCACTGGGATTATCCACTACCCCACCAAAAAGCTACTGTGGGCTTCTTGGGATAAATCAACATGGATTGGGACTCCATCTTCACACACTGTCTACCAATGACAACACAGAAAAACCTGGAAGTGGACTTTTTTCTTTTTTACTCTCTGTCTCTTGTTTTTTGTTGTGGTGGTGGTGGTTTTGGTTTTTGTTTGTTTGTTTTTATCTCCATTGTTTGATCTTGTTTTTATATGAGTGGTTCTTTTTGTGGTCTCTGTGTAGCCTCCTTGTGGTTGTAGTTCTGTTCTGTTCTTCTTTTTGTCTCTTCCTTCTCTCTTTACCTCCAGTCTTCTGCACCAGTTTCCCAAAGTTAGCGTGATCCCCCTTTGTCCTCTGGCCTTAATTTTAATCTCTTCCTCTTCTTCTACTTCTCCATTTTTCCCTAACCCTTTTTAAATTTTAATCCCTGAGGGAAATTTTGACATATTAAAGACTTGTATACTGCATACAATTTTCTGGTCTGTTTTAGATTTCATTATGTAACCACAAATCTAATTCATATCATTAAAGGTGGCAAATTAATGGTTATCTCAGTTTGTCATTTTCTAGTTTGTGTTTAATGCTATTGTCATGGCTGATGATACCACAATAGCCAAAAGTGACATAATTGTTCTATACAGCCATTCTTCCTGGTATTCCACTGACTAAGGGTCACAGAAAACACTATGGCACAGTGCCAAAGAACCAGGGGCTGGGTCAAACAGGCAGCAACTTCTCCTTCCCAACAAACTGAAAACATAGGATCCTGCAACATACTCAAAACCCAAAACACAGCTCCACCTGGAAGATACCTTATAGAAGTAGTCATTTCCTAAGGGTTCTAAATACTAGCAATAAAGCAACTCACCCCAGGAATTAAACTAAATTTATAAGTAATTTATAAGCATCACCTCAGGAATTAAACTAAAAAGGAAAAAATATGAGAAGACACTTAAACAAGATGCAACCCCAGACATCTAGATCACCAAACAGAAACCCAGGGGGCAATGGGGTGGGACAACCCAAAAGCCACCCATCTGGCCTCTCTGAAGGGATAACAACAAAGCAATTGAATCAGGCTCTAGAAAAAAAATCAAATCAGAAATAATTTCTCAGATAACTGCATAGATGGTGTCCACAATTAAAACCATGCTTAGTCACTCTAGAGCAGATACAGACAAAAATAGAGGAGCTTAGAAGAATTATGGAAGCCATGAATGCTCAGCATAGGAAGGAAATGGAATCCATAAGGCAGATTCAAGCAAATATCCAGCAGAATAAAAATTCCATTGAAAGTATCCACAGCAGATTAAGCCAATGTGAGGACAGGATCTCAGATACAGAAGACAGGCTTGTGGTTATACAGGCTTAATCGTGAAAAGAAAGATTTCTTAAAAATAGCAAGGAACCATAACAAATCAATCCAGCAGTTGCTAGATGAGGCAATGAAGAATAACTTAAGATTGATTGGGATCAATGAAAAAGCAGGAGATAAAACAGATGATATTTTAAAAATTGTTCACAGTTGTCATGGCAGAAACCTTCCTTGGTAAGGAATTTGACATACAAATAATGAGACAGATAGAACTCCAATTAGCCACAGTCAAAAAAAATCTACAGTCAGGTGTATCATTGTCAAGATTCCAGAGATTCCACACAACAATAGAATCTTAAAAGCTGTTAGGGAAAAGAAACAAATCATCTATAAAGAAAAGCCCACCAGAATCACAGCTGACTTCCCAGCACAAACCCTCCAGTCAAGGAGAGCTTGGAGTCAAATGTTCCAAGTTCTAAAGGAAAACAACCTTCAACCCAGATTGATGTACTCTGCAAAGCTATCTTTCAAAACCGATGGAGAAATAAGATACTTCCATGACAAACATCTGAGGAAATTTATAACCACCAAATCAGCACTCCAAAATGTTTTGAAGGATATTCTAGACAGAGATAACAAGGATTACAATTCCATGAACCCCAGCAGAAGGAATACACCAAGCAAGGCAAACAATTAAACAGAGGCAGAGAAAAAAGAGAGTGAGCCAACAACAGGAAAATAACATGACAAGGATAAGTCACTACATATCAGTTATAACCATCAATGTTAATGGTCTCGATTCACCAATCAAAAGATATAGACAGGCACAATGGATCAAGAAGCAAGATTCAACACTATGCTGCATGCAAGAAACACATTTAATTCAAAAAGAAATTCATAGACTGAAAGTCAAACAATGGAAAACAATATTCTATGCAACAAGAACCCAGAAAAAAGCAGGGATAGCTATTCAATTTGCAGACAAAGTGAATTTCAAGCCAAGATTGATTAAGAGAAAAAAAGAAGGTCACTACATCCTTGTAAAGGGAACAATCCAAGAGGAAAAGATAACAATCATAAATATATATGTATCAAATACCAGTGCACCCAACTATATAAAACAAATATTAATGGACATAAAAAATCAAATAAGTACTAATACAATTGTAACAAAGGATCTTAATACACTACTGTCACGAAAATATCAGGGGCACAGTACCTTCATGACACGTGAAATATGAGTTTAATTCCCAGTACCAAAAAAAAAAAAAAAAGGACAGATCCACTAGACAAAAACATCAACAATGAAATATTAGAACTGAACCAAATTTTTGAACAAATGGTCTTAGTAGGTATCTACAGAGTGTTCCACCCCACAACATCAGAATATACATTCTTCTCAGCTGCACATGGGAGGTTCTCCAAATTAGACCACATACCAGCTCATAGGACATGCTTAAGTAAATGCAAAGGAATTGAATTATCCCATGCATATTATCAGACCATAGTGCAATGAAACTGGAAATCAATGGCAAAAGAAACCACAAAAGCACATGGAAATTTAATAGCACCCTCCTGAACAATCAATGAGGTCACAGATGAAATTAAAGAAGAAATTAGACAGTTTCTACAATTAAGTGATAATGACAATACAATATACTAGAACTTATGGGACACAATGAAAGCAGTCCTAAGAGGGAAATTTGTAGCAGTGAATACCCATATCAAGAAAACAGAGCAGGGGCTGGGGATTTAGCTCAGCAGCAAAGCGCCTGCCTGGCAAGCGCAAGGTTGTGAGTTCGGTTCCCGGTACCAGAGAAAAAAAAAAAAAAAAAAAAAAAAAAAGAAAACAGAGCAAGCACAAGTAAGTAACTTAACAGTGAGCCTCCAACTTGTAGATAAAGAACAGGCTAAGTGAAAAATTTGTATGAGGGGGGAAATTATAAAGATCAGAGCAGAAATTAAAGCATTGGAGACTAAAAAACAAATACAAAGAATCAATGAATCCAAGAGTCGGTTCTTTGAAAGATTACATAAAATTGCCAAACCCTTATCCAACCTTATCAAAAAAGAAAAGACTCAAATCCACACAATTAGGAATGAAAAAGGTGAAATCACAACAGACCCTGCAGCAATCCAGAAGATCATCTATAACTACTTTGAAAACTTGTATTCTAATAAGTTGGAAAATGTAGAAGAAATGGACAGATTCTTAGATACATATGCGTTACCAAAGCTGAATAGAGAAGATATAAAAATCCTAAATAAACCAGTATCAATAAATGAAATCAAAGATGTAATTAAAAACCTGCCAACAAAGAGAAGTCCAGGCCCTTAGGGATTCATTGCTGAATTCCACAAGAAATTTAGAGAAGACCTAACACCACTACTTCTCAAACTCCTTAATGAAATTGAAAGGGAGGCAACTCCCAAATTCATTCCTAGAAGCAAGCTTTACCCTGATACCAAGACTGGAGAAAGATCCAACTAAGAAAGAGAATTACAGGCCAATCTCCCTAATGAACATAGATGCAAAAATCCTCAGTAAGATAACTGGCAAACAGAATGCAACAAATCATCAAGGGGATTATACACCATGACCAAGTGAGATTTATCCCAGGGATGCAGGGATGGTTCAACATACATAAATCAATAAATGTAACATACCACATTAACAGCCAAGGGGCCGGGGATGTAGCTCAGTGGCATAAGCACTTGCCTGGCAAGCCTGAGGTCATAAGTTCAATTCCCCACACCAAAAAAAGAAGAAAAGAAAACAAAAACAAAACAAAAAAACCCAGCCAAGACAGCCAAGGACAAAAATCATATGATCATCTCAATAGATGCAGAAAAAGCTTTGCAAAGTCCAGCCCCCATTCATGATAAAAAAAAAAAACCTACAGAAAATTGAAATAGATGGTCTTTTTTTTTTTTAAATAGATGGTCATTATCTCAATCTGATAAAAGCCATGTATGACAAACCAACAGCCAACATCATACTAAATGGACAAATATTGAAAACTTTCTTTCTAAAATCAAGCACAAGACAAGGAAGTCCACTGTCTCCACTACTATTCAACATAGTCCTAGAAACTTTAGCCAAAGCAATTAGACAAGAGAAAGAAATAAAAGAAATAATGATAGGAAAGGAAGAAGTGAAATTATATTTGCAGATAGCATGATACTCTAAGTAGAGACCCCAAAAACTCCACTGAAAACTGCTAAATTTAACAAGCAAATTTAGTAGCATAGCTGGACACAGTCAACACTCAAAAATCAATAGCCTTCCTGTACATGAATAACAAACTCACTGAGAGAGAAATTAGGGAAACAACACCTTTCACAATAGCATTAAAAAAATGGATACTTAGAAATCAGTCTAATAAAGGATGTAAAAGACTTCTACATTGAAAACTACAGTTCTCTGACAAAGGAGATTATTGTGGATATCAGAAAATGGAAAGATATCTTTCGCTTTTGGGTAGGAAGACCCAATATATGAAAAGGGCCATACTTCCAAAACTGTTATACATATCTAGTGCAATTCCTATCAAAATTCCAATGGCATATCTCATATAATTACAGAAAAAATACTAAAATTAATTTGGAACTAGAAGAGATATAGACTAGCAAAGACAATCCTGGGCAACAAAGGCAAGGCTGGGGGCATCACAATCCCAGACTTGAAATTATACTACAAAGCTACAGTGATAAAAACAGCATGGTACTGGCAGAAACACAGTTCCATAGTTCCATGGTTAAAATATGCAGAAAAATTCCAGACATACATAACTACCTTCTCTTTGACAAAGGTGCCAAACACATTCACTGGAAGAAAGATGGCCTCTTTAATAAATGGTGCTGAAAAACTAGTTTTCCACATGCCAAAGATTAAATATTAGAACTGTACCTTTCACCACGCACTAAATTCAAAATGCATCAAAGATCTAAATATTAAAACAGAAAAAAACCTGCTGAATGATAGAATAGGCAAAACTCTTGAAGACATTGATGTAGGCAAAGACTTTATGAATAAAACCGCAATCACACAGGAACTAGCACAAAGAATCAACAATTGGGATCTCATCTCATTAAAAAGCTTTTTCACAGCAAGAGAAACCACCAACAGAGTGAAGAGATAACCCACAGTGTGGGAAAAAATGTTTGCCACATGTTCCTCAGCCCAAGGATTAATATTCAGAACATATAAAGAGCTCAAAACAATCAGACCTCCCAAGTTTAAAGACCCGATACAAAAACGGGCATCTTAGATGAATACACACTTCCCAGGTGAAGAAAAACAAACAGCAAATAAATACATGAAAGAATGTTCAACATCACTGGTCATTTGAGAGATGCAAATTAAAACAGCACTGAAATTCCATCTGACCCTGGAAAGAATGGTTATTATTTAAAAATCAACCAATAACAAATGCTGGAAGGGCTGTGAGGAAAAGGGAACGCTTCTCTACTGTTGGGGGGAATGCAGACTGGTAAAACCACTGTGGAAGCCAGTGTGGAAATTCCTCAAAAAACTAGGATTTCAGGTCCCATCCAGCCCAGCTATTCCCCTTCTGGGGGAATATTCGCAGAAGAATTAAAAAATCATACCACAGGGATATCTGTGCACCCATGTTTATAACAGCACAGTTTGTAATAGTTAGATCTTGGAGACAACCCAAGTGCCCATCAACTGAGGAATGGATAAAAAAGCTGTGGTCTTTTTATAAAATGGAGTACTACTCAGCCATAAAGAAGGATAAACTGGAGACTTTTATAGGTAAATGGATCCAACTTGAGACCATACTCATAAATGAAATAAAACAGACATACATGTGTAAACATCATATTGTCTCCCTAGTGTGAGAAGCTAAAAGAGTAAATAAGATCCAAAATGTACCATAGATATTGTAAAATGGGAAGAAACTCCAAAAGGAAAGAGAAACTGAGATAGGAGAATGAAGAAAAGAAAGAAGGGAAAAGCATATATATATATAATAGTTAAGATAGTTATACTACTAATTTCTGTTAGTTCATTGAAAAGAAAGGTTTGTGCTAATATTGTTTGGACAATTAAATGCTGCTATCTTGTACTCCAAGTAACTAATATAAAGATAACAATATGCAGTGTATTAACCATTTTTACCCTCCTATGATCCTGTTTTGAATTTTTGGTTTTTTTTTCTCTTTTAAAAAAAAACTTCACAAGGTTCTGCTAAGAGAAGTAAAAGATGTGTCAGTCTTGGAGAAAACATTTGCAGATCATATACATGTCTGACCAAGGATTTGTTTCCAAAGTATATAAAGAACTTCTTAAACTCAATCAGAAAAGATAATATTTTAAATAGATAAAATATTTGAACAAAACATTCAGCAAGGAATATAGGGAGATAGCAAATAAGTATGCTTCTAAAAAACATACAGGACCATTAGTCCTTAGGGAGATGTGAGTTCAACTTGCACTGATAGTATTACAGAGCTATGAGATGGGCAGATGCTGAAGATTAAATACCAGCTGGGATATAGCTCAGCAGGCAAAGTGCCTGCCTAGCAAATGCAAGGTCATGAGTTCGATTCCTGGTACCAAAAATATAAAAGATTGAACACACTGAGGCATGTGCCTAGGGCATGGCTAAGACTGACTGGGAAAGTGGGCATGGCCTGTCAATTACAAATACCCAGGGCACATGTGCAGAAACATTTGCAGATCATATACGCCCTGGACAACTCCAGCAAGTTTTAGAGGGGACCCCTGAGAGATTTTTTTAAAAGGACAAGCTGTCCTTGCACTCCCTTGCTGCAGCCTTTGACAGTAGTCCACTCTCACACTGTAGGGTGCTCTTCTTTTCCTACTTTTACTTGGCCCAAACTCACTCTGCAGAGCCTGATTTTTTGCCCCCCTACCTTTAATAAGCGTAAAGACTTGCTACCATTTGCACTTGTCTTGACTAATTCTTCGCTCAGGACAGAAAAAACCTAGAAACCAGCTCTAGGAGGAGGTTCCAGTACCCCAAAACCCTCTAATAATACCAAATGCTGAGGAGGTTGGGAAGCAAATGGAACTCTCATGCACTGATGGTGGGAATATGGAAACTAGTTTGGCAAGGTCTTAAAAGGTCAGACTTGGGGCTGGGGCACTTGTCTAACATGCTCAGGGCTCTGGGTTCCACTCCCAGCAGCACCACTAAAACAAAACAGAAGTAAAGCCAGTTGAACATACACCTACCATAGGATCCAGTCATTCTCCCACAACTAGTTTTTTATCCAAGAAAAACAAAATCTTGTGTCTGTACAAAGACATCTCCTGGAAATACTCAGAGCAGCTGTATCCACTTTGTAAAACACTGGAAACTAGAAATGTAAATCAACTGGTGAACCCAGGGATACAGGGAATCTGACTATATTTTCATTTTAACATATAGCATAACCTTCAGGTTATGAAGGGTGCCGTCATTTGGATATGACTTAAATACATCTCTCAAGGGTTCCTGTATTGGAAGACTGGTTCCTAGGATGAGGGTGTTAGGAACTGGTGGACCTTTAAGGGGCAGGGGCTCAGTGGAAGATCCTTAAGTCCTCTTTTGCTCCACCCTTAGAAGGGCTTAACCTAGCTCTTGTGGGACCCCAGTTAGTTCCAACTTTTTCTTGACTGAGCACATGTTTTGACACTCTCGTACAGACTCCCACGATGATACTATCGGCCATGAGGTGGTGTAGCCTCAGGACCTTCACTGAAACTAGCACCACTGTTTGAACCTTCAGCCTCCAAAATTGTGAAGTGAATAAATCCCCTTTCTTTATAAAGTGAAGAGCCTTACACATTTTGTGACAGTAACAGTAAACTGGCTAATACAAGAGTTATACAAGTTTCTATCCACAAACTGAAACTGATGCATTTCTAGAATTGAGAACACCTCTTCCACACCTTTCTAAGATGAGCTGGCTACCTTGCAAAACTCCTAGCCCAGGGCCGGGGGTATAGCTCAGCAGCACAGCCCCTGCCTGTCAAGTGTGAGGTCCTGAGTTCCATTTCTGGTTCAAAAAAAAAATCCTAGCCCATATGCCACAAGCAGAACCAATGCCTTCAGTGTCTGGGTGTGATATTTACAATTGTGCTACTCTTGTTTTTATATTATAAATTGTCATTTATTTAGCTTAATCATGATAACTTTAGTTGGTGAGCTTATTCTTCTCTATGGTGTATAGTGAGGCCAATTTGCTTCAAAAGTAGTTTCAGTCTGTAACTTTCTAAGGGGTAAACTTAAAGAAAAATCAGCTCAAACATAGATTTCCATACTCCTATTCCCAAAACAGAGGTCATAGGAATCACCACCCCCACTTCTTCTGACACAGTTGTACAACCCAAAGTTACAAAGCAAAAGTGTATAGCGTAGGTGGATCATGGGGTCCTACAGATCCACAAAGTTGATAAGCTCCTGGTGTAGTGGAAAGAACCACGTGTTTATCATTAGGTGAGCTGAAGTTCCCATTTTCAGCTGCTTTACTACACTTCTGATTCACATTCTGCTTCCTATGAGAAACTCCTAATTATTTTGCATGAGCAGCATTAATTTAAATATACACAGTATCCATTTGAAAATGACCCACTGACATCTTTGTCTGTGGGTTCTGCACTCCCAGATTCAACCATATGTGGATTAAAAATATTTGGAAAACCCTGGAATGGTGGTGCAGGTCTGTCATCCCAGCACTCTGGGAGGCTGGGGCAGGAGGATCACAGGTTTAATCCCAGCCTGGGCAACCTAGTGACTTAGCAAGAACCTGTTTCAAAACAAAAACTAAAAAGGATTAAATTAGGATGTACTATAGTTCACTGAGAAGGGCCTGGGTCCAAAAAAAAAAATTTAAAGGAAATCATTTAGGGTCTAAATTACTTTCTCATTGTTGAGACACAATACACCTATAATTTAAAGCACAGGTTTACTTTGGATCATGTTTCAGTCTATAGTTGGCTGGCTCCAAGGCACTTTCCACACTAAAGTGTTGCTTAGGATCATGAGCTCATCAAGGGCAGAAGCTATATCTGGTTTATCCTTCTGTCTGTATTCACAGCTCTGGGACAGGATGTAGCACACAGTGGGCCCCAAAAAACGTTTGCTGGGAACTTCTTAACCCACTTCAGAGATCTGCTCTTCTACTTCCCTTCCTTGTCTCTTCTCTACAGTAGAAGAATTTTATATAACTGGGACTTTTGAGAGCTGCTATAATACCAGCCACCATCACAGATGCACCTAACGCTGGATTTCTGGTGAGAGTTTCACTATGCCTCTTGAAGTGTACCTAGGTACACTAGTAAAGATTGGCATCAACTGTCAGCCCACCTTTTTGCTCTACAGGCAGTATTTTCTGTGTTTACTGGGCAGAAGTGTTAATCTCTAAATTAGTCAGTGTTCCATTACTATAACAAAGTACCTGAGACTGGGTATACTAGTCAACTTTTCATCACTGAGAAAATACCTGTCATAAATCAACTTTAAGGAGGAAAGATTTATTTTGGCTCACAGTTTCAGGGCTTTTATTCCCTGGTCAGCTGTATCCATTGTTTTTAGGCCTGTGGTAAGGCAGAAACACCATGGTGGAAGGGTGTGGTAGAGGAAAGCTGCTCACCTCATGGAAACCAGGAAGTAGAGTATGAGCGAGCCAGAGAGGAAGTGACTGGGGACCAGACATAGTCCTAAGGCTCATGCTCCCATGATCCACTTCTTTCATGTAAACCCCCCCCATTTCTATCACCTCCTAATAACGCCATCAAATTATGATTCTATCACTGGATTAACCCACTCAATGAAGTTAGAGTCCTCATGATCCAATCACTTTCCCAAAAGCCAATCAGCTTGGAATCAAGCTTTTAGCACAGTTTAGTGTAGAAAGTGCTATGAGAGTTAGCATGAAACAGACACTAAAATGAGAGTTCAGAAACAAGGGACCTTAGCCAGGCAAGGTTGGGAAGTCAGAAAAGACATCTGGGAGAGTTGTTGCCTAATTTTAAATTACTTGATTTCTCTGTGTCTCCATTGCTTTATCAGTAAAAGGAGATTGTAATAAAAACCAACCTTACTGTGTTGTTGTGAGGATTAAATGAATAACTGTATGTAGAAAGCATATAACAGTGCCTAGTGCACTTGGCCCTCTGTATCTGTAGGTTCTGATCCATGGATTCAACCAACTATAGGCTGCAAATTCAGAAGGGTTGGGATTGTATCCATATTGAATATGGACAGACTTTTTTCTTGTAATGATTTCCTAAACAATACAATATAACAATTACTTACATAGTACTTTCATTGTAGTTGGTATTGTAAGCCATCGACTGATAATTTAAAGTACGCAAGGGCATGTGGCTAAGTTAGATGCTATTTTATTTTAGAGTCTGTAAGAGACTTATGCATCCATGGATTTTGGTGAGGCATCCTGGAACATATATATTTTGTACACCTTCTGGCTTCTCTGAGGCCACTCTACAAAGAAGTCTATACAAGCACTGGAGGATGAAATCATGGAACAGAGAGGAGTCATGCCACCCAAGGCCCCATATATATCAACCAGTCCCCAGCCAACCCACCAGCTGACAAAAGCCACATGAGTGGACCCAGGTGATAGTAGCAGAACAACCACCCAGCTGAGCACAGCCCATATTGCTGACCCATAGAATCATAGATAATAAAATGGTATGTAGGTTAAACCACTATGTTTGGGGAGGTTGTGATAGACAGGGAAGTGTGGTATGCAGCAGAGACTTGATGAACAGGTGTCTTGTCAAGACACTACTTCAGCATTTATGATAACAGCTGATGGCCTGG
The DNA here is from genome assembly GCF_000276665.1 of Chinchilla lanigera. Classification (NCBI taxonomy): domain Eukaryota; kingdom Metazoa; phylum Chordata; class Mammalia; order Rodentia; family Chinchillidae; genus Chinchilla; species Chinchilla lanigera. The sequence continues at coordinate 14,649,758 of NW_004955456.1, forward strand.
TAGAGAGTGTCTTCTTGTTCTCAGTATCAGAGGAATTTGGAAGAAGTTCCCCATCAGGGTGGTTGGTGATTCTGGAAGTATAAGGTAACTATCCTTCCAGGACCAAAGAAGCAGCGTAAGCAGAGTAGCAGCCCCAGAAGGAATGCTTCCCTCCACCAAAGCCATCAAGAGTTTCCAGGCTGTGGAGGCAGCAGCTAAAGCTGAGTCAAACCCAAGCCTGCTGCTTGGGAATGGAGCTGATAATGGTAATGGGGGTGGGTGGTGCATGGAGAAGAAGCAAGATACCCCTGCAATGTGAGAGTGTGTATCAGGTAGGATTGCTGGAGAGAAAAAAAGGAACACCCTTAAAAGGTCTATGTGAAGAGAATAAAAGAGATTTCAGTATTAAAGAGAACAAAGAGGAGATGGTGAAGGACTCAGGGATAGCATTGGTGGAGAGCCACTTGCACACCTGGCCTGAAGGAGAAAAAGTAAGAAAGGAGGTGCAGGGCTCAGTAGAGTCCGAGCTGTGTAAGGAGGCTGGCTGATAGGAGTGCTGGCTGGAGAGAAATAGAAACAACTGTGGGAACTACATTGCAGAGACAATGTAGGATGAGGTGGATCTGAGGGGAAACAGACTTTCTAGCATAGAAAGTGAATCATTTGTTTATTTTTCAGAAGTCTATGTGGCCTCTGGTCAAATGCACATACAACCATCGGAAAGTATATTTGAGGCAAATAGTAAAAAGGGGCATAAGACTGAGACCCAGGAAACCTGGATTCAAATCTTACTCCTCCGATTTCCTGCTGGAGACCATGGTTGTCACATTATAGACAGCTAAGTTAGGTAGAAATATTCTAGACAGTCAGGGCTAGGTCCTCAAGGAAGTCGGTGCAGAGGATGAAAACACATTACAACTATGGCCAAAGGTGCATTGTTGAAGGCCAGGCCTCAAGATAAAGATGGAATGACCAGGCCTACATGCTTCCCCAAGGGATAAGCAATATACTATAATTGGTATCACCTGGTCTAATAATGTCTAGATAGACATCAGTCACCAAGGTGGGTGACCAGGACTTCCTGATCCATCCTTCCCTAAAAAGATTCTTGTTCTTTCCATGTACACTTGCTATATGACTTGCTTCCCTATTGGATCTACATTAACTAAGCAGCCATACTTGTAATCTTATTGGTTGATCATAGTTTTGACCCACATTGTACCTACCTCATTATTTTGCTCTATAAATCTTCCTCTGAGAAGTGGGATCATTGGCAACCTACTTTTGGGCCTCCTCCTGTCTCTCAGGAGCTATCTCTCTCAATAAAGTGTCCCTATTCTCAATCTTTTTTGTCCCTTAGAATTCATTCTTCAGTTCTGGGGAACATGAACTTGGTGTATCTGACATCGAGCGGGTCGGGAGTTATATTATTTCCCCTACATCAACCACATCTGCTAGAGCCCCTGTAACGGGAGAAACAACATGCCAGTTGTCCACCCAAAACAGCTGTTCTTTGTCAAAAGAGCTTCTCAAACGACAAAGTGCTGAAACAGGCCTTGATTACTAAAGCATTATAGCATGTTTCAAACTCTTCAGCCCCTTTCACTGAATTCCTCTCCCATCTCCTACTATTCCTCTCCAATCCAGCCACAGAAACTGCCCTCCTGGTGAGGCAGGGTAAAAATATAAACTAGGCAATAAATAAATAAATACAAAGAACGAAGGAAGGAAATCAAGATTTAAAAGTTGTACTTAAAAAAAAATTGCAGCTTCAGGACACATAAGTTACTGGAGCCTTTTTTCCCTTCCAGGAAACTCACTAAAAAATAAAATAAAATAAAATAAAAATAAAAAATCCTAAAGCTCTTAAGGACACAATAAGCCTGAAAATGGGCTGTTTTTACCTATAAATTGAACTTTCTCCATTCCCAGGAAGCAGCAATTTTAGTGGTCGGCAGATCTCAACATCAAACACATGTGGATAGGTTGTACACAGTATAACCTGTATGCATACACATCCTAAATCACCCACCTGTGTTACAGAAAACGCCTCCCCCCAAGCCAGTATACTTCAGTTTCTTAATTGCCCAGGTAATAGTTCCTGTTGCCGTTCAGATTGCTTCTGTCTCCTAGAAACGGTTGGTCACTGTGATGCATAGCTGGTCACCGTGATGCATATTGTAAGAACCAATCCCCAACTGACAAGCCATTCTGCCTCTACATCCTGCTTGCTTATCCCATATAAGCCCTAGGCCACCAGAGATCAGGGCCTGATATTTTGGGAATGCTCCCAATTAGTGCCCCTTAACGCAAATAAATCTGCCTCCAAATGCTGGGTATCATTTCACTTTGGCGTTTCTGCTAGCCATCGCATTTGAAGACACCCCCCAAAATGTACCCAACTCCGGCTCATACTGTCTCATATCTGAGTGACCACATTCCTTACTATTCCTGAATAAACCCTCTCCCTTCCCTCGTCTCTTACTGACATTTTGAGAAATGTTTTTTTTTTGGGGGGGGGGTTTTGTTTGTTTGTTTTTCTCCGGTACCGGGAACCGAACTCACGACCTTGCGCTTGCCAGGCAGGCGCTTTTTGCCGCTGAGCTAAATCCCCAGCCCCCTTG
>NW_004955456.1:14652815-14657240 GCF_000276665.1 Chinchilla lanigera
TTTTTTTTTTTTTTTTTTTTTTTTTTTTTTTTGACCAGAGCTACTTTAGGAACAAGCCGGAGACCACAGCCAGGTTCCTCCAGGTATCCAGCAGCCGGCAATGGCTGAACGGCGCCCTAGGATTGGGCAGTTTGGCGAAGGGCGGGACGGCGAGGAGGCGGAACTTCCGGTAGGCGCCTCGGCTGTTGCCAGGGGAGACAGGCGCCGAGAGCCGGAAGGTGCTGAGGCGCAGCGCGGGAACGCTGGCCAGCATGGCGGTCTCTGCGGCTCCCGGCGCTCCGGCCGCTTCGGGGTCCGGGTATCGGAGCTGGTGCTCGTGTCCCGAGATGCCATGCGCCACCTTCTTAATGGCGCTGGTCTCGCTGCTGGTCTCCGGGCCCCGCCTGTTCTCGCTCCAGCCCCCTCAGGCGCCCTCGGACCTGTCGCTGCGGTCCGAGGCTGTGCGCCACTGGCAAGGTGAGCGGGGGCGGGGCCGGGAGGCGCGAGGAGTCCCTGCGCTCCGACGCCGCGCGCGCCTGGCTCCAGCCTCGCAGGGCTCCCCCGCGGGGCTCCCTGCCCGCGCGTGCCTGCGTGCGCACCCCTCTCCCCGGCGGGAATCCAGCCTCCGGCACCGTCACTTGCTTCCCGAAGTCCGGTCTTGCCAGAGCCTCATCTTCGTCGTCACTGTAATATCCCTTCTCTGTACCTGAATTTGTTACTTCCTTGTCCCCTCCAGACCGGTCAGGGCCCTAAATCCATTCCTCAGTCTCCCCAGGATAAAGACTTCCTCTCTCAATCTCTGTCTGTCTCTCTGTCTCACTCGCTCTCCCAGCGAACAAATGTTTCTCCCACTTTTTTCACAGTTACATCTTGTTGCCCACTTGTAAACATCCTGTCCTCTAGAAGTTTGGAATTTCTGATGCTTCGTTTGTATCTTAATCCAGAGTAATTCCCAGTTCACAGGGATGTGTATGTGTAAGTGAATGGGGGGGCGGGTCTTCTGCCTTTAGAGGTGTTGGTTTTCTCTGGGGGGAGCGATTTTGCACACTAATTAAGTCAAGCATCCTTTGCTGTAAGTGATGCCAGGGGCTGGGGATTTAGCTCTGGTGCAGCGCCTGCCTGGCGAGTGTGAGGTCCTGAGTTCGATTCCCAGTGCCAAAACTAAAAGTCATTCCTAGTCTCTCTTCCTCATTCTTTTCTGGATAAATAAGGACAATGCGTATCCCTCTTGCTGTTTTACAAAACACGGTCAACTGCATTATATCATTTAATCCTCAGCGATCCCAGGACAGGCCATATTAAATTGCCCATTATTTCAATGAGACTGAGCTTAAAGCAGAGACAGAGCTGTTACAACAGAGCTGGTAAGTCATAGAATTGAGACAGGAACTCAGCTTTTTGTTTTTATTGTGTGATGTTTTGAAACTAGAGCCTGGGGATATATAAACTCCAGATCACACAGAATTTTGTTTAGAGTTTCACATTTATACTTGGAATTTCGGTTGTGGAAGTACTCACCAGATAACAAAGTACTCCAGATAATGAAGCCTTCCAGAGACCGGCCTGACTGAGGTACACGTTTCCACAGCCCGCTTTCCTGCTCAAATCCCGTCTTCATTTTACTGATGTCCCGCTGTCCTGGATACGCACAGCACCTCCTCATAGACTGAAGCTAAATGGAAGCTCCAGTGGCGTGATTGGTTAGCGTGGTACTTACAGATTGAAGCAAAATGAGCCTCCTTTTTACCTTTAGTTCACAACTCCCCTGGCTGTGGGGTTCATGGCCATTTGAACATTAGTTCTGTGAGAGACCAAGGCCTCAAGTTAACCCTATTGCTTTACAATGAGGAAACGGAAGCCAGGAAAGCCTGCACCTTCAATTTGACTGAGCTCAGCTATCCTGGTTGTGATAGAGCCAAGATTTCACTCCAAGCTTTCAGTCTGCTATTACTGTCACTTTATCAGTCTCTCTCCTTCAGTTTAGTGTGTCAGCCCTTAATAATATAAAATACATTAGAGAAAAATGAAAGTATGGTTCTTTGCTGTCTGCTTGCACAGAAAGCTGCCTTTCCTGTGAGATTGGATAAACACTTTCAAGGAACAGTTCTGATTTCTGTATTAATCATGAGAGTTTTATAATCCTTATATCTGTAAGATAATTCACAGTCTCTTTTTTCTTCCTCTGAACAGCTGCTGTGGAAGGAGAGGTCAGGATTACAGCTGAGGACACTGGCTCACAGAGTGTTAAGTGATACCCTCTCGATCCACCCTGAAGCTGTTACACTTAATTAACCCTCCAACTGCCCAATGAGGTAGATCAGTATTAAAATCTACAAAAGGATTATAAAGCACCTTACAAACTCAGAAACCTCTCCATGCCAACAGTTGTGGGTTTTTTTTTCCACACATAGGAATTGTTACTGATAAGACTTGCCCCAGGCCCAGAAGGGAAAGAACAGGGATTAGACGTTCCCACCTCTACTGTTTCTTGGGTCTTTCATCGTTGCTTCCACTGCTTACCTGCTGATTCTCACTGGCTCTCCTTGGCTAGCAAAGAGGCTGCTCTCCCTTTCCTAGGTGGCTCATACCCTGGCTTTTCCTCCCTGGAGCAGCCCAGCAGCAGGCACTAACCCGGCTCCCTCTTCAGTTTACAGGCTGGTGACTTACATCTTTGTCTATGAGAATCCAGTCTCCCTGCTCTGCGGTGCGGTCATCATCTGGCGCTTTGGCGGCAATTTTGAGAAATCCGTGGGCACTGTCCGCCATTGCTTCTTCACCTTGATCTTCACCGTCTCCTCCGCTGTCATCTTCCTGTCACTTGAGACTGTGTCATCGCTGTCAAAGCTGGGCGAGGTGGAAGATGCCAGAGGTTTCACCCCAGTGGCTTTCGCCATGCTGGGAGTCAGTTCTGTCCGCACTCGCCTGCGGCGGGCCTTGGTGTTGGGTGTGGTCATGCCCTCCATCCTGGTGCCATGGCTCCTCCTGGGTGCCTCTTGGCTCATTCCGCAGACCTCTTTCCTGAGCAACCTGTGTGGCCTTTTGATTGGACTATTATGTATCCTTCCTGGAAAAAAACTAACGATGCTATACCAAAGGGTGCACCAGTGGGGGGTTCTAGGGTATCAGGTAAGTAGTTTTGGGCTCAGATGCCAGCAACCCAAGTTTGAGCTTCAGCTTTGAAGACCACACGTAGCAGGTTCTGCTCCCCTCTCTGGACCACGTTTCCTCATCTGGGGAATGTCAACATAGTCATCTTCTTGTCAGCTTATAACTTTGTTCAGTTGGTGACATAGGGCTAGTTGCACTGTGTGTGTGTGTGTGTGTAAACCTACATTTGATTAATTATAATAGAGTTCTCATTGGGAGAGTCTGAGATACCCATAAGCTGGAAATGTTCATGGAAGGGATAAAAAGCTGTTTCTTTGTTTGCTTGTTTTCAGTGCTGGGGATGAAACCCAAGCCCTCACACATGCTGGGCAAGCATTCTGCCACTGAGCTATACCACCGGCTCCAGAATTTGTTTCTGTTGCTGTCTTGATTTGGTTTGATCTTTTTCTCAGAGAAAAAAAATGAAGGAAATTCAGCTTTTACCATGTAGATGGTTAGGATAAATTTTGTAGTGGTCATATTCTGGCAGTCAGAAAACTAAAATACAGAAGCCAGGCCTGGTGACGCACACCTATAACCTCTGCACTCAGGAGGCTGAGGTAGGAGGATCGCTGCAGGTTCAGGGTCAGCCTGGACTACAGAGTGAGTTCAAGGCCAGTTTCTGGATTACATAGTGAGACCCTGTCTCCCAAAGAAAGAGAGAGAGAGGGAAGAAGAGAGAGAAAGAAAGGCTGAAATACAAAGTGGGGGTACTTCTTTAAATGTCAGAATTAATGGAGTTGGGGGTTAGATGAGGTACAGGCCTAACATCTCTTTCAATTCATGATTCTGTACACTATTAAGAGAGGTCTTAAATACAAATGACTGTCAGGCTGGCCTTGAGCTCACCTTGTAGCCCAGGTTGGCCTCCTGCCTTAGCCTCCTGAGTGCTGGGATTACACGCATGCGCCACTACTCCCAACTGTAGCTCTCATTTTTAAATGTAATTTCATTCATTTTAAACCTTTATCTTCTGTTTTTGTTTGTTTGTTTTTAATTCTTCTGTTTTTTTGAGACAGGGTCTCACTACATGGTTCAGGCTGGCCTTGAACTCACTACGTAGTCCAGGCCAGCCTTGAATTTGTGGCAGCCCTTCTGCCTCAGCCTCCAGAGTGCTGAAATTACAAGCATGTGCCACCGTGCCCGGCAAAAGTTTTATTTTCTGATATAAAAATTTAAAGCTATTTAGCTGCATTCCACACATGTTGATATGTTGTATTTTCATTACCATGCAGCTAAAAGTGTTTTTTGGGATTTTTTGACCCAAATGTTATTTTTCTTCCTTTTTTTTTTTTTTTT
>NW_004955456.1:14659660-14672230 GCF_000276665.1 Chinchilla lanigera
TTACAGTGATCCTCCTGCCTCAGCCTCCTGAGTGCTGGGATTACAGGAATACCTCACCAAGCCTGGCTTCAGCTACTTTTTTTTTTTTTTTTTTGGTGGTATCAAGAATTGAACTCATGAATGACCTCACGCTTGCAAGGCAGGTGCTGTGCCACTGAGCTATATTCCTGGCCTTCAGCTACTTCTTTGTTTTGTTTCATTTTTATTTTTTTGTTTTTTGAGACAGGATGTTGCTATGTAGTTCAGGCTGGCCTTGAACTCAGAATGTAGCCCAGACTGGACTCAAACTTGTGGCAGTCCTCCTCCCAAGTGCTAGGATTACAAGTATGCACCACCAAATAGCAGTTTTCAGCTATTTAATTCATCTTTATTAGCAGGTATAAATTGTACAGACTGAAAGGGTTCAGTGTGATATTTGTATATAGCATGCATTGATCAAATCCAACCTCCCATTTTCCAGCCCTGCCCCGATCCTCAGCTGTTTAATTCCGATTATCGGCCTTGAGCCATCTTTCTTTGTGTTTATCCTGATTAGAGTTCACTGAGCTTTGATCTGTAAGTAGAATTTTCATCAAATCTGAAAAAAAAAAATATGGTCATTATTTCTTCAATTTTTTTTTTTTAATCTAGTTTCTCCTGTCCTAATAAAACATTTGTTAGGCTACTTGATATTGTTCAATAGGTCACTAAGGGTTTGTTCACTTCTTTTTTCCTAGCCTTTCCTCCCTCTGCTCTTCTGTTTGTATAGTTTCTGTTGTCTTACCATCAAGTCCAATGATCTGTAGTTTCTAAGCTCTGGTCAAACTATTTCACCCATCACATGTTTTCATTTCACATGTTTGCATTTCAGTTCAAAAGTTCCCATTTTGTTTTTTGTTGTTGTTGCTTTTGTTTTGTTTTGAGATAGGGTCTCACTGTATAGTGCAGGCTGGCCTTGAACTTACTATGTAGCCCAGGCTGGCCTCGAACTTGCAGTGATCCTCCTGCCTCAGCCTCCTGAGTGCTGGGATTACAGGCATGCCTTACTGCACCAGCTCCATTTAGTTCTTTTTTCATAGTTTTCATTTCTTTGAGATGCATTATATTTTCCTTTAAATAACACACACACACACACACACACACACACACACACAGATAGAGATATATATTTTATACTGGAATTGAACTCAGGGCCTTGTGCTTGCCGGGCAGGTACTATACTGCTGAGCTATATCCCCAGTCCAAATACTTGTATTTTAAAATATATATTTGTAATAATTACTTTAAAATCCTGGTCTGTTAATACTGTCATCTCTGCCATTTTGGTTCTGGTTGTTTCCCTTGATTTTCCTCCTGTTTAAGGGTTGCATTTTCATGCTGCTTCACATGTCTAGCAACTTTTAATTTCATGCTAGATGCTGTGAATGCTATATTATTGAAGGCTGGATTTTGTTATTTTCCTTTAAAGAGTGTTGATTTTTGTTCTGATAGTGAATTTACTTGAAAATTAATTTGAAGCTTAAGTTTTGTTAGCTCTTTCAGGAGTAGTCTAGAGTAGCCTTTATTCAGCAGCTAGTTTAGCCTTATTTTTAAAGCGGTGTTTTGGGGGAGGGCGGTTCTGAATGCTCTGGGTATGGATTAAGATCTCTTTACTGTGGTAGGAACTTGAGTGGTCTCCTACCCTAAATGAATGCTAGCAACTCTTCAGCTCTCAGCTTCCCAACCATTGTTTCCCCAAAAGCTGTCTTGCTTGGCATGAGGAGACTAGGCCTGAGCATATGCACCTCAGCATTCAGCCAGAGACTGGAACTCACGCAGATTTCTACAGCCCCTTCCCTGAGGAGTGACTTCCTCTCCATTACTCTGACCTGCAGATCCCTGCTACTTTACCTAATCTGTCTCTCTGGCCTAGTAGCAAATGCTGTGCTGTGCTACACATTGGAAAAGTGCCTTGAGGTAGAAAGCCCATGTGTCTTGAGGCCCACAGCAATTGTTTTCCTTTTCTTAGAGCTCACAGTCCAGCAATGTTTATTGTCCAAAGTCTGAAAACAGCTCATATTTGTGTCGTGGTTTATAGTTACTTATGCTGGAATTTGTAGTCTAGCATTTGACTTCTTTACAGCAGTGGTTATCACATGGAATTGGTATTTGGAAGTATAGTACAGTGCCCTCCCTGAATGGGTGTAGAAATAGGCAGGGACATTTTAAGTTATCACAACAGCTAGAGGCTGCTGTCGCTTAGAGACCAGTGGCTGGGGGTGCTGAACATCCTCTCAAAGAGTGAGATGCTCCAGCCGGCCAAGAATTACTTTGCTGAAAATGCAAGTTGCATGCCTGTCAAGAGCCCATCTCAGGGAACACCTTTCTCTTGGTGGTGCTTCCTGCGGGCCTCTCTCCACCATCCCTTCGTCCTTGTTGATTCTCTCAATGTCGGGTTCGGTGTTCACAGCCCTTTGTCAGGGAGAGCCTTCCCCACTCTCGTGAGGTAAGGGGGCCCAGGGTGGTCTTCTATAAACTTTTGCTTATTGCCACTTCCTCTACCCCAATTACCCCTTGTCTCGTACTTACTAGAGATTCAGCATCCTTAATCCAGAAATCTGAAATCCGAAGTGCTCCAAAACTTGAAACATCTTGGAAGTGGAAAATTCCACACTTGACCTTCTATGATGGGTCGCAGTCAAAAAGCAGGTGTACTAAAAATATTTTGTAAAATGCCCTTCCCCCTATGTGTATAAGGTCAAATGAAACAAAAATGAATTTTGTGTTTAAACTTGGATCTCAACCCCAAGATACCTCATGATGGGTATGTAACTATTCCAAAATCCAAAAAAATACCTGAAACCTGAAACATTTCTGGTCCCAGCCATTTTGGATAAGGGACAGTCAGCCTACTTACTCGTTAATCCGGGCATACAGTAGATGTGTAATAAATATTTGTTGAAAGGCTATCTGAATAAGTGATGGCTAAATCTTCGTGGCGGGCAGTCATAGGTTAGATGACCGGGACACTGCTGTCACGGGCTGGTGACGGGATATGGGAACAACACTACCAGACACTCATGCTGTCACATTGAGCAGGGTGCTTTCTGTTTGTGACTAAAGTACCAGAAGGTGCCGCTCCCCCAAGGCTGTTAGGATAGCTTCGTGCCTGCTCCTGTACAAGGGTTGGTGTGTATAGCCTGGGACTGGTTGGAGGCTCAGGAGACGGGTGGGCGGGCGTGGGGGCGGCGAAGTGTTCACACCTCTCTGCCCCCTCTCTTGCTGGCTGTGTTCCCTGTGAGGTGTGGTGGATGCAAACTTCAGGTTTCCCCTGGGCTGGAACCTCAGCCAGAGAGTGTGGGAGCCCGCGTCCTTCCATGGGGTACGCTCAGCCACCTCCCTTCCGCTGCCTCCGATTTGACTTAATGTGCCCGACCTCAGATGGCCTCATGTACTGCTGTAACCTTGACATCCCGGAGCGAGTGGCCCTGAAGCTCGACCAGACACTCCCCTTCAGCCTCATGAGGAGGATACCCATGTTCAAGTACGTCTCGGGGTCCTCGGCTGAGCGCAGGGCAGCCCAGAGCCGCAAGTAAGTTCCACAGCTCACCAGATTCTTAAACAGCTCCAGGGCTGGGAGAGGGTATGGCTGGGCCACCGTGGGTCAAAAAGGAAGAGGGGCTCAGAGATTTGGAAGTCGTTGCATACCTAGGACCTGAGGCTCAGTGGTAGAGTGCTTGTCTAGCATGCGTAAGGCTTTGGGTCTGATCCCCAGCACTGCGAATGAATGAATATGGATGCACAAGTGTCCTCAGCACTCTGGCTGCTGCCCCACTGTGTCTGAAGAAGGAACTCAGCTCTCTGCGGTCGCACTGGCCATGGCACAGAGCCTTGCTTAGAAACACAGGCCACCGACTGGCGAGGTTCCTTAGGATGGGGCCCAGGACCTCGGGTAGACGTTCTTGGCCTCCCAACAAGAGTGGGTGAGGTTCACTGTTTTGCATTCCTGCCCAAAGTGCCTGGCAGGCCTCCTGAGCTTTTGTTGAAGCCAAAAAGAACAGGGTTACCTGTGTTTCCAGGGACACAAGTCAAGAGCCCGGTCCAGACTCAGGTGTTCCACCTACAGGTGTTCCCAAGTTCAAGCCTAACCTGAGCGACTTCGAGACTTGGCAAGACCTTGACTCAAAATGAAAATAAAAAAAAGAGCAGTGCAGGGGGTCTGGGTTCAATCCCCAGTACCAGAAAAACAAATGAGAAAAGAAACTCACTAGGAAGTCCGAGTGCTTTGTCAGCACCCTTTCCTACCCTCAGCCCGCTGTGGGGTTCAGTTTTTCCCTTGGCGCTGCCCCGTTGCAGGTCTTGTTGACTGGAAAGCTGCCCCTCGAGTTCACTCCAGGAGGTGCCTATTCCCAGCTTTCCAGGGCCTTCTGAGCATTTTTTAAAAGCAGGGAGGGGTGCAGAGCAAACAGAAATGCAAACTAGCCATTTTGCTTCAGATTTCAGGCAAGTGATTCCTGGGTCTAACTGTGGAAGAGACTGCTCATGTGTAGAATGTTTTTGGGTTTTGATACTGGATCTCACTAAGGTACCCAGGCTGGTCTCCAATGTGCAATCCTGCCTCAGTCTCCTGAGTAGCCTGGGACCAAAGGTATGCACCACTGCACCCAGCTGTGGTGTTTAACTGTTGCAGAAACTTCAGAGGGCTTCAGGGGTTAAGGTGTAAGTCCAGCCTGGAAGGGATGCTCCCCGTGCCGCAGCTGAGCATGGTGACCCACCACAATTCATACTACTCGAGTAAGTTCATCCATGCTGTGTGACGCTCAGCCTCTCCGAGGCTGTGACCCCCTCATGCAAGCTGTGGTCCCGCCTCACCATGACAGGCCTGTGGGCAGAGGGAGGTGGCGGCCTTCTGTTCCTGCTTCGTTCCTCAGGGCTGGTGTCTGGTCCCTACTGCACCTGCTGCAGACACAGAATGGAAGCTACCGTTTCCAGCGGCCGACAGTGCATCACAGGTGGCTTTCCGATGCACATGTATATTTTGACTTTGAGGTGGCCATTTGCACGGTTGTGTATCCCTGGTTGCTCTTTTTGAGGAATACGTATTTTGTTTTGCTTTTTTGGGGTGCTTTGACTGAACCCAGCACCCAGCACATGCTAGACAAGTATTATATCTCTGATTATGCTCTTAGCCCTGAGATTTTTTTTTAATTCTGGAAGTGGTGTATGATGTGCTCTGTACCTGGACTTTAGCAGCCGGGCTGTAAGGTTCAGGTTTAATTGAAGTGAGTGCAGCTGGGTGGGGTGGCACACACCTATAATCTCAGCACTTGGGAGGCTGAAGCAGGAGGATCACCTTGAATTTGAGGCCAGCCTGGGTTACATAGAGAGCTCCAGGCCAACCTGAACTACATAGTGAGACCCTGTCTCAAAAACACGTATCTGCCACAAACACTGGTGGTATTTACAGCCACTTGCAACATTTGGAACTTCACGTAAGAGTTCAGAGGCCAAGCTGAACATGGTGGTACATACCTGTAATATCAGCTACTTGGGAGGTTGAGGCAGGAAGATCACAAGTTTGGGGCCAGCCCTGACAATTCAGTGAGACCCTGTCTTCAAATTAAAAGGGCTGGGGCTGTAGCTCAATAGAACTGCAAAAAAAAAAAAAAAAAAAAAAAAAAAAAAATTCAGAGCACAAACCCAGTAGCAGGTCCCCGTTTGTATTCCCTGCCACGTGGTCTGTGGTGGGATCTTTAGCTTCCATCTGCCGTGCTGGTTCCTACCAGCCAACAGGTCCTCACTCCTGAGGCCAGGTAGGAAATTTCACACCACACGTGTGGACGTTAGATCGCACGCGAGTGAGACACTGCCCCTGCCATGGGTGCTCTGCCTCTGGGACCCCCCCTGGCCCCTCTCCTGGTGGGTGAGTTGCCGGGTGGAAATCACACCTCGGGTGGCTTCCGGTTTCCGTCACAGGCCCCTTGACACTGCTGACTTGCTCTCTGGTTACTGTAATAGCAGTTCTGCAGTCCTGTGGTTTTCTTGGGTGGGATGACAGTGTGGCCCAGGTCAACTAGTTGAATGAATGACCACTTTTTTCTTGTTGCTTTCCAGGGTGAACACTGTACTCGGCTCCTACCCCACACAGAGCCGCCCCACCACCCAGATGCAGCATGCCAGTGGCCAGCAGCCAGCGCCCTGGCCGACCTGCGCTCCGGGGCACGTGCCCAGCCTGCCTCCATACCAGCCGGCCTCCGGCCTGTGTTACGTGCAGAGCCATTGTGGTCCAACCCCTGGCTCCTCCAGTGTCTACCCAGTTCCTTCGGGGACCTCCCTGGCGGTCCCCTCCGCCGCCCCCATCAGCTGCCCTGGCTCAGTGAACTCTGTGGTTCGGGGCCCTCCGGCACCTGCCAGCTCCCGGGAGGTGTGCACCGTCCGCATGCCCTGAGGGAGTCTCTGGGGAAAGTCAGCTCACAGCTTGGCCTTCTGAGCTAAGATTTTCTTTACAAAAAAATTGCTGAATACCTCTGTGCACCAGTCTGTGTTGGATACTTGGATACATGTCCCTGTTCCAGTCTCACTTTTGCTTACTGTCAGCTCAGTGAAGTACAGTTGCAGAAATGAGACATGCTGTGACAACGTGAAGCAGTGTGGTTCTAGTGCCCCCATGGGGGTTCTCCGCGCTGGCCCTGCGCATCTCACTGAGAACACAGGCGGAGGAGGAGAGAGGGTTGTCAGAGCTGCTGCTGACTTCTCCCCTTTCCTCCCAAGCAGTGCCCTTGGTTCTGTGGTGTCCATAAGCCTGTGCTGGGCAGCCCCAGGCCTGTGCCTTGTGTCACCTCCAGTCGCCCCTGTCCAGGAGTAGGACCTGCGGCAGCGTGCTGATGGTCCCTTGCTTTGATGCCTGTTGTGTAAAGGGCCTGTGGCACACAACTTCTTTGTGGCCTGGCTGGGAAGATGGTGTGGACGTGGACGTAGTGACAGCAAAGAGGAGACAGGAACAGGTCCAGGCCAACAGCGCATGCCCCGTGAGTCAGGAGAGGGCACCCAGCGTGGGGAGTGAGTGGCAAAGGTGCCAGGAGAGCCAGTGGGGCCAGAGAGTCGCACCCAGCTGGAGGCCTCCGCTGCCCCTAGGGAGGAAGGGTGTGGTCAGAGCTTGGGAGTGGGGTCCACGTAAAGAGCTGCTAACAGGACCATAGATGAAGAAGTAATGGCTCTGGCGCAGTATCACCGGAAGCGGGTGGGGGATTGTGTGTGAAGAGCCTGGGCGCCTCTGCCTGTTGACCCATCTATTGGGTCAGTGTCTCCCATCAGCCAGAGGAACCAGGAGCGAGGGGAGCCCAGGAAGTGTCACTGGGGGAGGGGGGTGGCGGTCCCTCCGGCGCAGAACAGGGCAAGGATAGCGTGTGACTCAGCTGATGCCTGGCCGGCCTCCAAGGATAGTGTGGCCCAGGTCGTAGCACTGGAGCTGCCCAGGCGTTCTGGAGGTGACACGTGGCCTGTGCTGCTTCAGGAGCCAGGTGGCCCACTGGAGCTGGCTGGCTGAGGTCCTTGGCATTCAGAGGTGGGTAAGACATCCGGCCCCAAACACAACCCCTGGTGAGGCAGGGCCGGGGACACGTACCCAGATGGCCTCTGGGACCTAAGCAAGATGTGTGTGGGGGCTGAGCAGGTGAGGGAAGGAGGGTGACACAGCCACTCCTGGTCTGAATTGGGAAATGGGGTTTTCAGCCAGGAGCCAGGTGCCCAGACAGCTGGGACGTGAGCACAGAGCAAGTCCAGCAGGGCCCACGGCTTGGGCTTTTGCCTCTGGCCACACCCAGCACTTGCATCACAGCCGCCCTTGGCGAGGGCAGGTAGCAGCACGTCCTGCATGTTCTCCCTCCAATCTGCTTCCCAGCCCTGTACCAAAAGCAGGAGCAAAGGGCACCTGGCCTAACATGGCAGGTGCAGTATGGGCCTTGGGGACCCTTGGTAGCAGAGCCGTGTAAGTCCCCAGGCCCTTCACCGGAGCTAGTCCCTACCCCACTGCCACCTCTGGCTTTGCTGCTGGGGCTTCGGAGAGGCAGATGAGTTGACAGCAGCTGCCAGCAGAGCCAGGCTCTGTGATGCCCTTGCTAGGTCTCTGTGCCCTGGAGTTCTTGGTCTGATCACAGTTCCCAAGCAGCCTGGAGCCGGGTCAGAGCGGGACCATCTCACCCCCACGTGCCCATCCGTGTGTGCAAACCATCGCTGTATCTGTGGGGCTGCCGGGCAAGTATTTGTCCAACAGGGAAGGTATAGGTGATTCCTGCCTCCGGGAGCTCAGTATAGTCAGGAAATGGACAAAGAATCATCATAGCTGGGCATGGTGGTGCACACCTGTGCTTCCAGCACTTGGGGGGCTGAGGCAGGAGGATTGCCTCGAGTGAGGCCAGCCCAACTACATAGCAAGACCCTGTCTCAAAAAAAAACAAATGGTGATAACACTTCAGAGCCGGAGGTCTGGGGATGGAGGGAGATGCTGACTTTGACCTCCGCTCATTCCGCTTAAGGGGAAGCCTGCCAGACTTCCTACACAAGGGAAACCCCCCCCACACCACCCCCAGCGGGCACGACACCCCGCAGCCAGAGAAGCTTTCAGACTTTGTCACTTTCCCTACTCTGCCAGCTGAGGGTAGCAGAGAAGCAGCACCGCGCTCTGCAACCGCCATGAGCTCTTCTCCGGGGCCACTCGGGCAGGATTCACAGCCTGCAGGGGGAGCTGACTTGCAGCTGACCTGAGGTTAGCACTGTAAGAGCCCTGTACTCTCAGCCTCACACTTGTTTGTTCATGCATCACTGTTTCATTTAACAAACATTTCGCGAGCAGCCACGTGAGTTCAAGGCCCGGGCAAGGTCTGTGGACACGCAAATCAGAAAGAATAAGCAGCGTGCCTGTAATCCCAGCACTGGGGAGACTGAGGCAGGAGGATTGCTGCAAGTTCATTGGTTTCGAAGGGACCCACGCAGGAAGGACCCCAGGATAGAGTCTCCAGGCATGGGTTGCAGGAAGGAGGAAAGCCAGTAGGCAGGGCTGGGAAGGAAGGGAGGAGGTAGGCAAGACACGGCCACAGTGATCCAAGCTGGAAGGGAAGAGACCCAGTCCAGGTCAGAGGGGCAGAAAGCAAAGCTAGTACGTAAAGTGACTCTGCGGTCACACAGGATGTGTGGCAGAGCTGAGACGGTGCCCACAGATTCTCCCCACCTGATGTCCAGGGCTCCGAGTCACACTCAGGTGACACCAGAAGGATGAGGTTCCTGCAGGCTCAGAACGTGGCCTTGGATTTGGGAGCTAGACCTTTGGGCTCTGGCACCTTTTAAGGCCACCTAAGCTCTGATATGTCGCTCTGTGCCTGGACAACTGCCAGCTGCAACAGAAGCACCCCAAGCTGGACCAGAAGCCTGGCTCCTGGGCATCCCCACACCACCCTCAGGATAGGTGACAGGCCACTGGGACCTTGCTCCACGGTCCTGTTTGGAGGTTAGGGACCCACACACACCTTGGCCACGATTTTCAGGGGTCTAAAGGCTGCATGCCAACCCTGTCCTGTGCCATGGCAAGTCACATGGCAAGCTGCCTCCTGAGCAGAACCCCTGCTCTCTGCCTCCGGGGCCAAGGGACAGAAGGGCCTGGGTCTCCTAGGTTGGAAAATCAGAGCTTTATTCCCCTAGAGCTCATGGGGACAGCCCTGGCCTTCCCAGTGCCCAGGGAAATCGGAAGCATACAAGGCTCTCGAATACACACATACATGTACATACACGTGCACACACATGCACATACCCTACACAGGCATACACAAACCCAACTAAGAGTATTTTGACCTCACAAATCTGATCCACACCCTTGCGTGCCAGTTTATGTCCAAACAAGTAGATTCCCACCCACCAAAACACGTCTAGCTGGGCGTGGTGGCACACACCTGTAATCCCACCACTTAGGAGTCTGAGGCAGGAGGATCACCATGGGCTCAAGGCCAACCTGGACTCCATAGTGAGTTCAAGGCCAGTCTGGACATGTAGCGAGGGCCTGTCTCCAAAAAACCAACCAACCAAAAAACAAAAGCACGTGTTCATTACACACACAAAACATGCCCGAGCCTTTTTCCACACAGTGCACACCATGCTTACACGCAGCTGTAAATGTGACTTCACCGAGCAAAGAGAAAGGCAAGAACCTTAGAACTTGCCCTTTCCCCTTCCAGCTTGCCCAACCTGACCCTGGTCCCCTTCCTGGTCTCTTCCCCGCCTCCCTTCAAGCAAACCACGAGGCTGGCATTGTGAGATGACCCGACATCTGGCACTAGCTTCCTGGCTCCAAGTTTGAAGTTCAGGAGTGGGCATGGCCCTCTCTGGCACAGGTTGAGCAGGGCAGGAGGAAGGCCAGTCCACCCCTCACCCGGCTCACACATGGTGCCCACAATTCCACCATACCAGGGGCCTCCCTATGAATTTGCTAGTGGAAAATAACACCTCTGCTCTAAGGAAATAAGAGAACAGTTATGTGGGGCCAAAAATGAGTGACCATGGCTCTGGAACCCAGATGCAGGTTGCCCTGATGATGTGTTCTCCCACAGGAGAAGATATACGAACTTCTATAGCCACAGAACACAACCATAAGGGGCTGGGGATTTAGCTCAGCGGCAAAAGCGCCTGCCTGGCATGCGCAAGGTTGTGAGTTCGGTTCCTGGTACCAGAGAAAAAACAAAAAAACAAACAAACAAAAAAAAAGAACACAGCCATAAATGAATATCAGGCAGGGATATCAGGGATATCAGGCAGGCAGCCTGTGGTAAAGTGGGGAAATCTCTTTACAGGTTTTAGCTGTTGTTTCACAGCCTTCTTAGCTTTAGGATTGGAGGAGTCTAGAGGTCAGCTGAGTTTAGTGATATGTTCCGAGAGTTTCAGCTGATAGGAGGAGGCCAGGTCAGATACAGAGACTGGGGGTGAGTGGCTAGGGATATGCTGTAGTGGTAGAGCGCTTGCCGGGCATGCCCAAGGCCCTGAAGAAGACAAGGCAAGAGGCTAAGCCTCAGATGATTTTGACTTTTTTTGTCTTTTTGAGACAGGGTGTCACTGTGCAGTTCAGGCTGGCCTTGAGCTCACTTTATAGCCCAGGCTGGTCTTGAACTCACAACGATCCTCCTGCCTCAGCCTCCCAAGTGCTGGGATTACAGGTGTGGGCCACCACGCCCAGCATAATTTTTACTCTTGACCTGCAATATTTTGTCTCTCCACAATCACCATGTTCTATCTAGTCGACTGTAGAATCTTAAATAAAGATATGGCCTTTTCTTTCTTCTTTTCCCTCTCTCCTCTCCCTGCCTGCCCCACCCGCCTCAGAGACAAGATCATGCCATGTAGTTCTGGCTGCACTTGAACTCACTATGTAGCCCAGGCTGGCCTCGAACTCATAGTGATCTTTCTGCCTCAGTTTCCTAAGTGCTGTGGTTACAAGTGTGCACCATAATGCCTAACCTCTTTCTCTCTTTCTCTCTCTCTCTCTCTCTCTTTCTCTCTCTTTCTTTCTTTCCTCCCAGGACTGGGGATTAAACCCAGGACCTTTGCACTAAGCTACATCTCTAGCCCATTTTATCTATCTATTTATTTATTTATTTATTTATTTATTTATGGTACCAGGAATCAAACTCAGGAGCTTGGGCTTGCCAGGCAGGCGCTTGTGCCCCTGAGCTATATCCTCAGCCCTTATTTGTTATTTTGAAACAGGATCTCAGTCTCTAAATTATCCCGAGTGCTGTGCTTATAGGCATATGCCACCACGCCTGGCTTCTGCTCCATATCTTATGACTCATTGTAGAATTAATTAAAATGCATTGACCCTTCTCCTGCATGCTCATCACTTCCAGATCACAGGAAAGGTCACAAATAAAAGGTAGCTGTAGCTACCTTTAGGATACAGTAGCACCTGCCTATAATCTCGGCTGCTCAGGAGGCTGAGGCATGAGAATTGTACATTCAAGTCCAGCCTGGACTACAGTGAGAACATGTCTCAAGAAAAAAAACTTTAAGGGGCTTGGGATTTAGCTCAGCGGCACAGCGTCTGCCTGGCAAGCACAAGGTTGTGAGTTCGATTCCTGGTACTGAAAAAAAAAAAAAAACTTTAAAAAAATTTTTCAGGGGAAAGAGAAAGAAAATGTTCAAGTGGGAAGAGGAACAAGAGAGAGGGGAGGGGGAAAGGAAGGAAAGGAAAAAAGTGAATAGAAGGGAAAAAATGGAAACAAAGCTTTTGTAAAGAGGTGAAGGGAGGGGAGGGGTCGGGGAAAAAGAATTAAAAGAAGAATCGAGATATATTATGTACAGGTACGAATTCCCTATGATGAATGTGATCATTATGTATGTCTAAAATGGACCAATAAATTAATTTTAAAAATAAAATAAAAGTTGAAGAAAGGGTCTTGCTATGTAGCCCAGGCTGGCCTTGAACTCACTATGTAGCCCAGGCTGGCCTTGAACTCACTATGTAGCCCAGGCTGGCCTTGCACTCACTACATAGCCCAGGCTAGCCTTGAACTCACCATGTAGCCCAGGCTGGCCTTGAACTCACCATGTAGCCCAGGCTGGCCTTGAACTCAC
>NW_004955456.1:14672330-14679862 GCF_000276665.1 Chinchilla lanigera
GCCTTGAACTCACCATGTAGCCCAGGCTGGCCTTGAACTCACCATGTAGCCCAGGCTGGCCTTGAACTCACTATGTAGCCCAGGCTGGCCTGAGCTCCAGGCAAGGTTCCTGCCTCAGCCTCTGGGGTGCTGGGATTACAGGTGTGCACCACCATGCCTGGCTCAAAAAATTTTTAAAGAGTCGGTGATGTACCCCAGTGGCAGAGCACTTTCCCAGCACGCATGAGGCCCTGGGTTCATTCCCTAGTACTGCCAAGGCAGGGAAGGAAGAGAGAGAGAGAGAAAGAAAGGGTCACAAGGCTCAGAACAATCATGGTCTCTTACATTGACAGGAGTCAGGACAATTTGGTAACCTCCAACTAAAATAAGATGCTCACAACCCATGTTCCAGAACCAGCCATTTCCTAAGACCCATGAGCTAGCCTGGTGTCCACCTGCCTGAGACTAACATAATATCCCCTGCACATATGTGATATAAACCTTTTCTTGATGCCTTTAGGCGACAGGGCATGAGCCGTCCATCTTCCGACAACATGCCAGCTTGTTATTAATAAAATCTTTTCTTAGCTGGGCATAGTGGTACATGCGTGTAATCCCAGCACTCGGGAGGCTGAGGCAGGAGGCTCACTATGAGTTCAAGGTTAGCCTGAGCTACATGTCGAGACCCTGTCTCAAAAAAAATCTTTTCTTTCTCCTGTCACTGTCTGTCTTGGGCAACAGTAGAACAAGACCTTTGTCAGTTGTACCCAGAGAAACCCTCCTGCCACTCATCCCACCTTTAGCCCTTATGGCGGGGGCCACGAGACACATAAGGCCCCCACACAGGGACAGGGTCCTCTGCGCCCACCTGCCTCATGGCAGTCCTGACTCACCATCTCTCCACCGGCAGCCTGGTCGGCTCCATGAAGCCTTGTTCTCATTTGACACCCTCACCACACACGGCGCCCTGCTGCTCCCACAAAGCACCTCTCTGGACTCTCCCAGTTCTGGAGCAGGTGACTCAACACCCAGGAAGGGATCCGTGATACCTGGGAGCCAGCCACAGGCAGCGTGCTCAGGACCAGTACTGAACTTTGGCGGATGGTGGAGATGAGGACGGTACTAAATTGCCAGCAGCCCTGGGTGGGAGGGAAGGAGGAGGGCGCGGGGAGGAGGTGCAGTTTCAGGCACGGTGAGCCCCCACCCTGCAAATGGCAAGGCTGGAAGAGGAAACATCTCTAGCTCAAAGGTAATATTCAGGTGCTTTGATATTTGAGGACCAGAGAGGAGCAGGCAGAGATGGCCCTGGGGGCTGGGAGGAGACAGGAGCTGGAGCTCAGACCCTGGGGAAATAGGATCCAGGCCTTCAGCCGCCCACCCACACCCCCAGGCCTGAGCCTGGGACAGCAAGCCCTGCCAGGGGCCGCAGAGGGAGGACGTGGAGTTGGTGACGCTGAAGCGCAAGGAGAAGTATGAGGAAGGGAGGCCTCTCTCGGTCTGTGAGACTGGTCACTGGTTCATTCACAGTCTTTCCCTCCCCAAATAATTACAGAGCACCTGCAACATCCTGGCCTAGTGCCAGACAACAAGATGACCAAGATGGGTCCCAGCACAGCCTGGCGAGGGTGGCAGAAACCTAACAATCCCAGGAGGCTGGAGGTGGGGCTGGAGGTGTCTGCCCCAGTTTACCCAGGACACACACAGCAGCAGAGCTGGCCTTTTCCAGCAGCTGACATCTCCTTGAGGACTGAGCCACCTGGGCCTCTCCAAAGCACCTGGCTGGCCCCGTGTCGCGCCGCTCCTCCACCCCACGCCCCGCCAGGGCATTCTGTGGCTGGCGAGGCCCTCGTGCCTCCTGTTTGTTCATCATCCTCCACACCCAGGTATGGTCCACCCTCTGCTACCTCCCAAAGCTCCAGGTGCCCAGAAGGGTTCCTGCCATCAGAGGTGGGCCAGGCTGAGGACAGAGCCCAGGGTCCACATGATTCCCCCGGGAGGAATTGGGCAGAGGGGCAAGGTTAGTCTCGAGCCCTAGGGCCCTGCCGGGGGGGAAACTCTCTACTATCTTGCTATGGATGCTGGGGACAGCACACGGGTTTACGTCCCTCCCATCCTGCAAGTGGCCTGAACTATGGGTGTCCCACCTGCTCATCTGTACCCCTTGCCCTTACCTGTGACTGAGACAGAGGGAGGAGAGGATGGAGCAGGACCCCCGGGAATGTGGCCTGACATGTCACCCTGTCCTTGGCATTCAGCTTCCTGGGAGAAGCCTGGGACACACGGAATGAGTGTGTGTGTAGCAAAAGGGACCCTGCTCAATGCCAGAGTAGGTAGATAAATGCAAAGTGGCAGATGACATAGAAAAAGGGACCTGATCACTGAAAATCAGTTCTATAGGAAAAGAGCTTTCTGTGGCCGAGGTAGCCAGGGGCACCCAGGGCTATGCCCAGAGTATATGGTCGGCAGAGGAAAGCAGGTTTTCCTGGGCTGCAGCCTGCAAACCTCCATAGTGAAGCTCACCCTGCCTCAGCCTCCACCCAGGCGTCTCCAATCAGTGTGGTGCAGACCTGGGGTGAGGTGGGGGATCAGCTGACCCCTCTCGGCTTCTCTTTGCTTAGCGAGGAGCTGTCTACCTGGAGTCCAGCCTCCAGCTTTGCTGTGCCATCCTAGTACAGAAGGAAGAAGCAGACCTCTTTGCTAGCTTTTTGCTTGCCAAGAGCAGCTGGGCGCTCCCACACCTGGAGAGGCTCAGCTTTCCTGGGAACCAGGGGCTGCTGGGGTCAGGTTGCAGCTTAGGTAACAGTGCCAGCCCTTCCCCCTTCCCAGGCCTGCCGGAGCAAGACCAAGTGAGGTCAGAAGAGAACGAAGCAGAGATGGGTTTCATTCTCCCTGAGGTGGCCCTGCAGGGGTTTCTGAGCCCGTAGCTGTGCTCTGGGAGGCAGGGACTCTGTCCCCACATTTTTTTTCTTTTTTGCAGGACTGGAGATTAAACCCAGGGCCTTCACAAGGAGCTCCATCCCCAACCCTTTTAAAAAATTATTATTTTGAGACAGGGTCTCAGTAAGTCACTAAGTTATCTAGGCTGGACTGGAATTTGTGATCCTCCTGCCTCAGCCTCCAAGGGTGCTGGGATTACAGGTCTGCACCACCACACCCAGTTTAGAACCCACTTTACAGATGAACACAGAGACCCAGAGAAGGAAAGGACTTGGCAAGTAAAGGGGGCTTCTTGGTGAAGACCCAGGTCTGCAGCCCAATGGTCCTCAGGACACGTGTACACACAGGCACACATTACACACAGCACACATGCACATATGCAGGTGTGCAGATCCCCACCTTGCTACCTACCACACAGCCTGCCACACAGAGAAGGGGCTTGGAGAAGCTCTAGGTCAAAAATGCCTCTGCTGAATGTGGCTTTCCTGACCTGGGTCTTCTCAGAGGTCTGTGTGTGTGCATGCATGTGCATGCATGTGTATACATGTGTGTGCATTGTGTTGTTTGCCACTGTGTGTGTTCACACGTGTCCATGCACGCATGCATCTGTGTGTTTGCATTCTGCGTGCATGCATGTGTGCGTAGAGAGATCAGACTTGGTCCAGGTACTGAGTGCCTTGTCTTTGTCCCTTTTCCCCTGCATGGGGCCCCTTCCCTCTCAGGATCACCCCTCTCCCCGCTCAGAATCCCCTCCCTGTTCACTAGGCCCCCTTCTCCCCATGTATAAAGCTGCCTTTGCCTCTGGAGCATCATTTCCAAGTGGCCCTGGCTCTCCCTGCTTCCCCGCCCCGACCCTGACCTGAATGTGGAACTGGGACCTGTGACCCTGGTCCCCTCTCTTGTGCTTCAGCCTTCTGGGTCCCGGGCAGGAGCCACCCGCCTTGGCCTGGAGAGGGGAAGACCCCGCGGTTTACTGCAGTGATGAGCAGGGACACCAAGTAGCTGCCTCCAGCTTGGGGTGGCGGCAATGCCAGCAACCCTGTGGGGACCATACTCCTCCCCGCCCCCTCCTAGCCCCTTCCACGTGTCCTGATGGTCTGCCTGGTGCCAGGCTGGGCACCTGGAGACACTTGGCCACTCCCTCCAGCAGCGCTTTCCTCTCTTCTTCAGTGATTCCTGGCTGAGCAGCGGCCTTCTGTAAGGGAGGTAGGGCAGGGACCTCCCCTGGGGGTGGAGAAGACCCGTTCTTTGCTGAGCCCCTGAATCCAGGTGCACGCTGAGGGGTGGGCGCTGTCCCAGCGCCTGCGCACTTGCTATTCCTCACCCCCTCTTCAAGTCTCAGCTTAATTATCACCTCATCAGAAGTGCCTTCCTGGGCACCAGGTCAAAACAGTGCCCTGAGCTCCTTTATCCCTCCTGTGCTTTAACCTTCCTGGCACCTACATTATATGTGGATTGCTCCCCCAAGAAGGAAGGCAGACCCACCGCCTCAGCCTTCTTTTCACTCATCACTTCACCCCAGTGCCCAGCACAGCCGGGTCGCCCCTTCCCGGCACACGGCAGACACGCAGAGATCGGCTGGATCAGCATAGTGACTCCTGCAGCCATTGCAGTGGTCCCACGAAGGGGGGTTCCGAGGAGGCCCCTTCCAGACAGCAAAGTGAGGCGTGGAGAAACAAAGTAAACCTTCCGGGTCACACAGTGAGGAAGTGAGGGTTGACTGCAGGGACCGGAATGCCAAAGCCCTGGCTCCAGGCCGCTCTGCCAGCCTGCTGGGGTCTGTGGGTTCATCCCACAGGGGCCTGGGAGCACAGTGGGGCTGCGTGACCCCCGGGCCGTCTGAGCGCCCATCGTGGAGAGGCACCAACCCTCCATGCCTGACCTGTCCTCCATGGTGACGGCCAGCAGTGCTGTCCCCAGGGGCTGGGCAGAAGGTCCTGGAGAAAGATCCTCAGGGCCCCGGGGAAGCTGTCCAGGACATGGAGAGTCAGAAGAGAAGCCAGGGAGTGTGTGTCTCTGTGTGTGTGTGTGTGTGTGTGTGTGTGTGTGTGTGTGTGTGTGTGCGTGTGCGCATTTGCAGACCAGCCCTGCAATTTCCAGCCCAAGGGCCCCAGCTTGCCTGCAGGGCCTTCATGGGCCCTTCCTGGTCACAGCGTGCCTGGGTGCCCATCCCCAGGCCCTGGGGCATTTGTTGGCAGAGGGAGTACCCAGAGCGTGGAGGCCCCCAGTATACAGGCAAGGCAGGGGATGGCAGGTGGAGAGGGTAGCAGGTGGCCCCTGGGGTTGGGGAGTAGAACTGGCGACACAACACACTTGAGCATGAACTCGAGAACTCTGGTTTTGAGCTTGGGTTGCTAGCTCATCATGAAGGTTGGAGTGATCCATTTAACAATTTGTTCCAACATGGCAGCTTTGTTTACAATTTTTAAATGGTCACTGAGGGCCAGGGATATAGCTCAGCAGCACAACACCTGCCTGGCAAGTGCAAGGTTGTGAGTTTGGTTTCTGGTACAAAAAGAAGTGGTCATTGATGTGAAGTGTTCCATCAGAACTCTCACCCCAGGCACTGCCATGGTCAAACATTAGCCAGTTTCTCTGTGTGCATACCTGTGTGACTTCTGCTGGGAGGAGGAGGCAGCCCTGGGGATGGCTAAGTGGTGAGAGGTGTATTAACCTGCTTTTTGTTACTATAACAAAGTCCTTGATGCAAGCTGCTTTATAGAGAAGAAAGGTTTATTTAGCTCACAGTTTTGGAGGCTAGAAGTTCAAAGAGGGATGTGTGCAGCCCCTGGACGACTCACATTATGGTGGAAGTGAGTGTGTATTGTGTCTGTGTGACCTCTCTGCCTCTTATGAAATCACTGAGATTTAATCATGGGATTTCCACCCTATGGACCTCATCTAATCTAATCACCAAAGGCTCCACCTCTAAATGCCATTTCTGGATCAAGTTTCCACCCTCTTAATACCATTAACATAAATCTTTGGAGATCAAAGTCCTGCATGAGCTTGGAAGAAGAAAACAAAGTCAAACCCTACTTACTTGAGGCCACAGGTAGGTGGGAGCTATGGGGTCTGGATGGCTCTAGAGGTCCCTGCTTCTGACACAGGGGATGCATCCCCAAGAATGGCAGGAGCCAGGTGTGGGTGCTGTGTGCATATGATCCCAGCGCTCTGGGAGGCGGAGGTAGGAGGGCTGCAGGTATGAGCTAGGCTGGACACGTTAGTGACTTAGTGACCCTGCCTCAAAATAAAGAATTTAAAAAAGGACTGGGGATGTAGCTCAGTGCAGAAGTCCTTGGTTCAGTCCCCAGTACAGAAAGACAAAGAAAGAGAGAAGACAGCAGAGAGGTGGGGAGGTCATTTGTCCCTACCAGGCAGTGCACGGGAAGCCCAGGCATGGCTGCTCTGTGCTTTGGGTAGGGGGAGGCCTCGGCCAGCACAGAGCTACTCCAGGGCCAGTGGGCCTGGCCACACCCCTAATTATACCACACCTCTCCGGTCCATTAAGGGCCACCAGGAGGCACAAGCCCCGCACGGCCAGAACAGCCTTCAGCAAGGACCCGCCCCAGTGCCCACTTGCCTGAGGTGCACACACCCCAGCTACCCAGGTGGGTGCCTACTCAGCTCAGGGTCCGGGCAGGAGGAAGGGTAAGGGGGCAGAGGCCGAGCCTAGGAGTTGGCAGTCCTACAGCCTGGCCTGCCCTGTCCGAGGAAGCACACCTTTGGGAAGGCAGGCAGAGGCTGCTCCCCGGCAGTTCAACCAGAACTGAGAGTCAGGCGCAGCTGGAGACAGGATGGTGGTACTGCCAAGCCTTGGCGAGGAGGCTGAGTGGCTGGCCTGGGTCTGCCGAGCTGTCCTTCCTGTCACATTCCTGGGGGTGGGGAGGGGCAGGAGCTGGTGGAGCTTCTGGCCCCTACCTGAGTCCAGGCTTGGGTGGTGAAGGGGGAAGCCCTGGCAAGGATGCTGGGTGACCTCAGGCAGATGCTTCAACCTCTCTGGGTTGTTTTCTTATCTGTAGAATGAGGAGTTTAGTGCAATGATCTTAGTTTCTTTCTTGTTGATGATCTCTGGGTTAAATTTATGGTGTGTGGGCTGGGCCTCACGCCGCTTACCTATGATCCCAGCATTTGGGAGGCTGAGGCAGGAGGATTGCTGCAAATTCAAGGACAGCCTGGGCTTCACTGCAAGATTGTCTTAGAAAGACAAAAAACAAACAAGTTTATAGTGTGTCTGCGGGTCACGGTGGCACATGCCTGTGACCAGCACTCAGGAGGCTGAAGCAGGAGGATTGTTGCAAGTTCAAGGCTAGCCTGGGCTACATCATGAGTTCAAGTCCAGCCAGGACTATATAGTGAGACCCTGGCTCAAAAACAAAGGAAAGAAAGAAAGAAAAAAGGGAGGGAGGGAGGAAAAAAGGAAGGAAGAAAAGAATGAAGGAAGAGAGAAAGGGAGGAAGGAAGGAAGGAAGGAAGGAAGGAAGGAAGGAAGGAAGGAAGGAAGGGAGAAAGAAAGAAAGAAAGAAAGAATGAAAGAAAGAAAGAAAGAAAGAAAGAAAGAAAGGAAAGAAAGAAAGAAAGAAAGAAAGAAAGAAAGAAAGAAAGAAAGAAAGAAA
>NW_004955456.1:14679962-14766078 GCF_000276665.1 Chinchilla lanigera
AATGAAAGAAAGAAAGAAAGAAAGAAAGAAAGAAAGGAAAGAAAGAAAGAAAGAAAGAAAGAAAGAAAGAAAGAAAGAAAGAAAGAAAGAAAGAGAAAGAAAAAAAAGAAAGTCATTTCGTTTTGGTGGGTCTAGATGAGGTTGCCCTGCATCTGCCGCCTTCCACACCCCTGTAACAACCTTCATCCTACCCTGCATCCATTTCCAGTTTCTAGCTCTGAGCCTACAAGCCAAAGGCCGGAGACTTGCAATTTTCCAAGGTCACAGGGCCATAGCCCTCCGCAAACACCCTCTGTCTTCCTTGGAGGCAGCCAGTGCGCATTTCCCAGCTGCAGGGAGGCGCATGGGGTAGCCGACACTACAGCGCTGGTGTTGAGGCCTGCACTTGTGCCCCAGCTCCAGAGGACTTGGTGTGCAGGGAAGGCGCAGGGGGGGCTGCCCAGCGGCAGGGAATGGAGCCAAAACTAAAGAACACCACTCCTAACTTCTCCAGTCTGCTCACCCAGAACCACGTATGTGTATGAGTTTTGTTTTTAAAAAAATATGATGAATGCTTAAAATTCTTTTAGGGCCTGGCCTGGTGGGATTTACCTGTAATCTCAGCACTCAGGAGGCTGAGATAGGAGGATTGCCCCAAGTTCGAGGTCAGCCTGGGCTACATGATGAATTCAAGGCCAGCCTCAACTACATAGTGAGAACTTGTCCCCCAAAAATTTTTTTAAACTTATGGCCGTAAAAGACATATTGCTATGGATCCCCTCAAACTTCTCCCTTTTGCTTCAAACACACTTATCCTGGTTTGCTGGTTTCGGGAAAAGAAAAGAGAAGAGAAAAAAATGTGAGTTTGTGTCCTGAAGCTTCAGTTTTTTTCTTAAAAGTATAGCTTTTAAAAATCTCAATTTCCCTGTTTCCTTTCTACCTACCTTTATTTCTCCTATCCTCCCTCATCTCTGCGCACCCACCCCCACAACCCCCAGACCTCAGTCCCTTATTCTGAAGGGGTACAGAAGGCCTGACGGTCCATCCTCAAGTGACTGCTTCAGGCTGAGGAGGGGCCCCGATCCTGCCTAGCCAAGGACAGAAAGTCTCATCCTGACTGATCTGAAAGGAGACAGGCACACCGGCTTCCATCTTTTGAAGAATCATCATCTTTTGACAGCCTGAAAGCGGGCAAGGACATTAGCCCGCTACAACATGTACCAGAAAAGCATTGCAGTGTACAATATCGTAGCTGGAAAAATGAGAATTTTCCTCCAGGTTGTTTCAGAGAACCAGGATACTAGCTGGTCATGAAAGCTTCTCATTTATGAACATACAGGAAGTCATTACTTTTGGCGGTATGGGCAGGCCCCTTAGCTCTTTTAGATTTTCCTCTACTAGTTGTATCATCTGCCAGGTGGGTCACGTTCTTTGCTTGATCACACAGAGTTCTTTGGAATCACGGGAACATTTCCTTCTTTAGTGACCTTCCTTTTAGCACACTGTACCTGGTTGGCTGCTGTCCTCCACGGTCCATCAATCTCCCTGCTCAGGAGATAACATGATTCACCAGAGTTGTAGGATTCTTTAGAGAGGTCGCCTCATGTCCTGGGTCCCTGAAGACCTTGAAGGACCAGGGTCAAAATATTGGCTGTCCTCATAGCCCAGTTACCTTTTTAACTTTCATCTGCAAGCCTTAATTGTTGAGCACCCAGAAGGTCAGTAGGAGCAGTAAATTTAACTATTATAATCTCATCTGGATATCAAGCGCTTTGAAATATAAAGTATAGTCAGAGAACTGCTTTTTTTTTTTTACCCATCAGGGCTGTCATAGAAGCCAAATCCCTATAGAATGTTAACAAATAAGCGTTATAAAATTTTACTAGAGTGACACACACCTGTAACCCCCAGAACTTGGGAGGCTGAGGCAAAACTGTCAAGAGTTTGAGGCCATCTCGGGCTATATAAGTGAGTTTAAGGCCAGCCTGCACTACATAGCAAGACCCTGTCTCAAAAACAAAACCAAAAATGTCTTACTAGGAGAATTTAAAATCAAGAGCAAACATAGCATTTTAGCATAACAATTGTGTTGGCATTATTATATTAGAAGCATTATCTTTTTCTTTCTTTTTTTTTTTTTTTTTCTGTCTTTTTGAGACAAGGTCTTGCTGTGCAGTTCAGGCTGGCCTTGAGCTCACTTTGTAGCCTAGGTTGGTCTCAAACTCACAACGATCCTCCTGCCTCAGCCTCCCAAGTGCTGGGATTACAAGCATGCACCACCATACCTGGCTAGAACATTATCTTTAAAAATACATTTAAATTCCCATTTTAGTATAAAAGACCTTTTTAGTCAGTCACCTTCATGCAATTACAAAGTAATAAATGACATAAGGAAACTTTTACCTAAATTTGTTACCTTTTAATAGAGTGCTATTAAGCAGAATGAACTTGTTTATAGATGCACTTTACAGATTATTAATGCCTAATCCCTGCTCATTATAATGACACTGTCACAGCTGTATAAGGTGTAGGCACATCTAACTATCATGATACAATCATATAACAATCACATAAACATAAACCTGAAAAAGTCCGTCACCATGAGCAACTTTAGTCTGGAGATCATCAGTATGATAAGATGTCTTTCTCGCTGGGGATATAGCTCAGCTGCACAGCCCCTGCCTGACAAGCATGAGTTCAATTCCTGGTATCAAAAAAAAAAAAAAAAAAAGATGTCTGTCTCAAATCATGCACCTTAAAAAACTTATACACTTGGGAAAACACACATGTGTTTAATACACCATAAGGTTAGCAATGACTAGAATTAGGGCTATAAAGAAATCTTTATATATATTTACTTAAGTTTTTACTCTTACAGTAAAATTTAGAGTCATTTAACATGTTTAAGGTTAAGGTATAACTATATTGGCAAGAATTAAAGTCTCACATTTATCTAAGATATGTTATAAACTAAGATAGTAGTAGTTTATTTAATCAACCATAAACTGATTATTATAAACATTTTACAAGCAACACTTAAATCATAATCAAAACCCTAACAATGGAAAACACAAGAAACTATCTTAGTAAAATATAGGATCTTTGCTTTTTAATCTAGTTT
Source organism: Chinchilla lanigera (assembly GCF_000276665.1). NCBI lineage: Eukaryota > Metazoa > Chordata > Mammalia > Rodentia > Chinchillidae > Chinchilla > Chinchilla lanigera. Next base: position 14,683,063 of record NW_004955456.1, read on the forward strand.
TGTAAATTTAACCAACATCATCTTAATATCTTAAGAAAAACCTTATTGCTTTAGACATAGCAAGCTTAACCTTTTAATTATAGCCAATTAAATTTTTTTTAATTTTTAAAATTAATTTTATTGGTACTTTTTAAAAATTTTAATTTATTTTATTTTATTTCAATTTTGGTACTGGGAATTGAACTCAGGACCTTGCGCTTGCCAGGGAGGCACTGTGCCGCTGAGCTATATCCCAGTCCCTTAAAAGTACCTTAACAGTTATATTACTCATGAGAACTAAATCTCAGTATAGTTAATGCTTTTTAATCTACACGTGTATTACCTTCAACCAAGGAAAAATTCTTAAATTATTGTAGATAAACAATAGATATGGCATCTATAAAGCCAAATTTTATTTTCTCTCCATCAGCTAACACCCTAAGCCAGGCATAGTGGCACACTCCCATAATCCCAGCACTCAGGAGGCTGAGGCAGGAGGATCCTTGCAAGTTCAAGACCAGCCTGAACTGCAGAGCGAGAACCTGTCTCAAAAAGAGAAAAAAAAATTTAAAAAAAGCTAACAACCTGGACAGAAGTATGTTACCAACCTAAAAGATATCTTTATTATTACCTTGATAACTCACTGTTAACCCTGGAAGCAAAGCCATTTGGTCCATCTCATGAATGTCTACTTATCTATATCAACCAAAATAGAACCTATACCTGAAAACTGACACAGAAACATAAACAGCAACTCAATCATATATATGCTATCAATCTATAGCCTTTATCTGTAATCTACTGAGCACCTTTCCTGTTTGTTAACACTACAGATTATAACCAGTACGAGTCCAAATGGTGAGAGAAGGGTTTTGAGGTTTTGTCTTTTTACTAGTTCACCTTTACAAAAAAAAAAAAAAAAATCAGCCCTTTAAAATATTTTCCCTTGCTGGGCGTGGTGGTATACACTTGTAATCCCAGTACTCAGGAGGCTGAGGCAGGAGGATTGCCATTAGTTCAAGGGTAGTCTGGGCTACATAGTGAGTTCAAGGCCAGCTTGAACTGCACAGCAAGACCCTGTCTCAAAAAAAATCTTTAATCTTAAATTGGTCCCAAGTTCATAAAATATAACTTAAAGGTAATGTTCCAGGGATAGACGTTGAGCTTCCCATAATCATATAAGATTTCCTACATGGCTTTAAGATCTCCCATGTATGCCAGGCGTAGTTGATGCACACCTGTAATCCTAGCACTCGGGAGGCTGAGGCAGGAGAATCGTTGTGAATTTGAAACCAGCCTGGGCTACAAAGTGAGCTCAAGACCAGTCTGAACTGCATAGTGAGACCCTGTCTCAAAGAGACCAAAACAAACAAACAAAACCAAAAATCTCCCTTTTGTACTTTTGGAAAGAGATAAAGAAAATTAAAAAAAGAGAAAAGAAAAGATGGCTACCAGGGTCATATCACGTGTGTTCCCCAAATTGGCGTCAGTCCACATACATAGCCCGCCCCAAACCAGGGTCGCATCTCAGGTGCACCCCAAACTGGGGTCATCTGCATGTGCAAACTGCCCTCCTTTCCCAGAGGCAGAACTACCCAAGGGAGCTGCCCTGCTCCGTCAGAACTGCCCAGGGCACCCCTTCTGCTCTATTTTCCCTCACGTCCAGAATAAGCGTCTTTGTTCCTGGAACCCGGCTATACCAACAGCAGACCAGGGAAGAAAGAAAAGAAGTTGTACACAACAGCTGGGCCTTACTCAAAAATCTGCCGCAAAGATCTTTCTATCTGGGGGCGTGTAACATACAAGGAACTCACAGAGCGTCTTAGAAGTCTGGAGAGTTTACCTAACTACATATTACACATCAAGGAAAGCAGAGGCCGTGTGTCTCCCTTCCCCCTACCTCTCCCTGGTAACTAATACCAGAAAAAAAGTTAAAGAGCTTGAGTTTTCTGACAGATGGAATCCTGAGTGAGAGAAAGAAGGAAAAAAGTAAACTATTAGGCTCCTCCTCAGTCTGAATCTATAGACATCACCAGATTCCGCGGGTAGCAGGTCAGCTATCACCTGATTGACCACTGCATTCATAGGTGAAAGAGGACCCTTTGCAAGTAAAAAAGGAAAGAGCAAACACATTTGTAGGTGAAAGGGAGTTGCTCAGGTCTGCTATGTTTTGGGAGATGAAAAGAGAAGGGAAAAAACAAAATAAAACAAAACCGGGCTTGTGTCCTGAAACTACAGTTTTTTCTTAAAAGTACAACTTTTAAAATCTTAATTTCCTTGTCTCTTTTCTACCTAGTTTTATTTCTTCTATCCTACCTCAAACTGATTCAGAATGTTTCCCTTTAATGCTCATTTGACTTGGGGGAAGAAAGAACCAGAGGTTGCATGGTGCTCGAGCCAGTGAATAAGGTAGGTGAGGAAACAGTTGTGCTGTTATGAGCCCGCCTTCCATTGTAGGGCACTTGGGTGGCAGCATGCCCCATCTTTTTGATCACACCTCGTAAAGACACTCATGAAGGAGGACTTCCAGAACTGCTTCAGAAAGGCGGTGAGACAGGAAGTTAGGGTGTGGCTAAACTGACCGGGAAAAGAGATGTGACAAGATCCTGAACTCATGCACAGAACAGTTCCCAAAGTTCTCGCGAGAACTCAAGCAGGTTTTCCACAGGATGGCCTAGACCTGACCTCAGCCTGAGGACAGTGACACAAAAGGACAGTCCACACTGAATTTTGTCTTGCGTGGTGGCCACTCTCACACTGCAGGGTGCGCTTCTTTTCTTCCTTTTACTAGATCCAAACTCATTCTGCAGAGCCTGTTTCTTTTCCTACCTTTAACAAAACTTTGCTGCCCTTCGTATTTCTTTTGAGCCATCCTTTGTTCAGGACTGAAGGAACCTAGAAACCACCTCTAGAAGGAGAGGTGCACCCCAATGCAAGCACCCCAATACCCGGAAACAGCAAGAACGATGGGAGGAGTGTGTTCTAAGTGCGAGGGAGTCTTTTGAGGGGGATTCACAGTAATGTGTCTTTCACTGTAATACATTTTTGAAAATTCAAGCATTCACCATATTTTGACCACAGATTAAATGCATGAACATTCCTGGCCCCTGGCCCCTTAAATGGGGCTCCCTCGGCTTGATGAAGTTCACAAACCATGGCTCTGGGCAGCCCAGAAAGGGGTGGGGGAAATCAAGGCTCCTTCAGGAGCCAGCCCACAGAGAGGACTGGGTACACTTGTCCAGCCTGGGTGTCCCTGCTCTAGGACTCTCCCTAGGTTAGACTCCGGCAGCTACCAGGAGCTGTAGACCCCAAGGCACCCAGTTCAGGCTGGGCGTTGGGTTACTGTCTGGAGACTCTTAAAAAGAGGAAGGAGGAAGGCCAGGCATAGTGGCACATGCCTATAATCCCAACACTTGGGAGGCTGAGGCAAGGAGGATCACTGTGAGTTTGAGGCCCTCTTGGGCTACAAAGTCAGTTTAAGGCCAGCCTGAACTGCATAGTGAGACCCTGTCTCAAAAAGGAAAAAAAAAAAAAGAGGAGGGAGGACGACCTCAACAAAGAGACAGTCTCTTTAATGAGGCTGTGATGGGCCACGCTGGTGGCAGCAGCTCAGGGCTGAGTTTATAGGGCTCCTCCTCCTCCTCCTTTCTAAGTAGCACACTAATCCCTCTTGAAAAACCTCTTGACAAACGCGTTCTGGGGAGTGGGACTGGGGTTGTATTTTTTTCTTTCCTGAACTACAGCATTAGCTTTTTCTCTTGGCAAGCTTGGCAGAACCAAACAATGAAAATAATCCTGTCATTGTCCCTGCAGATCCACAGGAGGGGCTGGATCAGGTTCCTTTCCTGTGGCACACTCTCCCCATCACCCCAGAAGCACAGGGCTTCTGTTAAGTAAAAAGGAGGAAAAGCAACCGAGGTACGAGCTAAACAGGACAGACCTGAGAGGAACTGCTGTGGCACTAGAGATCAGCACTAGAGACCAAACCGGCTGCTCTGGTACAGGCTACGGGATAGTTTGTAGGGTCGTGGGGAAGGGCGAGTTCAGTGAGGAAGAGTAGTGACTACCTGCCAGGAACAAGGCTTGAGAGAGCACAAGTGGTCATGGCTACCCAAGGACAGGGCTTGGAAAAGCACAGGGAGTGGTGGCTACTGTTAGTAGCACGGCTCTTAGAAGTCCCAGGCGCAGCTGTGGGGGCGGGGGGCGGGTTGGAGGGGTCTGGTTAGGATGGAGGCAGCCCGATTCCTTCAGTTTCTTGTAGGCCTTGAAAGCTGCTTCTGGAGGTGAAAGGTCTCTCTGAGCCCAAATGTCAGCAAGGTCCCTTCCCCTCCCACGCTCTGAAGGCCGCTTGTGAAGTCTCTCGAAAAATACTTCTGAAAACCAAAACTAGAGATAGCTAGTGGGGTCACGCTGTTGCCGTTTGATAGCAAGCCAGGCCTAGGCCTAGCTGGGCGCCCTGTCTCCCGCTTCGCTCTTGCGTCCTCGTCTCTCCCCCTTGCTTTAGGAACAGTTAGCCTGCTCTCCTCTCACTCACAGACTCCGAGAACTCGTCTTTAGGATCAGAGAAAATAAAAATAGCTCGATAGATATTTTCTCCTTTATTTAGTTCATTCGATCCTCCGATCGGCTGGGAAAAGTGGGTAGCGTTATCCCATTTCACAGATGAGGAAGTGGCTTGCTCAGGGTCAAAGGCAGAGATTTCAGTTGTTGAAGTTCCAGGATGATTGTTTGTTGAAAGCCATAATATGCAGTTAGTCCTCTACAGCCCTGGGTTCTGCACGTGTAGATTCAACCAACTGCAAGTTGAAAATATTTGGGAAAAAAATTCATCTGTGCCGAACATGTACAGATCTTTTCTTTTGTCATTCATTATTCCCTAAGCAGTACAGTGCAACTATTATGTACTATTCTCATTTTATTAGGTTTGTTGTTGCGGTGGTGGTGGTTTTTGAGGCAGGGTTTCACTTTGTAGTGCAGGTTGGCCTTGAACTTGCTTGTATAGCCCCTGCTGACCTTAAACTCATGGTGATCCTCCTGCCTCAGCCTCCTGAGTGCTGGGATTATAGGTGTGTGCCACCATGCCTGGCTGAATTAGGTATTATAAGTCATCTAGCGATGATTTAAAGAATATAGGGGAATGTATGGGGGCTGTATGCAAATACTATATCAGCTGATACAAGTGATTTGAGCCTTCCTGGGTTTTGGTATCCACAGGGCACCCTGGAAGTAATCCTCCAAGAATACCCAGGGAGGATGATGTGTGAACATTATAACTCAAGGCACGAGACAGTCTAACTTTTCTGTCATTACAAACCATCTACTTGTGACTATTTATAGAGTCATATTCTTTTTCTTGAAGGGGTCCCCACGAGGCAGAGGGTCTCCTAAAGTCTGCCTGCTCCTTCTAGGGTCCCTTAGGGAGTAAGAGACCCTCTGCTTCCTCCTTTCCTTCCTCTGCCCCACTCCCATCCTGGCTGGTTGTTCTTGAGCCCATTTATTCCATCTGCAAAGATGGGTGGGGCAATGATAGTGTAGCTATGCCTACGTCATAGCATACTTTTAAAATAATCCTATCCTCTCTGTTAAAGGCAATTAGAATCTCATGTTATGAAAGGTGCACGTTACACAGGTGTTGTTCAGCTCACTGAAAGGGAAATTTCAACCACAGATAGAATTAAGACCTCACACAGTCCCCAGTGATAGGGATTATAGTTCTCACATTACACAGGAGGAAACTGAGGCTCTGTTTTACCTTTGTACGCAGACTACCTGGCAGATTTCACAGGTGGACGGGCTGCCTGAAAAGGTGGTGAGCTCCCTGTCAAAACTGGATGGGGATATGGGGAGGAGAGAGCTTGGGAACCCTAGAGGAGCACTACATTGGCTCAGACATTTGGAGCAGGTGGCTGTCACTGCAGAAGCTTTTCTGGACCCTACACCCAACCCTGCTCCGTGGTAGGCTCCCACGTCTCCTTGTCTCTGTTCCTCCCCTGTGCTCACAGGTGCAAGGTGAGCCTGGAAGCCTCTTGTCAGCTCCAGATCAGCCTTTGTCCTGCTTGGTGCAGAGATCCCCTGCAGGTGCAAGATACTGCCAGGGGAGCCAGGTGTGGAGGCGCACAACTGTAATCCCAGTACTCCTGAGGCTGAGGCAGGAGGCTCGCTGCCAGTTTGAGGTCAGCCTGGGATACATAGTGAGTTCAAGACCAGGCTGAAGCTGAACTAGATAGCAAGACTTTGTGTCAAAGAAACCCAAAACCAAACAAACAAAAAACCACCTCCAGGGGCCTCAGTTTCATCTGTCAGATAGTCTGCATACCAGGGTAGAAGGAAGTCTGCTTCTTCCTGTGTGATATTGTAATACAAGAACTGTAATCTCCATCTTTTTGGACAGTGTCCGGGTCTTTATTCCCTCTGTGGTTCTCTATTGTTGGTTGGTATCGGTATCACCTGGTGGGTTTGTGACAACACAGCTGGCAAGGGCCCACCTTCAGGGTTTCTGAGTTGGCAGATTTGGGCAGGGGTTTGAAATGTGGACTTTCCTTTTAGACAGGGTCTCACTATATAGTACAGGCTGGTTGTTGTACAATTTTTTTTTTATACCAGCAATAGAACTCACGACCTCGTGCTTGCCAGGTAGGCACTGTGCCGCTGAGCTAAATCCCCAGCCCCAGGCTGGCTATTGAACTCACTTTGTAGCCCAGGTTGGCCTCAAACTCATAGTGATCCTCCTGCCTCAGCTTCTCCAGTGCTGGAATCACAGCAGTGAGCCACAACACCCAGTTTGGCCTTTTTGTTTGTTTTTTGTCTTCTGTGGTACTGGGGATTGAACCCAGGACCAGGACTAAGTTCAGCTTCCCGATACCTTTTTTAATTTTTTTATTTCAAGACAGTTTCTTGCTAAGTTGCCCAGCCTGGGCTTTGAATTTATGATCCTCCAGCCTCAGCCTCCCAGAGTGCTGGGGTTACCAGTGTGCACCACCATGCTGGCTGAAATTTGGTATTTCTAATAAATTACCAGGTGATGCAGATGTTCTTGGTCCAAAGACCATGATTTGAGAATCACCAAACTAGACTAGTTGATGCTCAAATGTGAGTCTGCCTGGAGCTGTCAGGTGCTGTAAATCAAGAACCAGCTCCTATCAACTTCCCTTTCTGCTAAGTGACTGCTCAGAAGCATCTAACAGGGACTTAGTGGCATCAGAACAGTCTAGTTACTGGGAGTGAAGCAGGCTTCTCTGCAGAAGCCCTTTCGCTAGTTGGCCTGGTTGCCATGGCAACAGCCAGCTAGCAGCCAGGAGATTGCAGAAACAGAATCATGGGGCTCTTTGCTGTATTGGGGAAAGAGGGCAAAGGTCCTGGATTAATGGCACGTGGATTAAAAACGTGGAGGGAGGGAGGCAGTGAGGGGGGAGAGGAGGGGCGTGGCTTTCAAGGTCCCTCCTCACCCGGTGGAGCTCTGGATTTCCTCAGAAACTTGCCCAGCCTCCAGCTGCAAACCCAGGCAGAGTTTAAACTTTGGTTGCATAACAGGGAGAGGAACAAAGGGAAGGGGTGTGTGTATGGGAGGATGAGGACCGAGTGGGGGTGGGAGGTATTAGGAAAGAGGAATCCACACGTTAACCCATTGAGTCCCCATCCAAACCGCCCAGGATACACGGAGGTCAGGCACGCAGTTGGCTGCATTTGGCCTTCACTTAACCAGACTGGAAACCTGCTCAGCTGAGGCTAAAGGGCCCATTTTGCCCATTTTTTCTTTCATCTCAGGGCTGCCTTTTTGAAACTGTTGAACTGTTTTATTTTTTAATATTTTTTTGGTACCAGGAATCAAACTCACTACCTCAAGCTTGCCAGGCAGGTGCTGTGCCGCCAAGGATTTCAGTCTGGGGGCTGGCAGGGAGGAGAGACGAAGGTCTGGGGAAGGTTATGTCAACACTTTAGGGAGTCAAGCTGGTCATCACCTGAGCTTTGCACTTGACAGCAAGTGCCCCCTCTTCTCCGCTCTCAAGCTTTGCCCCCTCGATGCCACCACCCCATCCCCTTGCGCACACGCTCAGGCCCGCCTCCCACCCCCACCCCCTCCCTCCTCCCCTTTCTGGCCTCAGATGGCGCTGCTCAAATTTGACGGCGGCTAAGAGTAAAGTTCATTTAAAATTTCCATTTCTGCCTTGCTTCCTGAGATTTTGATGGCTGGGGTAGGCATGCCCCCAGGACTGGCAGTTTTAACAAGTCCCAGGGTAATTCTCCTGCAGGTGTCCTGCTGAATGGCCTTTGACATCTCCACAGCCTCTACTTCCCCGCCTGTACTTCCTCCTGACACCCCCAGCTTTCAGTGACTTCTAGTTCTGGCCTCTCCGCTGCGTATGTCCTCTTGTCCCTGCTTTCTCTCAAGTGTGCCCCAGGAATCCCCACAGCACTGTGCAGACTGCATCTCCCCAGCTGTCCCTCACTGCCCAGCTCACCCAGAAGCTGGCAGGGACATGCTCTGCTTTAGTAAGGCCCGCCACCAGCGTCTTTGCTCTGCTTTATATGGCTCTGGCTCATGACCAGCCACAGGCCTGAGACTGCGGGCCTCAAGCGGCGCCAAGTCAGCTGCCCTAACATCAGCAGGGAACTCTGATGTCTAGGGTGCTTTGCAGAGGGGCTGGAGCAGAGAAGCATCCCATTTGTGGAGACAGAAGAGGCTTTGGGCTGCACTAGCCAGATGGGGTTGTTCCATTTATCTGCCTCAGCTGCCCTGTCTGTAAAAGAGAAAGACCACGTGCGTATCAAAGAGCTTCAGCAAGTTCAAGGTCCTCCTAAGCATGAAGTCAGGCCTGAGGCTCGGCCAGGGATGGGACGTAAGTCTCTGACTCCTCTTTACTCTGACAATAAAGCTCACGTGGGCTGCTGTCCTGCTGTCACCTACCCTGCTGTCCCCTGGTTATCATCACGGGCGTCAGAACTCCAGCCGCAAGACACAGGGACAGGATGTGCCCTCACCCCAATTTTGCTGATAAGGAAACTGACTTATCCAGGGAGGGGAATAAAAAGATTTGGCCAAGGCCGGGCTTTCTGGTTGGCTGTTCAAGTGGAATTTGGCTCCTGATCTCCAGATAGAGGCTTTTTTTTTTTTTTTTTTGCCTTTGAACTTTGGTGAATGCCCTATCCTGGCCCTGGCCCTGGGTCACCGCAATTCTATGGGTGTTTATGGACTTCAAAGACTCACTTACTGCATATTTTCATGGAAACCTCTTGAGCAAAATGGTCAGGACTGTACTTAATTCAGTAGCTTGGAGTGTTATAGGCGGCATCTCAGACACAGTGTCAGAGAGCTGGTATGACATCCACAGAGTTTTTTCAAGTGGAGATTGAGCCCAGGGCCTGGCATATGCCATGCAAGCCTTCTACCACTGAGCTATGCCCTCTATCCCAGACCTGTAGGTTTGGAGAAGTGACCACGCCCCTCTGGCATCTACATCACACCATACCTCTCCAAGCACAACACGGATCTGAGACCCTCTTTTTCTTCACGTGTATGAACAGATCATCCATGCAGGGCCACGTTGGGAATGAGCTCGTGCTCTGGGCAGAGGTTTGCATAGCATGACCTTGGAGATACACCATGACCTTGGAGATTCCTTAAGCCTCTGTGTGAAGGAGAGCAAGCCAGAGTCTGAAGGGAACAGGGACCCGGAACAAGGTCCTGAGACTCTCAAGCAGCAGGGATTCCTGATGGGAATGTGGGGAGCTGCACCAGCATGAGAAATGCATGGGCTCAGCAGACACTGCCCAGGGGCTGGGGAGGCGCCATCAGGGGAGACATGCTTTCCAAGGACAGAGGGAGTGGGAAAGGGTTGGCCATGCTTAGCCTGCTGATAGCAATCAGGCGGGATCCCAGTATAAAAACCTACTACTTGGGACCTTGAGACAAAACCCTTCACCTCCTTGAGCCTCGGTGTACTCATCTGTCAAATGGGAATGCTGGTATATACTTTTGAGAGACTTGCTGTAACGTATGGAACATGTTTAGCATCTGCTTAGGATCTAGTTGGTGTTCAATAAGTGGCATTAACCCCAAGCAAGTAGGAGCATATCACAGGAACTCAGTAACAAGGAACAAGGAAAGGCCTTTGAGGTATTGATAAAGACCTAGCCGGCTTCTTGAGATGCTACTTTTTGAGAAGCTTCCGCAGGAAGTGGGCATGGTGGTGCATACCTGTAATCCCAGCACTCCAGGGGGCTGAGGCAGAAAGATCACAAGCCATGCCTGACCAATTTAGCAAATGGGTAAGACCCTGTCTGAAAAAAGGGTGTGCATTGGGAGTGTAGCTGAGTGTCATGAGGTCTAGGATTCAATCCCCAGTACTAAAAGAAAAAAAAAAGTTTCCCCAGGACTGTGGATATATCTCAGTGGTAGCCACTAGTTTAGCATGCACAAAGTCCTGAGTTCCATCTCCCCCTTAAAAAAAGCTTCCAGGGAAATAAGTGTTGCTTTCAGGGCCCGCTAGGGCTGCTCGGTCCCTGAGCCCTGTCTCTGTTGTAGGTGCCCTGAGTTTTCAGGTCGTTCACTTTTAGAAGAGCCAGGTTGGGTGAGACATGGGACTGCACCACTTGCAGCAGCAAAAGGCCTCCCATCCTGGTGGCCCTCCATTGCCCTGTGAGGATCATACCTTCCTGAGCAGCCCTTGAAGAAGCCATACCACTGCACCCACAGCAGGACAAACATCTTCCATTGTGTTCAGTTTGAGAGCCCTGAAAATATGCAAACATGCAGAGCTCTGGACAAACTACAAAGTCCTTGCCCTGCAGTGACCAGCATAATGTCCTGAAATGACTGCTGTCCAGTTTCCAGATAGACTCTCACCTAAAACAAGACTGAAAATCCAGCCCATCCTGCCTGCAGGATCCTAGCTCTTTTGATCCCTACTGCTTTCCATCCAACCCAATCTTAGCTTCAGCCCATCTTTCAAGAATACTGGATGGTTTCACCCAGCAAATGCCCCCTACTACCTGTATTTGGCAGAACTTTAATGGGGAGGCAGAGACAGGAGACGGCTAACACACACCTGCCCTGCAGGGCTTCCAATACTCTGGGCCTTGGAGGACTCCCTGTGGGAGCCATGACATCCAGTGGAAGGATTCAAGTGACTTTCCAGAGGTGGGAGTGAGGATAGCACACAGACAAGTGAACATGGAAAAGAACCACATTCCTAATGGTTCAGAGGTTTAAAAGTGCCCAGCACTTACAAGGGTTCGTCCAGTTTTGCTTGAAAAATAATTGCTCTCATTGCCAGAAAAAAATGTCTAAGCACATACCTATAAAGATGATTAAAAGTACTGCATAACATATAGATGGAATGAAGTCATTAACAAGCCCAGGACTGGTGTCAGATTTAAACACACTGTTTGCATTTTTGGAATCTTAAGAACTTACAAAGATCAAGCTGGAAAGACAGGTTGGGGCCAGATTTTGAATGTCCTTGCATTCCAGCCACAGGAGATCCATTTGTTCCACAAGCTTCACCTGTGTACCTGGTGTGAGAGTGGAAATATGAATTCAGTCTCCTTCCTTGACAACAGCCTATCTGGATGGGGGCAGAGAGTTGTCACAGAGCTCTGGAGGAGAGCTTTGGAAAAAGCCTGGTAGCTCCAGATTCCTGGCAAAGTGGAGGATCTATTTCTTTTAAATAGTGCCAGGAAAAACAAAACAAAACAAAACAAAACAAAACAAAACAAAACAAAACAAAAACCAGAGCCTGCAGAAAGAGGAGGGCCACAGGAGAAGAATCCTGTAATTCTGTATCCACCATGTACAGCATGACAACAATGTCAACACTTCTTGTTGACTTGCCTCTTAAGCCCCAGCTACAGACCAGACAAAGGAAATATATTCAAAATGCAAATACTATTAGGCTCAATAACTAAAATACAGAAGCTGAGATGGCTGAAGTTGGAGTTAGTGGCGGGGGGCAGGGCCAAGGGAAGGGCAAAGCAAGGGTACTACACTGTACAATACATATATATATATATATATATATATATATATATAATTTTTTTTGGTGTGGCATATTGAACTCAGGACCTTGTACTTGACAGGCAGGCACTGTGCCCTGAACTATAGCCCTGGCCTACCCTGTACAATATTAAGTGATACTGTCTACATACTGGGTATGGTGGTGCACTTCTGTAACTCCAGCATCTCTGGGAGGCTGAGGCAGGAGGATTGTAAATCCAAGTCCAGCTCGGAAAATTTAGCCACTTAGCAAGACCCTGTCTCAAAAAAAATTTTTTTTAAAAAGGGCTGAGGATATAGTGTGAAGGTTCTGAGTTCAATCCCTAGAACAGGAAAAGAAAAAAAAAAAAAAAAGAAGAAGATATTACCTACAGTTCATGGATCAAAAACTAAAAGTCTAAGGTTGCTTCTTTTTTGTTTGTTGTTTGTTTGTTTGTTTGTTTTGGGGGGTTGGGTACCAGGAATCAAACTCAGGACCTCACGCTTGCCAGGCAGACACTGCACCACTGAGCTAAATCCCCAGCCCTAAGGTTGCTTCTTAAATTACCAAGATGACTAAGAGGAACTTCAGGTACATAATTATGTTGGAAAGGTGTGGGTAAGGGAGGTGAACTGTGGTTTAAGAGGTGCAATTCTGTGGTTAAGGACTCAAGAGATAATAGCTAGCACAACAGGTATAGGATGAAGACAGCCACAAAGACAGCGACTTACCAGCTTGGAGATAAGGATCAGGAGAAAAGGTGAAATGAAGTAAGAACTTCTCCTGTCTGGGCAGTGCAGATGAGGAGACATGGAGGGGAATGGGCAGGAAATATATTGTCTGTTACCCCTATAGGTATAATTTTGATTGCGAAGTCTACAGTTACCATTTTTTTGTTTTGTTTTGTTTTGTTTTTTTGTTTTTTCTCCGGTACCGGGAACTGAACTCACGACCTTGCGCTTACCAGGCAGGCGCTTTGCCACTGAGCTAAATCCCCAGCCCTACAGCTACCATTGTTTTGGTACTGGGAGCCAGTTAATGAGTTAGTTCTGTGGCCAATGACAAGACTGTATCAATATTAAAAAGGAGGCTTATGGGGCTTTATATGTAGCTCCGTGCTAGCGTGCTGACTGGTAAGATGGCAGAGGTGGCTGACTTAGAATACGACACAATTTGAACAACACAAGGAATAACTAGGGAAGCTTCTCTTTGCTCCCATCTCCATCCTCCCCATTTTCCAGAAATAAACATCCTTACACTTTTCTCTCCAGGAACATTTCATGTGCATCCAGGCATATACACTATTTACCTTCTTCCCCTATGTTCCACCACAATTACTTGAAAGATCAGTAGTTATAGCACTGTATGCCTATTATTCTGCACCTTGCTTTTTTCTTGAGTTTCTTTTTCCTTTTTTTTGAGACAGGGTCTTGTTATGTAGTGCAGGCTGAACTTGAGCTCACTATGTAGCCCAGGCTGGCTTCAAACTCATGGTGATCCTCCTGCATCAGCTTCCTAAGTGCTAGGATTACAGTTGTGCACCACCACACCCGGCTTTCTTGAGTTTCCTTGTTTGTTTATTTTAACACCTGAATCAAGTCCACGTATGGATGTAGGAACAATAAATGAGAGGTCTGTTTCCACATAGCTTCACTAACTGTGTATCACTAAACTTTAGGACTTGGACATAAGTGAAAGATGGTATCTCAGCCAAGTTTTCAATTATATTTCTTTTATGCATCATGTTGAGAAACTTTTCAGATCCTTAAGAAGTATTTCCTTTTTTTTGGAAACTGAGAGTCCTATCTTTTGCACATTTATGTTAATTAGTCACTTATTAATTAGTCTGAGTTTTTTATTAGATCTAGTCCTTTTGACTATATTTGCAAATATTTTCTTCTAGTCTGTCATTTGTCTTTGCTTACTGGTCTTTGCCACACATCAAGTTTTTGTTTTTCCTGGTACTGGGGACTGAGCCCAGGGCCTTCACAATGAGTTATATCCCTGGGCCCTTTTTACTTTTTATTTTGATATGCTGTCATGCCAAATCACTCAGTTCTGCGGACTAGGTCAAACTTGCAGTCCTCTTGCCTCAGCCTCCCAAAGTGCTGGGCTATCATACCAGGCTTGACATACAACATTTAAATTTTTTGTTTGTTTTGTTTTGAGACAGGGTTTCACTCTGTGATTCAGGTTGGCCTTAAACTCACTACATAGCCTAGGCTGGCCTCCAACTCCTGGCAGTCCTCCTGCTTCAGCCTCCAGAGTGCTGGGATTATAGGTATGCACCACAACTGGTGAATTTTAATTTGTAATGTAGATAAATTTTGAAATCTTTTCACCTATGGCTTCTAGGGTTTGTTATCACTCAGAAAGACTGGTGGAGCTTAGGGTCATAAATTCTCCTGTAGATTTTTGGGATTTCTCTTTTTTTTTCTTCAAAGGAAATAATTTATTTCATCCATCCAGATTTTTTTTTTTTTTTTTTTTTTTTTTTTTTTTGAGACAAGGTCTCTCCCTATGTAGTCCAGGCTGGCCTTGAACTCGTGGCAATCCTCCTGTAGCAGTCTCCTGAGTGCTGGGATTATAGGTGTGCAGCATCATGTCTGCCTCCATCCAGAATTTATGAGGGCATATTGTCAGCATGAAGTGTGTATACAACCTTTTTTTTTCCAACTGTATCATGAGATTTTGGGGGTTGCATAGAGGTTGGAAAGAGGCTTGCAAAGAGGCAAGACAATGAGCAGGATAGTACATAAAGAAAAGTAGTGTCCCTACTTAGGCGGTAGAGCAGAAACTGAAGTTGCCGTAGACAGGAAGTGGTCCAGATCATACAGGTGAAAGGTCACTCAACTGGGCCTGAACCAGGGTCAGGGCAGGAGGAAAACTGAAGAGTTCTTGGAGGTAGAACCTATAGGATTCAGTTGTTGGTTCACAGGGGAAAAGTAAAAGTAAGATGCCTGTTCCTGATGTTTCCTCTGTGATGTTATTAATGGCAGAGAGGGAATTCCTGTCTTAGAGCTTCTGTCACTCAATCCTCAAATCCCTATCACCTGATAGGAAGCGGGTGGGATTCTCACCACCAACCAAGGTGCCAGATTTTCAAACACGCTGCGCCCTCTGGATTTCTTCGGTCCACCCCTAGCCTCCTGCCTGGCTGCTTCCAGCACCCAAGCAAGACAGCCTCCAAATCGCAGCCTTCCGCCGTCAGGTTGGAGGGACCCAGGGCACCGCTAAGATCACACGAAAGCGGCGGCCAGCAACAGGAGGCCTCACGAGTTGACTCACAATCATGGCCTCACGGTGACCCAGGGGGTGGGCTCGGGAAGTGGACACCTTAAGGTCAAGGAAGGAAAGCCACTGCCACTGAGAAGGTAGCCCGCCCCGGAACTGAGTGCCCGGCCAGGGGGCGGGGCCGTCCGGCGAGGCGTGAGGGCGCGGCCAGACCGGGCTGTACCAAGAGCTAGAGTTTGCAGGGGGAATTAAAGTGGCCGACTCGTCTCGGGCGCGTCCACGCCGCTTGGGTGGGCGGGGCTGTGGCCGCGGAGGCCACGCCTACCCCCCTGCGACCTCGAGGGTAGTGGTTGGCGCCTCAGTGGTGCGGGTCTGCGTTCTGCCCAGGTGCAACAGAGAGGTGTCGGGTCTCCCGCGGTGAGTGATCTCTCAGAGGGAGCCGGGTGAGTGAAGTGGGGTCCCCAGGGCCCCCGGGACGCCTCTGTCCGAGCGGCCTCCCGGTCCTCGGCACTGGGGAAGGCTCTCGGGCCGGGTCGCGACGCGTCTCGCGGAACGCTCACGCGGTAGGCGCGGCTTCCACCTCAGCCCTTCCCGGAGTGGCCCTTCCCCTCGAACTAATTTCTGGCGGCGGAGGGTCGTCGTTTCCACATCCCTGGGTCGGGAGCGTCCGGCAGGCCCGGCAGCCGAGGGTTAGGTCTTGGCGTCTGAGGGCTCGGGCTCCAGTCCCTGCGTTCCGCCCTCGTGTTAAGCCACTTCGAGTTTCTGGGCCTCACTTTGCCCATCTGTAGGATGGGACTGGGGTAGCGGCGAATTAAAGGGATTACTCATGCAGGATGCGCTCAGGGAGCGCGGATGGGACCCGAATCTGATCGTGCTGCATCAGGTGGGCTGAATCCACGGCGCCTGGGCATCGCATTGCCTGCATCCCTGAGGCAGTGCCCCCTCAGGTCGGCGCCGCTGCGACACGCCTTCGCCTGGCTCCCCTGGGCAGCCGTGGCATCCTAGGCTCCGGGAGCAGATAGGCAGAAGGTTGAGGTCTTGGGCGGCGGAGCTGGGGGTGGGTTGGGGGTGGACCTCTGGGTTACTTGACCTCAACTTTTTGCTTTTCATTTTTTCAAGGCGAGTCATCATTGTGTAAGCTATTGGCCAGTACTGGAGAGTTCGGATTCATTTCAGTGAAAACGACTGCCTCCTTCCTTAGACTCATAAAACTGCAGTCTTCTCTTCGAGCCTGACCAAGCCAGAGAATAATGCTAGCGCAAAGGGAGTCTAGATTGGCGTCCAGGGGTATCCGGGGTTTGAATCTTAGCACCTTGACGGGATACATAACTTCTTGGACCTTCTGTTTTGTTGTCGGTGACACAGGCTTCTGCCCCCACAGAGTTGAGATTTTAAGGATCAGGACAGGGTTTCAGAGAGTGATACTGAGAGTTGTAATGTTTGTAAATAGAGCAGTTATCTAACTCTCTGGGATCTGCTGTCCTGTCTGCCACGCTGTAAATCTTATGCTTTGTCTGCAGAGAAGGCCGAGGTTTATTAAAACTCTCTCAGAGGAAATCCCCCTAGAGTGGTAGTGTTTGGAAAGACAGGCCAGTGTGACCATTTAGTAAACAGGGAACCCAGAAGAGTCCACTTTCTTTTTCTTAGGGTCCCTCTAAGGACTGTCTTAATTTCCTTTTGAGACAGTAGTTCTTGACTTTCATACCCTTTGGTATGGGACTAGGGTTCCTTGAACAGATAGCTTAATCATTGTCAAAAGTGGCCAGAAAACCGGCCTGTATTTGAGAGAATGGAATATTAGCTTCTAGTCATGGTCAGTGGCCTTAACTCCCCCAAATTCTTGACATCTAGCACTTGAAAAAAATAATTGGAGTGGGCATGGTGGTGCATGCCTGTAATCCCAGCACACAGGAGGGTGGGGCAGCAGGATCGCTCTGAGTTTGAGGTCAGCCTGGGCGGCATAGTGAGTTCAAGTCCAGCCTGAATTACAGAGTGAAACCCTGTCTCAAAAACATAAACACAAAAAGAAAAAAATAATTGGGATTGTTCATGGTAAGCAGATTTAGAATGAAACAAATCCCAGGGGTTTGGCACCTGGAAAGGTGAACACACCTGGGTAGTAGTTTGTTAACAGCCCTAGGAGATGTCTGTTACCTGACAAACCCAAAATTTTAGGATCCGCCCATTGCCTCTTGGCTGTTGGTCCCTTAACCCCTTGAAAATCAAGATCTGCATTAGATAAACCTAAGTATACTTAGGAGATTGGACAACACTGGACTTACTTGGTATGTCCAGAATATTTACTTGTTCAACCCCTGGAATACTTCAAGTTAAAAAGAATCTAGCTCTTAAGAACTTTTTTTTTTAGTGGAAGATTATGTGGTTGTAGGACCTCTCATGGTTTCAGAGAGGCCTCAGGGCCTGCACCAGGTTTGGCTTCACCTGTCTGTCTGTCTGTCTCTCTCTTTTTAGGAAGGGGCAGTGCACTGGGTTGAGAAACAGAAATTGACAGCGTGTCATTGGCACACCCTGCTAGGCCTGTGAGCCCCAGTTGGGATTTAACTTTTTACTGCAGGCTACAGATTCATTGTAAAATTAAAGGGTTGGAGGGTAGCTCAGTGGTAGAGTGCTTGCCTAGCATATGCAAGGCCCTATTTAATCCCTAGTCCACAAATATAAAAAAACTAAAAGTTAGAAAAAACTGCAATGGAGAAATGACTATTTGCATAACAGTGTTTTTGTTTAAGTGTTCATTATTTTGAAAACTTCACAGAAGTATACAAGATAGTAAGTAACCTTCGCAGCCTTATACTGAGACAAAAAAGTGACACTAGTCATGTAGGATGTATTCTCCAGATACTTTTCTTCACATACCCAAATTTTTATTGTTTAAGTAATTTTTTTTTTTTTTTTACTTTAAACAGCAGGAATTTGTTATTGTTTGAATACTTAAATACAACTAATGATACCAGTCACACAGTTCTCAGGCTGGCTTTGTATTTCTTATGGGGGAGATGGTTTTGAGACAGGGTCTCACCATGTAATCCAGGCTAGCTTTGAATTTGCAGCAAGCCTGCCTCAGCCTTCTGACTGCCAGGATTATAGGCATGCATCACCATGTCTGGTTGGTTTTTTATTTCTTAATGTAGACATCTTTCAAGATATTTCACTATGTACATAGCTATCTCATTCTTACTTTAAACTTTTTAAGAAGAATTATTCCAGTAACTAGTATTGAAAGGTATTTCAGTTACTAGTATCATGGAAGAAAGTTTGTGTTGTTGAGTGTTTTCGTTTTGTTTGTTTGCTTTTGCTATTTTAAACTCTGCTGCAGTGAGTGGGTTCTTTATTTTTGTGTACTTGGGTAAGTATTTTTGCTTAGTGAATTCTTAGATATGGTAGAGCTGGAACAATGTATATGAGCTTTGAAATGGGTTTATTTCACCCATACTGACTACTTACTGTGTGACAGGCACTAGTTGAGGTGTTGGATATACCACTGAACAAGAGTCAGATCCCTCATGTGTCTTGACTTTCTAGTGATGGGGGGAAATTGTACATAGTTTGTCAAACAATAACTGCTAGGGAGAAAAATAACAGCTGACGTATGCATGAGCAAGTGTTGTGACTTTAAATGTCACTAGAAGCTGGGCATGGCGGCGCACACCTGTAATCCCAGCATTCTGGGGAGGCCAAGGCGGGAGGATCACAAATTCAAACCCAGTCTGGGCAATTTAGTAACTTAAGTGGAACTCCAATAAAAAAAAAAAAAAGACTGACTGGAACTCAGTGTGAAGGTCCTGTGTTTAATATTTAGTACTGGTGTGGGGGGGGTAGGAGGAGTCAGAAGATTTTGCAAAACACCGTCCATTAACGTGTTACCTTGTCTTCCCATCAGCAAGGATTTGTCATTTTAAAATTCAGAATTCCAAGGTCAATTATAATGACTGACTGCTAATGGCAGATGTGTTTGTATTTCAGGAAAAATTATGCCAGACTCTGTGCCAAGTTTGTATTATTTATATACACATGCAGGCACACACAGTATCAGAATGTTAAGTTCTTGTTATGAACCCAAGATGTTCACATCCCCTTGGCCCTGTCACCACCGGGGAAGCCATCTCAGAGATGGGCTCACAGGTCAAGGCTGTGTTGTCACATCTTCTGACAATAGAGGATTTTTTATTTTTTTATGGAAGAGAGATCTAATACATGTAATTAATTGCTTAAAGATATAATCGATTCTCATGCCACAAAGCACAAGTATGTGCTTTTGTTTGTTTTATATTTTTTAGAGATGCGGTCATGCTGTGTAATTTAGGCTGGCCTTGAAATCACTATGTAGCCCACACTGGGCTTGAACTCACAACAGTCCTCCTGCCTCAGCCTCCTGAGGGTTAGGATGACAGGTGCTCAGGTAGCTGAGGCGAGAGGATTGGGAGTTTCAGGCCAGTCTTGGCAACATAGCAAGACCCTGGCTCAAAAAAACAAAACAGAAAGGAAATATAGATAAGTATCTTCTAGAGACAGAAAATGCCAGTTATTTTATTATTATTATTATTATTATTATACCCAGGATGTTGAACACAGCTTTTTTCTTGTTACTGTTCTGTTCTTGGCCATGTGACAGAGATTTAGACTTGTTTAGACTGAGAGGGAGAAGCACTGGGCCAGAGGTGGCCTATCTTATTGCAGAGACCATTGGCCCACATCAGGCTTTGCTGTCTTTACAGATCAAGTCAGGGATAGAATCCCTGCTCCACCTGCCTCTGGGAGCAGCTCAGAGGTGTTTCCATAGCACTTGATTCTCCCTTTTCTTCTTGGCAGTGTTGGGTCCCTGTCGAATGGCACTTAGAGCACACATTGAGCCCTTGAGGTATAGGCCTCTATGTTCAGTTGGTTCAAGGCCTGGAGGGGAGGGAAGCAAAGGCAACACTAAACAAGTATGGCAGGGTGGGGTCACTTCTTTTTCAGTACTGAGGCTGAGATGTATGCCAGCCCTTATTTATTTTTGAGACAAGGCCTCCCTGACTTGCTAACTTACCCAGGCTGGGCTCAAACTTGTGATTCTCCTACCTCAGCCTCCTGAGTGCTGGGGTTATAGGTACGTGCCAACACACCTGGCTCATTTATCATTTCTTTCTGATGAAGGCTTTTAAAATACCATCTTCTAGGTTTTTCAAGTGTACAGCTCACTTTTGCTACCTGCCATCACCTTGTTGTGCGGTGGCACCCAACACTTCTTGCCCAGGCTGTGTTGTTTCCAATGCCAGTTAGTGTGGTCATACTGGGGTGTATCGTGATCACAGCCCATGGAGAGCCTGGTCCTTCCGGGTGACCTGTGCCTTGGTGCCAGGTGACTTGGCTGAAGGCAGATCTAAGAATTGTCCTTACTTGGAGTACTGGAAGCAGAGGCCTTCTGTCCCCTTTGTGTAGCATTGCATAGCTAAGAGCGTTGTACGCCTGCTTTCTAGAAACTACTCGTTCCCAAGGGTAAGCTTGAGTGCAACAATGGGCCTAGCGGGTGCCTTCAGCTATGGTCTGTTCTCAAAGATTTGAGTTCTTTGGGAGACAACTTGTGGTAGGAAAATCAAATGGAAGAAGTTGGCTTTTGTCTGCCTGCCTGTAATACAAGGAGGACGACAGACAGACAGGGTGTGTCCTGGGTGAAACTTACTTTATATTACTTCTCCTGGCTTTATCTTCAGTGCCTTTTCCTGTGGCTCTCCCCACCCTGCCTCATTCCCAGAGTTCAGCTTCCACATCATCTCCTCCTCTGTGTTTGTGTTCGTGTGTGGAGGACACTGTGATCTTGTGATACCGTGGCCTTCCCAGTGTGTATCATCGTGCTGGGCAGACTGAGGCTGTACAAAGGTTGCGGGGTTAGGCAGGTACGCATGGACTTGTGGTCACCTTCTCAGAACACAGGTGCAATGACTACAGGTCACCTGGGGTTGGTTTTCAACACAGCAAACAGGGACGGCAGTTCTTAAGTACACAGGGGAATGCGTTAGCCAATTGTGGTTGGCTTCTTTCAGGGAGGGGTGTAGGTTGGTACACAGTGCAGCTGTCCTAGAGTTTTCTGTGTGCATTTGTGGTCTTGTAAAGAACACTGTTTGTTGGTTCTGCGTAAGGACTTCAGAACCTTTGTGGTTGTTTATGAAAGCACACAGTGTCACGCAAACATGTTGGACCCGATCCCTTATGTAATGTATTGGAGAGCTGCAAGGGTAGCTCAGAGGTAGAGCACGTGCTTAGCATGCACAAGGCCCTGCCTGGGTTTGATCCTAGCACTGGAAAATGCAGCAGCAGCAGCAGCAACAAAAGAAAAGAGGGTCTTATAAGATGATTCACAAACTCTGAAAGTCAATAAGCACCTTAACAGTGGTGAAAGCCCCCATCCCATCTATCTACCTGGAAGCCTGTATCATCCAGTGAAGTCTTTCCCTGCCAGTGACCTCGTCATCTTCATAGTCCCCTGAGCTTTAGGTACAAAAACAATACCTTTCCCTTTTCTCTCTTCATCCTAAATGTCCTGCCACCACTGAGTCCTGTCAGTTTTTGATCTCTGGATCTCACAGCTGTGGCCTTAGTGTAGCCCTTTATTATATCCTCCCAATTGCCTGCTTGAGACCATAATTCTTCCTCTGTACACCTTTGCGCAGCTTTCCAAGATCTGTCCATGGTACCGCTGCTAGATTGATCTTGAAGGCCTGTTTTTTTTTGGTTTTGATTTTGGTTTTTTTGAGACAGGGTCTCACTGTGTATCCCAGGCCGGCCTTGAACTCATTATGCATCCCAGGATGGCCTCGAACTCATGGTGACCCTTCTTGCCTCAGCCTCCCCAGTGCTGGGATTACAGGCATCCACCACATCACGTGACTGAAGGCCTGCTTTTATCACCACTGCTTTGCTAAATAATTTTTGAAGGGTAGGGTGGTGCTGGGAATCAAACCCAAGGCTTTATACATGCTATCCAGAGCTATACCCCTAGGCCTGCTCAAGAATTTAAAATCACTCCATCTTATTGTGCATATATGTCTTTCTTTTCCATCTACTTCTATAGGTTTATAACAGAAGAAGTCTAATTCCTACCACCTTCATGGTTGGAATAGAGCTGGATTTGGTGAGAGCAGGGGCTCCCCTGTTGATTCTGGGTAGATGTCAGTGTGTGGCACAGTGCAGGCTAGAAGATAAGACTCTGGGAAAATATTAACTGGGTGAGTGGATGGGTGCATGAGTGAATCAGTAGAGCTGCGCTCCTAGTTTATTGCTTTTCTTGCTCATGCACCTGACTGATCCTGGATGTCAAATTGAGCCCAATCTTTATTTTTAAAGATTTCTTCAGGTATAATATGAATTTTTCTAGGACTTTCATTTCCCATCCAGCTATGAAATTTTATATTTCAAGTTCCTTGAGCCAATAAATTTATTCAATAATTCAGTAATTTTAGAAGGGAAAAAGAGTAGTCAAAGTCTTTCTAGATCTTTCTAGATCAGTTACCTGGGTGCCAAAGGCATGAATGGATTTCCTCACTGTAAAATCTCTAATGAAAATAGAAGGAAGTGCCTGCTGTCTGGCTGGTCCTGTGCTGGGTGTTCCTCTCACATAATTGTCATGAACATGTGCTGGTGAAGGTCAGTAGTGTGCACAAAGGTGGCAGCTCTGGCATTTGGACCAAGACCTTGAGCCACAAGGTCCTCGTTCTTTGGTGACTCAACTGGGTTGTAAATGTATTGACTTTTGAGTCCTGTGTTCTGCCCTGCAAAACCAGAAAACATGGAAGCTACTGAAAACCGAGAGCCTAGCAATTGAAAGAAGGACCCTAGGGGAAAAGAAATTGTGCCCCAAAACAGGCCAGGGCAGCTGTCGCGTTGGTGCACAGAGCTCAGGACAGAGCCTTCTAGCAGTCAAGGCAGAGAAGGGTGGGATTGTGCAGCACACATTGCTTAAGAAAGCAGGCAGCTTGGCTTAACTCAGATGTGCTCCGCCTGGGTCCTTATACAGCAGCCACTTAGTAAAGCAGCAGGCAGCAGGCAGCGCTCAGCAAGCATTTACAGAGCGTCTCATGTGGGCCAGGTTTGCGGAAGCTCTGGGACCGACAGGATGAGGGTGATGAGGGCGCAGGCTGGTGGAGAGGAGGTTGCAGAGCACAGGAGTAGTGCCCACAGTGGCCCTTTCGAGGACCCTGGCAGGGAAGGCCTGGGGCTGCAGGCTCCGTTTAATACTGTTGGGCAGATGTAGGAACGGAGCAAGAGCAGAATGAGAGTGGTGCGGCGTAGCCTGCATGATGAAATCTTGAGGGTCTGGGACTGAGCAGAAAGAGAGGCTGTGTCTGAATGGGTGCAGGTGTAGTAGAAAAGGCCGGCCTCCTTTTTTTTGGAGTAGGGTCTCACCTGGCTGCCTCAGACTCACTATGTAGCCCAAGCTGGCCTCTCGCACTCGAGGCAATCCTCCTGCCTCAGCCTCCCAAGTGCTGGGGTTACAGATGTGCACCACGATGCCCATTTCTCAGCTGTTTTCTTGCCCCTTGGTGTGCTGTTCCATGGAGAATGGAGGAGATCAGTAGCTCTGGTCCAGGGCATCCTGTTCCCTTGGTACTCATCACAGAAATACTGAGCACCCATACTGTGCTGGGCCTGAGGAACACCAGGGTAGGAAAACGCCGGACAGCTCCAGCCACACACCAGCTCTGCTGTGTCCTTCTCCGGGGAGTGTTCATTTTGAGCAGTAATGTCACCTGAAGGCAGGGCAGGATTATGAACTGCAAGAACATACCGATGGTTCTCACAGACGTACAGATGGTTATAGAGTGGCTCCAGTGCCACAGTCTGGGTTTGACTCACGCTGTCAGTTTCCTGCTGTTGGCCAAGGTACTTTAACCTTTGTGATAACTACAACTGTTGTGCCTGAGGGTTGGTTTGGGTTTCAGTGCTGAGGTTTGAGCTGAGGGCTTCCCAGCCTGAGAGGGTTGTTGTAAGAAATGTTGTAATGAAATAGTAGAGTGTCGTGTTGTAAATGCTTATTAGTACCTGTTGTCCTTACACTCAGTATTTATAAAAAAAAAATGGATGAGACAGTCAAGGCAAACATGAGTTCTTTCTCAGTTTTTAAAAATGAGCTTTATGGGTCACAAGATAAGTCACAAAGTCACTCTGGCTAGACTCAAACTTGTGATCCTCCTGTCTCAGCCTCCCAGAGTACTGGGAATACTGGTGTGTGCCACCAACTAGCTTCAAGTCCATTTTCTTACATAACCAAATGACAAAGTTAATGTCAGGAAATTATCACTTATATACTATCTTATCTAGAGTTTATTTGTAGTTTGTCAGTAAGATCCTTTATACTAGAAGAAAAATCTTTTTTCCTGGCCCAAGATCTAATGTCACAGTTAACTATAGCCATTCTTTTTCTTTGATCTGGAACTTTTTTTTTTTTTTTTTTTTTTTTTTGTCTTTCATTACCTTGACTTTTTCCAAAATGTCAGACCACCTCTTTATAGAATGTCCCAGTTTAGGCTTTTGTGATTTCTTTTTTATTTTTGGAGACAGAGTCTTGCTATGTAGTTCAAGCTGGCCTTGACCTCACTGTGTAACGCAGGCTGGCCTCTCACTCACAGTGATCCTTCTGCCTCAGCCTCCTTAGTGCTGGGATTATAGGTGTGGTCCAACACAGTGATTACTTGAGAGAAGATTTGGGTCATGTATTCTGGGTGAAACAACGCAGAAATAGTATTGTGCATACAGTGCACCATTGATGCCACGTTGTCTCAGTAGTGGGCCTGTTGATCTTTTTCACTTGGTTATCTTAGTGTTAGCCAGGTGCTCCACGGTAAAATTTGGGTTTTCTTTTTGTACTTAGTAAATTTTTCATCAAACACTTACAAGTTCTAACATTTATGGTTCTTGACACTGTGATCACGGCCCGTGGTGTAGGTGTGGTTTGAATCCCTTAAGGGTCCATGTGTTGGGAGCTGGGTCTCCTGTTTCATGGAGTGGAACCTTTAAGAGCTGGGTCCTATTGGAAGTAACGAAGTCACTGATGGTGCTACCTTTCTGAGGAATTGAGACAAGGTCTTGCCGCGTAACCAAGGCTGGTCTTGAACTGCAGTTCTCTGGCCTCAGCCTCCCAAGTGCTGGGATTTATAGGCATGAGCCTATATTTATTTATTTGTAGTAAGTTATATCCCCAATCCTTTTTTTTCTTAAATTTTTTTTTTTAAGACAGAGTCTTGCTGTGTAGTTATGTAGTTCAGACTGACCTTGAACTCATTATACTGCCCAGGCTGGCCTTAAACTCATGGCAGTCCTCCTACCTCAGCCTGCCAGGGTGCTGGGATTATGGCAGCTGAACCCTTTGTAATATTTTTTATTTTGAGACAGTGCCTTGCTAAGTCACTGAATTGCCCAGGCTGGGCTCAAACTTGCAGTCCTCCTGCCTCAGCCTCTGAAAGTGCTGGGGTTATAGGTGCATGTCTTCCCATGTATTTATTTGTAATTTCAGAGGTGGCATGCAAATACCAGTCCTCTCAGTATGAAGGGACAGACAGACAAAGGTACCTTCAGACACCCACCACCATAGTCATCTTCTAGGAAATCTTAGATTGGAGATATCCTTCTAAATAATTTTTCTGAAGAAGTATACAAAATAATTTTTCATTAATGGTTTAATAATGTTTGATAGGCTTTTTCTTTTTTCCTTTTTTTTTCTTCAGTACTGGAGATTGAACTCAGGCCAGGCAGGTGCTCTACCACTGAGCTACTCCCCCCTACACACACAGAGACACCTGAACTCTGAGCCTTGCACTACAAGCCCTCTTATACAGTGGGCTACATCCTTGTTGTTTTTTTTTTTTTTTTTTTGTTTTTTTCTCCGGTACCAGGAACCGAACTCACGACCTTGCGCTTGCCAGGCAGGCGCTTTTGCCGCTGAGCTAAATCCCCAGCCCTACAGTGGGCTACATCCTTAGCCCAGCCCCTTTTAAAAAATTTTTGAGACATGGTCTCACTGAATTGTCCCAGGTAGCCTTCACCTTGCAGTCATCTTACCTCAGCTTCTCAAGGTGCTAGAATTACAGGTGTGTACCACCACACCCAGTGTAACTCTTTCTAATTTAATATGTTTGGGCATTCTTTTCACTGGAGCACAGGAAGACTATAATTATGCATAACTGTTTTTTTGTGGGGTTTTTTTTTTTTCTGTTTTTGAAACGGAGTTTCCTTCTGTAGTTCAGGCAGGCCTTCAACTCACTGTGTACCTCAGGTTGGCCTCGAACTTGGGGGTGATCCTGCTGCCTCAGCCTCCCAAGTGCTGGGATCACAGGCGTGCGCCACTACACCTGGCTTGCATAATTGCTTTTTAACAGCTGCATAGCGTTCCTTGTTTGGATTGAAACAGAAGCATCCAACTGGAGCCTGTTACCAGCGATGCCATCGTGAAGAGGCACATTCCAGGGAGAGAATTACTAGGCCCAAGGGCCTGGGCATTTTTGGATAATACACACTTTTTAAGAAGGCAAATAATAAATGAAAAATAAAGCGGAAGAAACATTAAAATCTCATCACCCTGTGACAGTATTTTTGTGGGGACCCTCTGGTTACGTGTATACATAAATACTTTCACATCAGGGCCATCCCACCTGCTGTTGTACTGCGGATACGTATTTAGTTAGCTTACACAGAGTAAAGTGCACAAATTTTTTTTTCTTTTTTTAAAAATTTGTTTTAAAGAGAAAAAATAAAACAAAATTTCAAAACACAATAATAGAAGGGTAACAATGGTTAATACATTGCATATTGTTACCTTTAAATTACTTGCTCAGAGTACAAGATATTGGCATTTAATTGTCCAAACAATATTAGTACAAACCTTTCTTTGCAGTGTACTAACAGAAATTAGTAGTGTAACTATCTGAACTATTATATATATATATATACATATATATATATATATTTTTTTTTTTGCTTTTTGCTTTTTGCTTTTCCTTTCTTTCTTTTCTCCATTTCCCCATCCCAGTTTCTCTTTCCTTTGGAAGTTTCTTTCCATTTTACAATATCTGTGGCACATTTTGGATCTTATTTACTCTTTCAGCTTCTCACACTAGGGAGTCAATGTGATGTTTACACATGTGTGTCTGTTTTATTTCATTTTGAATATGGTCTCGAGTTGCATCCATTTACCCATAAAAGTCTCCAGTTTACCCTTCTTTATGGCTTAGTAGTACTCCATTGTATAAAAACACCACAGCTTTTTTACCCATTCCTTGGTTGATAGGCATTTGGGTTGTTTCCAAGATCTAGATATTACAAATTGTGGTGCTATAAACATGGTTACACATATATCTCTGTGGTACAATGTTTTTAATTCTTCTAGGAAGATACTCAGAAGGAGACTAGCTGGGTCAAATGGGACCTGCAATCCTAGTTTTTACAATTTTATTTATTTATTTATTTTTGTGCCGGGAATTGAACTCAGGACCTAGCACTTGCCAAGCAGGCACTCGTGCTGGTAAGCTATTTCACTGGCCCAATTCTAGTTTTTTGAGGAATCTTCACACTGATTTCCACAGTGGTTGAAAGTGCACAAATCTTAAATACCCAGTTTGATGCATTTTTACTTACATCAATTCCCCAGTAGCCACCAGCCTAGCTCTGGAGAGCGGGAACCGTCCAGCAGACCAGCAGCTTCCCTGGTGCCTCCTACTCAGTACCCAGGCTGCTAAGTACCACTCTCCCATCCTTCTCACTGTAGATTGCTTTGGCCTAGTTTTAAAGCTCAGCTGTGGATGGGTCAGAGAATAGGCAATCCATCTTTGGCTTTGGCTTCTCTCTTTCTACATATGTCTGTGAGATTCATCCTTGTTATTGCATTTGTTATTACTTTTTTTTGGGGGGGTTGTATTGGGATTGAACCCAAGTCCTTCACACTGAGCTACATCCTCAGCCCTTTTTATATTTTACTTCAAGACACAGTCTCAATAAGCCACTAAGTTGCTCAGGTAGGCCTTCAACTTGTGATCATCCTGCCTCAGCCTCCCACGGTGCTGGGATTACAGGTGTGCAGCACCACGAGCGATTTAGTTTCATTCTTTTTTTGTAACTGTAGTCACTTGAGCTAAGCAAGGCAATAGGCACATTTATTATGGCTCCATTTATTGATTGCAGTAATAAATTTGTTATTAAGTATATTGCTGTATTTATTATATTACTGTATATACTACTGTATTACATTTATTGCAATATAGCTACATTTATTACTTCATAAGTAAAGTACATTTATTTATGCTTAGTGCTAGGCACTGTTTTAAGTGTGTTACCCTTTAGTTTATTTAATTATTACTCCCAGTGAAGTACGGTAGGTACTTTTATTGCTATAGTCACGTCTATGACTTTTTACCTGGCTTAGATTCTTTAAAAGAAACTAGTGAAGTTATCTATTTGGGGGGGTAGTTTATACCTATTAAGAAATATGGGGGCTGGGGATTTAGCTCAGTGGCAAAGCGCCTGCCTGGCAAGCGCAAGGTCATGAGTTCGATTCTTGGTACTAGAGAAAAACCAAAAAAAAAAAAAAAAAAAAAAATGTTCACTTCACATAAATTATCAAATGTTGACATAAAGTTGTTCATAATTACTCATCTGCCCCTTAATATCTGTGGAGTGTAAAGGTATTCCCTTTTCCATTCCCTACTGTGGTAAATTACATCTTTCTTTTCACCTGACCAGTGTAGCTAAAGTTTAATCCTATTTGAAGGCAATTTATATACAGAGAATTATTAGAACTCAAGTCTAGGTAAGAATTTAAAGATTTTTCTAAAATAACTGTTAGAAGTATCTTTAGACATAAGAACATGTTATGGGTGAGATGTAGAGTTCTGCCTTACAGCCATGGACTGAACCTTTTGAAACTGGGGCAGTACTGAGGATTGAACCCAGGGTCTTCACACTGAGTTGCCTGGGCTGGGCTGGAATTTGGGATCCTCCTGCCTCAGCTTCTCGCAGTGCTGGGAAATCACAGGCCTGTACCACCAAGCAGGATCCCAAGGCACTTTACATGAGATTATTTAGGAAGGAGGTCAGAAGGGGTTTTAGAATCAGATTTACTTTTAATTCAAGCTCCACCCCTTAGCAGGGGAGTGACCTCAGGCAAAAGGCTTAAACCCTCTGAGTTTTGATTTCCTCTTTTAGAATCCTGGAGGTTTCCCTGCTTCCTCTGGACAGGTTCCTCTCTTCCTGCTCTGCATGCTGTAGTCCTTAGTAAGCATTTGGTGTAGAGTCTTTGCTTGACCAGACATTTTGAGTATCAACACAGCAGGGACCCTGTACTTTTCCCCTCCAGACTGATCCTAACCTATATCTAGGTTCTCAAAATATTTTAATAGATGAAGGGTAGGGAAATAACAAAGCAAATAGTGGTGCATCAAATCAGACCACTAGTGCAGTCAAAGAAAATATCATTATACAAGACCCTCTAACAACATGAAAATGTTTTAAATAATAAAATACTCGTCAGCTTTTGGTGAGTATGTGTATACATATGTATAATGTTGTATTTGTGTATGGGAAGAGTGAGAAGTCTAGAGAGAAAATAGCCATGTAGGGAATCAGATTCTGGTCTGAGTTTTCATCCTTTATCCTGTAAACACTTGAGCACAGTGACATGTGAGAGGTGGTGAGTTCCCTGTCCCTGGAGGCTATGCAAGCAGAGGCTGGAGTAGAATGGGTGGGAAGGCGAAGAGCCCTTCAGTTTTTTCCTCTCCGCCCTGGCTGACATCAGGTTCAGACCTTCCTCCTGCAGCTGCAAAGAGCAGTGAAAGTGCTCTCTGGGAGCAGCTGTCTGTGCAGCAGACCCTGTGCATTCAGCCCTGGCATCTCCTGCTGAGCGGAGGGCCGGCCCTGTGTGAGGCCGACTGTTCCTGGGTCTGGTCTTTAAGTGAAAGACACCCTTGCTGCCTTCACGGGCCGCTCTGGGCCTCTGTTTCTCCACCTCTTCCCTGGTCCTTACGATTTGCCACGAATTGCAGCGTCCGCTGTCTGCCTTGTCTTTCCTTCACTCCTGTTTAAGGGAGTATGTGTGCAGGCGTGTGTGCATGCCTTTCCGAGGGGTGAAGGAAGATCAGGAGTCCGTAGTTAAATCTTAACTCAGAGACTTGGAGCTCTTCCTGTGGCTCTGTTACCAAGCCGCCAGCTCGGCTTCATGAACATTAACGCGGTCAGTCTGTGGCCCAGCACCTTGGGTGTGGGCACCTCCGCGGCCACTAAACCCATGTTACCCACCTTCTGTTGCCCTCTCACCACAGCTCATTTTATTTTCAGACAGCACCTTTGTCAAGAAGATCTTGGAGAAGAGCTAGTAAATTTGTCCTCCAAGGCGCTCCCTATTTCTGC
Organism: Chinchilla lanigera; assembly: GCF_000276665.1. NCBI lineage: Eukaryota > Metazoa > Chordata > Mammalia > Rodentia > Chinchillidae > Chinchilla > Chinchilla lanigera. Next base: position 14,713,632 of record NW_004955456.1, read on the forward strand.
TCAAAAATCAGAGACCCACCACGGCTGAATCTTTTCTGTATGGTAATCTCTAGCTCATTTGCTGTTCCTTGAGTGACATGTTTCGGGGACCGCTCCTTCCCAGGGACTCTTTTAGGTTCTGTCCTAGTTTGTCTCTCGTGCTAAGCGTGGGACCTTTTTTAAGTCAGTGAGCCCTGATGCGCCCTTGATTGGAGAGGGGCTGTTCCACTCTCCGGTCGTAAAAGCCAGAGGGGCTGATGCTGCCTGTGCTGTTGCTTGCCACTGTTTGTGTGTGTGTCTTGGAGGTGGTTCTGATTACCTTGGGGTATTCGTGTCCTTGTTCTTGCTGATGCCTTAGACGCAGAACCAGACTTCAGAACTGGTGTCCCCAGAATTCAAGGAAACCAGGCAACTACACTTTTCTGTGTCTCTCTTTGTCTTATTTTGTGCAAAATTAATTGCAGGGACAGAATGAACAGGAGAGTGAACGACCATGAGCTCCTGGGAAGTAGTTTGTGCTCATAAATCGCCTTAAGCTGCATGTGAATAAAGTCACTAAATTATACCCAGGACACTGCCCTAGAGCCTGTTGCCACAGCTGGCAGGAGCTGTGAGTCCGGGCCAGGAGGCTGAGGCCCCAGAAATCTCAGTGGTCAGCCCCTTGGGGCACAGTCAGCTGCGTGTGTGTGGAGCCTGCTGCTTCTTGCCAGGTCATGCTTTCACAGATCTAACTCTGGCGGCCTCCTTCCTCTTTCACAGCTTTGCGTCAGACACATGCCAGTCATGTGTTTCCAAATTAAGCCCTGTTCTGTGGGGAAGAGGCCGTCCGCGGGGGGCGTTGGGCGTCTGCTGGAGGATGTTCTGTAGGCCCCCGTGGCCCAGGCTCCACGCCTGTATCCTATTGCGGGTACAGGCACCATCTCCAGTGTCACTTTCCCATGGCAGCCTTCTTCTAATCGTATTACCACCTTGCCCACCTGGCCTCAGGGCATTTAGAGCTCCTGGCTGGTCTTGGTCTCCTACTCACCACCCACACACCCTGCCCGCCCACACATCGCCTCCTCTCTGCTGGGGTCACACCAGATCTACAGGTTCTGCACCTTCGTGCTTCCTCTCTTGGGAACTCCTGTCCTCCGCCTGACCTGACTGGTGGAGCCAGCTCATTCACACGCCAGCTCCGCTGCCAGCCCGTGGGTACCCCTTCAGGGCCTGTCTCACGCCACCTTGTCCTCCTCTTCCTCGGAGCTGTTTTTCCCACGCCCTGCCTCCCTGTGGCGTGGTGACCGCTGTGCTACATCTGCCCTTCTCACAGGTGGAGAGCGCCCAGGATTGGAGTGCTGCTCCCTTCTGAATCTGGGCAGTTAGTTCCTGCTGTGGGGTGGGGCATCCTCAGCTGGTGACTGGATGCGTGGACAGCAGAGGGAGGTTTTGTACTGAATCTTTCCAAGAGCCCGCTTGAGACTGCGCACTCCAAGAACAGGAGCCATGCCTGCCTGGCAGTGCCCAGGATCTTCAGTGGGAAAGTGACAGAAAGGCCAGTGGGAGCGCCCTGGCACAGGTATGCACTCCAGCTCTGCTGTGGCAGGAGAGCTCGGCAGTCTTGGGCACACAGGCTAGCAGGCGTAGAGCTCTGGCACTGTCTAGCACCTCCAAAGACTGGGAGGCCGCTCCCAGTGTCTAGTGCGTGAATAAGAGGGCCCCTTAGGGCCTGCTCGGGGGCCTCTTTACTCTTATGTTAAATACAGTTCTAGCACAGAAGAGGAGCTGATTATCCAGTTCAGGAAATTCGAAGCAGCTAATTAACAGTACAAGAGCAATTTCAGGATTGTAGGCGTTCTCATGATAGTGACAGTCATCCCACCCATAAGAAAGGACAGACCGCAGCACTGTCAAAGATGTAGGACCCTACAAGCCCACAGCCTGGGGTGTCCGTGTCCCCAAACAGCCTTCCTTGGCTCTTTGGGCCCTAAATCCATCATACAGTGATGCGATGACTTAGAAAAATCTGGAAAAGTCCCTTCCTATTGGACTCCAGAAAGACAGCAGAGTAGTTACCACGTATTAGAAGTAGCTCCTTAGCATATTAGAGTTTTCTGTTTGTTTGGTTTCTTTTCTTTTCTTTTTTCTTTGATACAAGGTCTCACTATATAGTCCAGGCTGGTCGCAAACTCACAACAATCTTCCTGCCCTAGCCTCCTGTGTTGGGGTCACAGTTGTATGGTGCCATACCTGGCTAGTAGGTTAGAGTTTTTGAGTTGGTTATACTTCTTGGTGATTATCCCCATAATCCTGTATGGAAATGAAACCAGAGACCCAGGGAACTGAGGAACCAGCCTACATGCACCCAGGAGGAACCAGCAGGATCCAGGTTGGATTTTTCAGTGCTCTTTGTAACTAAGTGCACTTTAGTTATCTGGAGCAGGTGCTAGTAAACATTTTCTGTAAGAGACTGGGTAAGAAATACTTTAGATTTGCAGGACAAGAGGCTAGAATAAAATTTACAGTGTTATGTAAGTACTTATATAACAACAGAGAAAACAAATTTCCACATTTTTTGTTAATGAAATTCAAATAATATCATATATAATTTTTATGTAGGTCTACTAACAAAAAGAATGGAATTATTTATGTAGGGGCACAGTTAGTTTCTCCGTCATCAAAATTATCTGCAAATACAGATATTCTTCATTTAATGACCTATCTGGTTAATGTCTATTCAGGCTTACTACCCACATCTAGGACTTATGACCCATCTCTTTTTTTTTTGTACAGTTCTGTAAGTCTTCTTTATTGAGCTTGTGTCTTTTTTTTGGTACAGTACTCCTTGTTTATACAGTACTGTCAGTTTTGCTGATTGCACTGTATAGTACAGTGCTGTAGTTTTATGTTCTGTTGTGTTATAGTACTGCGTGGAAGAGATAGGCAAGTAAAAGCAGTCATCAGATTGGGGTTTCCTTCGACCATTTCTTTGTTTTGAATATTGTAATGTGCATATGTCCATACTATTGACAGTCCCTCATTTAGCGACCAGTTGAAGTTGCCAAGTGAGTGGAACTTGGTTATCAGATGAGGAACATCGGTACTCCCGTTAGTGGTGACTGTAATGAGCTTCCATTCCACGTGGTTCGTCTCTGAACACATCCTTTGACACTGACAGTTACTGCCAGATAATGATGTCAGGCCATGAGCAAATAATTTTAGTGGAAATATTAACCATTGGATGCCAGGCTTTATAGAATTCTGTTAGCTTGATCCCTTGATATTTTCTTGTTAGCATATTATTTCTGTCACTTTCAATTGAAAGGTAAGTGGAAGTTCCTCAGTTGTATAGTCAGGTGAATTTTTAAATCAGGCATTTCGCTTGTACTCAGATCAAGAGCTGAAGAATGCTGCCAGAACTATGGTTTAAGCTCAGAAAAATGTGCAGCTTTTTGTGGGGATGGAGGAGCTCACTTCTTGTTGAACCCTTAATACTCCAGAATTGTACAAAGCAACTTGACTTTACTTAAGAGTCAAACAATCCCAGTTTCATTGGAATGACTTTATCTTGTAATTTTATTTATTTTTTTTATTTTAATTTTTAAATTTATTTTGGTTTTTTGAGACAGGGTCTCACTATGGAGTTTAGGCTGGCCTTGAACTCACTGTAGCCCAGTCTGAGCTCAAACTCATAGCAGATCCTCCTGCCTCAGCCTTCTGGGTGCTGGGATTATAGGCATGTGGCACCATGCCCAGCACCTTGTAGTTTTAAATTAGCCTCATTAAAAAACATCAGTTGTACAGCAAAAGCTAATATCCAAATCCATTTACATTTAATAATAGTGGTTGAAGACACTTCTTTTTTTTATTTGAAGACAGTTCTTGTTCAGAAAAATTTTAATATTGTCTCAAAACATAATAGCTACATTAAACTTCACCACTGCCATACTGTTAAACTGTTCTGGGATAGGATAAGTAGAATATTCAGCTGCTTCTTCTGAAAGTAATTCATAGAACTGAAAAGTTAACTCCACGACATTAAATTTCATTGTTGACATTCCTAGCTCAAGGGTATACTAGAGTTGAATATTTTCTGCATAGTGTCTACTGATGAATAAGATAGTGACTAACCATGAGCTTTAAACACCTTACATTTTTCATAGGCTTTGCAAATTTGCCCAACTAAGCCCTTTTCTGCTCCACACTTTTTTTTTTTCTTTTACCACCATCAGTTATAACACATCTTAGGAGATTCCACTTCAGGTTATATTAAATTAGTGTTTTCTCACCTCCTTTGAAAATGTTATTGCTTGTAGTTGTTTTATGCTAATTCTCTTGAATTAGCATACTTGGTCTTGAATCCTCAAACAGCAAGCAATATTGGTAACATCATTAGATTCATCACAAGCCAAGATTTCCCAAGGGAGCAGTGAAACCTTCTGTCCTTGAGAGTGATGTCACAGGACATACAGTGAAGCCAGCACTTCATTACCACCACCTGGTGGTACCAGGGTGCCCTGTCACAAGGTGGCAGTGGAGGCCAGGTAGAATGCAGTAGCCCTTTACTCTGGAGTTTGTTAGTGGAGGCCTAGTGGGAAACGGGCTTCTACCTAGCAGCAATGCATTGGCACCCTCCTCCCCACCCCACAGGGTGATGGAGGAGGCCTGCTAAAAGATTTAATGTCCAGCACACAATAAAAATTACCATGTCAAGAACCACAAAAATCTGCACTTGAATGAAAAAAGACAGATGTTCATAAACATCAGCATCAAGATGACATAGATGTTAGAATTACACAAGACATGAAGAAGAACAAAACACCCTGAAACTGCTGAAAAATATAGTGGCTAAAACAAAAAAATGGTGGTGCATGGCTGGCTGTAATCCCAGCACTCAGGAGGCTGAGGCAGGAGGATCACTGTGAGTTAAAGGCCAGCCTGAACTATATAGCAAAACCCTATCTCAAAAAACAAAAAGCCCAAAAAACTCAGTAAGTGGCTTCATTGCAGAGGGAAGACAGGAATTGTTGAATGTGAAGATATAATAGTAGGAATTATCCAGACTGAACAGAAAGAGCCTAGATTGGTGGGAGAGACAGAGAACCTGAGGGTCTTGTGGTATTAAGAACAAAACATTTAGGGGCTGGGGGTTTAGCTCAGCAGCAAAAGCGCCTGCCTGGCAAGCGCAAGGTCGTGAGTTCGGTTCCCGGTACCGGAGAAAAACCAAAAAAAAAAAAAAAGAACAAAACATTTAGCATTTGGTGCTGGGAGATAGTTCAAGTACTTACCTAGCTTGCACAAGAGCCCTGGGTTCAAGGCTCAGTACTGGGAAGAAGAAAATAAAAGGTTTAATCTTTCTGTCCTTGTAATCCCAGAAGAAGAAAAAGAAGGCAAGGCTGAGAAAATATTGAAGAAACAGTAAATGGCTGAAAAGTTTTCAAATCTGATGAAAGACATAAATCTACAGGGTCAGAGGCTGAGCAAACCCCAAACAAGATAACCTTAAATAAAACCACGCCAACATGTTGGTTGGGATGATAAGCTGGAGGGTCTAGCTAGCAAGGAATCCAAGTCACCCTTCTGGGCCCTGCTCTTTAGATTGGCTGGAAGAGTGTACTTTTCCCTGAGCACCAGTTTCTGAAGGCGGAACTAGGTAGGCAATTATAATCCCAGCGGTCTGGGAGGCTGAGACAGGGAGGGCAATTGCAAGTTCAGACTCATCTTGGGTAACTTAGTGATTTAGTGAGACCTTGACTCAAAAAATAGAAAGGGCTGGGGATATAGCTCAGTGTAAATACCCTGAATTCAATCTTCTGGGTTGATTCCCCAGTACTGCAAATAAGTAAGTAATTAAAATACAATATAACAACTATTCACATAGCATTTGCATTATATTAGGTATTGTAAACCATCTAGAGATGATTGAAAATATACAGGAGGATATGCACAGGCATACACAAATACTGCAGGGTTTTGTTAAGGGACTCAAGAACCCAAGGATTTTGGTATCCTTGGGGTCCTGGAACCAATCCCTTGATGACCAAAGGACAGCTGTATAGGTTTTGCTCTTCTCTGTCTCTGTGTTGTATTTTATAATAAAAATGAAAGCTCTTCTGTGGAGATCTAATTCATAATAAAAGATTAAATCTATTCAGCTGTATTTGGGATGGGAGAGACTCATGTGACTGGTGTCTTGATACCTTTTTCTGTCTCTGATTTTACAGATGAGAACATTGACACCTACCTAGGGGTTCTACACAAATCAATTAATTAACAAATACACAAATTAATAAATAAGGAGTTTGTCCGGGGTCCCAGGCAGCTGGTGGCCGGACTGTGTCGCTAAAGCCTGGTCCAGTCACTCTTCCAGTGTTTCCATTTCCTCCCTCCCTCCTTCCTTCCCTTGCTGACAGATACGGCTTTAGGCCTGTGAGCCTGCCTCATCCTGTGTTCCCTTCCACCTCATCCTGTGACGGCGGAAAGAAGAAAGTCACAGACTGAGTACTCTTGGGCAAAGGGTTGCACAGGGCTCCCAGAGTTTCCTTGGAGCTCTGTGGGCATCTCAAGCTGACCATCTCCTGGTCACCCTGTGACCACCTGACATGGAGGGTGGTATCAGTGAAGATGGCCAGAACTTCCCCATGGAAGTTATTTCACTGCAGGGATGTATCTCATATTGTGCAAGGGCAGGCGCCTCAGGGCACTGCAGCAAATGTAGGGGTGCTCGGTTTGCAGACCCAGGGCGAGTCTATGCCTCTGGGTTCCCTGGGCGGCGGCAGCTGGAGGTCCCAGGTTTCAACTGTGTCTCTTCAGATCGTGCTGTGTCCCCTTCATGACTGGATCTGTGAAACATGGGTTGGCAGTGGTGGTTTGGAACTAACTCTTCCTACGTGGCGGCACAGTTAGGCACTCCTTTTGGTTCAGGGAATACCACGAAAGTTGCTGAGAACGTTTGGAAGCTTCTGTCCTAGAGGATATGCATGTAGGAACAGCACAGACAATACTGCTTTTATTTGTTTTGTTTGGGCTTTTTTCCCCCTTACTGTATAGTTCAGGCTGGCCTGGAACTCACTACAGACACGCCTCATTTAACAATCAAGTTCCATTCCTGCGACTTGGTTGTTAAATGAATTGGTTGCTAAATGAGGAATTGCATATGGTATGTACATTACAATACTCAAAACAAAAAAATGGCCAAAGGAAACTCCAGCTTGATGACTTTGCTTTTTATTTGCATATGCTCATGTGCAGTTCTGTAATGTATAACAACATAAAACTACAGTACTGTATAAATGGTATACTATACAAGAAAAGATACTGAGGCTTTGTAAACAAGATGTGCAGAACTGTACCAAAAAGTGACAGGTTGTAAGTTCAAACAGTCATTAATCAGGTAGGTGTTAAACAAGGAATATCTATATGTAGGCTAAACTGACCTTGAACTTGTAGTGATCCTCCTGCCTCAGCCTTCTGAGTGCTGGGATTACAAGTGTGTGCGGGCTGCAGTATGGCTTTTATTTACTCACATTTCATGTTGTTGACTCCTGACAGTTTTGTTTTCCACTTGTCATAATACTGTATATTCACCTGTTCCCTTCGTTTGTTCCCTGAATGGTTACTGAGCACTAAGTGGGAGGGGCTAGTCGAACCAAGGTCTGGAGAATGAGTTTCGCCCCAGGGCAGCCTGCAGCCCCTGCAGCTCCTGGCCCCTCTTCTTGACAGTGGGCAGTGCCTCTTGGTTTCCTCCCTGTGCAGGAATCTGCTGCTGACTCTGACCTCAAGGAGCAGAAGCAGCGAGTATGCGAGTGAGAGACAGGAGAAGGAAGACGAGTCAGCTCACCCTGCAGACCCCACGTGGGCAGGTCTAGGTTGTGTCTTTCAGATTGTAAAACCGTCCAAACTCTGAGTGCGTGCGCTGCCAGCTCAGCTACCCTAGAATCAGAGCAATTTATGGGTTCATTCATTCAATAAATTGATACTGGGTGCTCATACGTCAGTCTACGACACTGCAAAGTCCTTGCCCTTGTGGGCCTGACTCTCCAGGCAGAGAGATAGCCAGTGTGATAAAATGTGTACGATACTGGCAGGTAGTGATAAGTGCTGTGCAGGTGAGGGGAGGCAGCATGGCCAGGGGGCTGTCTTAGTGCAGGCAGTCTGCAGACTTGCATGATGGCAGGGGGTGAGACCTGCAGGTAATACCAGCAAGACAGAGTCCAGCAATGTCAACATGTGCAAAGACCCTTAGGCAGAAAGAGGCCCAGGTGACCTTTGCGGTATGGGGAGAGGGGTATCTAAGGGTGAGATCACAAAGGGCTCCATATGCTATGGAAGGACTTTAGATTTTTACTAAGTAATCTGGAACTGTTGGAGGGTTTTGATGAGGAGGTGGTGTGGTCTGACTTTCTTTTTAAAGGCTACCTCTGGCTGCTGCGTGGGGAGCAGCCCATCTGTCAGGAGTCTCTTGCAGTGGCCAGGGTGGCAAGAACGTGATTACAGGGGTGCAGATTCGCTGCTGTCCTTGCTCCCCAGCACCCTGTCAGCTTAGCACGTGCAGGGAATGTACTTGCTCTTCTGAGTTGCGCAGCCAGCACGTGTGTGTGGAGAAACTAAGCTGGCTCCGTGGGTGTCTCTGCTCTTCCGGGAAATAAGGGACCTGGGCCGCCTGGAGTGAGCAGGGAGGTGGGTGGAGAGACAGGAAGTGACACTGGCTGCCGTTGGATTCGGATTGGGGGCTTCCAGGGCCTGCACATGCGTCCTGAGCAGACTCCAGCTGGCCCCAGCTGGCCCCGGCAGGCTCTGAGGGGCAGTTACCTCCTGATTCTGTGGGACAGGACCTTCCAGAGTCTGTCAAAGCAAGCAAGTGCCGAACGCCTCTCAGTCTGATTTTTGAAAACTTGACAGACGGTGCGTGGGCTTGACTGAGATGCTGACTGGGCCGGACAGATACACATGACTAGCACCAAATAAATAGGAAACGTGTGTCTAGCACTTACATAGAAACAGTGTTCTCTGAGGACACCACAGTTAAATTTGCTCTTAAAGGTCAGAATCAATAAGGACAGGGCTGGGGGCTGGAGGTGCGTGGAGCTCATTGTAGAACGCTTGCATAGATGTGCAGGGCCCTGGCATTGATCCCCAGCACCTAAAGCAAAGCAATAGCAGCAACAGTAAAAAACTGAGTTATGATGAACTCCAGCTGCTAGGAAGTACCTCTGATTAGTGAGAAAACAAAGAACCAGGCCTGAGGATCAGTTTCCCTGCGAGTTAAAGCAGCAGGACTATGCCCAGAGCCCTTGGATGCTCTCGTGGCTTAGGGCAAGCCCTGTGGTTTCCTAAAGGGAAGGAAGCCACCAGACGTCGGATGAAAGCCATCGCCCATTGTTGGAGTTGCTGAGATGTGACTCAGCCATCCCTGCTTGAGCTGTGGCGAAAGCAACCCGCTTGGTCACAGTGCGATGCAAAATGTGCATTGTTCAGATTCTAGGACTGAGCCCAGCCTTGCTGGAAGGAAGGGGTGGAAGTGCCCTGCCCAGAGTTCAGATTCTATGAAAGATCTGCCTTCCTGCCAGGTTTCAGTGGTGGATAGGCTGGTTGAACATCTAAGGGCAGAGGTTGGTGAACTGAGGGTCCCAACACCGCGGCTGGCCCAGCAGCTTGCCAAGATTTGCAAAACAAAGAAGCTGTTTACCTCAGATCATGGTTTATTATTGCAAAAGGATGCATATTAAAGTGAGCAAAGGAAAAGGCCTGGAGGTTGGGTCCAGGAGAGGTCAGGTATGAGTTTCAGGTTGGCCTCTCCCAGTGGAGTTGCAGGGACAGTGCTTAATTTTCCTGGCAGCAACATGTGACAACCTGTATGAAGTACAGATGGTCCCTGACTTCATGCTGGCTCCAGAGCAGGGCCGCAGGACCATTCTGCTTTGCATTTTCTGTGCGGTATTCGGTAACTTACATGAGATGTTCAAGACTTTGGTATCCAGTAGGCTTTGTGTTAGATGATTTTGCCCAGCTGTAGGCTCGTGTATGTGTTTTGGGCACATTTGAAGTCGGCTGGACTAAGCTGCGATGTTTAGTAGTTTGCGTGTATTAAGTGCATTTTTTCCCCTTGAGGCACTGGGGATTGAACCCAGGGAGTCTGTGCTCAACTACATCCCCAGACCATTTTATTTTTCACTTTTATTTTTCACTTTGAAGCAAGGACTTTCTAAGTCACTTAAGTTTCCTGGGCTGGGCTCAACTTTGTGATCCTTCTGCCTCAGTCTCCCGGAGTACATAGGTGTGTGCCACCGTGCCTGACTTTAAACACTTTTTTTTTTTTTTTTTTTTTGTTTTTCTCCGGTACCGGGAACCGAACTCACGACCTTGCGCTTGCCAGGCAGGCGCTTTTGCCGCTGAGCTAAATCCCCAGCCCCTGAACACATTTTTGACTTAATACTTTTTCAGTTTTTGATGGGATTATCAAGACATAACCCCAGCATCATCAGCAAGTTAAGAAGCTTCTGTGTGGCCAACCAGAGATGCTCCCCAAGAAGTCCGGGGTGTCTTGGGGTCGGTCTGTGGGCGTGGAGCACTTGTACCTGGAAGCTTACTTACTTGGTCTCTCCCACACTTGGACCTCAGACGGATGCAGTGATCCAAAGCCTGGCATGCAAAGCCAAGTGCTCACCACAAGTCTCGTTCCTAGCATTAACTATTTCCAAGGCCCAAGTTCTCAGGGATCCAGAGACATTCTTGTGAGGCCAGAGGTTCTGGGGTTAGAGCTTATTTCATAGAGCCCTTCAGGGGCCGACCTTGAAGACCCCTGGACTCTTCAGGATTTGGGACATCCTGAGGGTTGGAGAAGGGTTTCTGAGCGAATATCTCCTGCCCAGGGCTCTGGTGCTGCAGCCCCACAGGCGTGATGCTGGGGCCACAGCATTCGGGGGAACCCCAACCTCTCTCAGGTGCACTGTGCTCCTCCCTGCTGACGTCTGCCGTTTCTGTCTCCTGACAGTTCTGTGATCAACATGGGCGACTCCCACATGGACACTGGTGCCAGCAATGCGGAGGCAGTAGCCGAAGAAGTGTCTCTCTTCAGCATGACGGACATGATTCTGTTTTCTCTCATCATGGGTGTCCTAACCTACTGGTTCCTCTTTAGAAAGAAGAAAGAAGAAGTCCCCGAGTTCACTAAAATTTCAACAACGTAAGTGGCAGTGCCCAGCCCCCTTGTCCCTCCTCTTCCTCAGCGTTCCTGAGCACCCCTTGCATCCTTCCAAGCAACACCCCACACTTTGGCCAGGGCTGAGAGAAAAGGGGACGCTGGGGAGCATTTCAGGCTGAATTTGGGGTTTGGCCTTCTTAATGGATCGCTCAGAATTGGCTTAATAATCCCTGATGTTTCCACAGCATGTCAGCAGAACATACCATTTTACTTTGAGATAAAAACTTGAGGCCTCAGCCAGCAAGTTGCAGAGCTTTGATTCACTCGAGGCCCAGTGATTGGGTTTTGTAAGCAGGCAGCTCAGAGCTGCCTTTGCATAGAGTTATACAGTAGGGAAGTCACTCCTCGTTGGATTTTGTGCAGTTCTTTTTAATACCAATAAGGAGAATCATCGTTTGTTACTTCTTTATTACTTAACACTTGCAGACTTCTCCTTTGGAGGAGGTAAGCTTAAGCTTAGAGCTTCGGGGAGTTATCAAGCCCAACTTTCCTAACAGTATTTTATTTTTACTTTGTTGGAATTTGCTTAACTTTCCATAAAGCCTCCTTGTAAGTGTAAGTAAAAAGGGCTTAGAGTGTTGACACACCAGTAATCCCAGCACTGTGGGAGGCTGAGGCAGAAGGATGGCAAATTCGAGCCTACTCTGGGCAACTTAGTGATTGAACAAGACCCTGTCTCAGTATAAAAGATTTCTTAAAAGGTGGGGTTGGGAATGGAGTTCAGTGGAAGGGCCCTGGGTTTAATCCCCAGTACCATGGAAGAAAAAATAAATAAAAGAGTGAATTAGTTAAAGAAAAATACTAAGGGGGACTGGGGATTTAGCTCAGCGGCAAAGCACCTGCCTGGCAAGTGCAAGGTCGTGAGTTCGGTTCCTGGTACCGGAAAAAAACCAAAAAAAAAAAAAAAAAATACTAAGGGAATAATGGGACAGATGCATGTAGATAGGAAAAAGTGATGATACAGATGTAGCCAAGTGACTGCACCCTTACTGAGCTACATCCTAGCCCTGGGTAACACCCTTCCCTCCTAGAAGTTAGTCTTCCACCATTAAAGCAGGTGTTTGTGGAATACAATTCTTGTGCTGGTAGGGCATTTATTTTACTTGTTTAAAAACTGGGTTAAGTCTTATCTTCCTCAGTGATCAGCTGAACAGATATCTACAGAGGCCCCAGCTACAGCATTCTAGGGCTTCTCTAGCTCAAGTCTCCAAATCTTTCCAGACTTCTGAAAATCAGTTCCAAAGCGTTCTGAACCACGTGGTCAGGTGTAGTCACAGCAACAACCCCACATCTGGTATCAATTTTCTGTATTAGTGAGCTTTCCCATCACTGACACAATACCGAACACCTACAAGTGGAAAGAGGAGAAGTTTGATTTGGTTCATAATTTCAGGAGATTTAGTCCATGGTCAGGTGATTCCAAGGCAAAAGAGTGTGGCAGAGCACTGATGCTTAGTACATGATGGCTGTAAATCAGAGCAAGAAACCAGTGCCGGAGAAAAAGAGGCAAGGGGCCAGATGCAGACGCCAGGTCAATCAGGTCGACAGTCTACCTTTACCATCACAATGCCAACAAGCATGAAAGCTATGGGCATGGATATTTGAAAGCCAAATCAATGAGCCAGCTGCAGCCTGGCCAGCAAACAGTTAGAATATGGAAAGCCATAGGAAATACTTCTGTAGTTACCTGTGCTTCTGCTGTGGGCTTGTGGGCTCCATGGATCCAGGAGGACCCCTGGGTGCTCAGGTGAATCTCCCAGTGTGTGGGCCTCTTGCCCTCCCTGCTACCCGCCAGGAGCCCGGATACTCTCTGTGCGGCCACTGCCCATGTGTGGCTGAAGAAGACACTACCATGAACCTTCTGGAGGTGGGGTCCTCGAGGCTGGCGCACCTGCCCTCCTGGCACAGATCAGCATTCCTTCCTCTGGGAAGCTGCTCTGGACAGTGAAGGCTTAATACATCCATACAGCAGACTGCACCCGTGAAGTCTTAGTAACTTTACCTGTCACGATTTAAAGGAGGAGAGATTTATTTTGGCTCACGGTTTTTAGAGGATTCAGTCCGTGGTTGGCTGGCTCCAAAGTAGAAATGGCGTGGTGGAGGGGCCTGGCAGAGAGAAGCTAACCAGCCCATGGCAGCGAGGAAGCAGAGAGAGAAGGGAGGAGCCACGGAGGAGAATTCGGCCTTCCAGGTCTCACCCCCAGGCGACGCACCTCCAACCAGAGTTGGCAGAGCCTAGTATTACATTGCATTTCTCTGATGCTCACTGAAGTTGCTCCCCTTTCTGAACGTTTATTGTCCACTTAAACCTTTGGTGAAGGTCCTATTCTAGAGTCTTGGGTTCTCAGCCTTCTTGTCAGTTTGTCTGAGTTCTTTATATTTTAGGTGTGACATTCCTTTCTGAGATACGTGCACTACAAATATCTTTTCCCTGCCACAGCCTTCCTTTTATTCTTAGTCGTCTTTTGGTGATGAGAAGTTCTTCATTTAAGCTTAATCTAATTTGTTAGCCTTTTAATCAGTCTTAACCTTTATGGCTTAAGCTTTTGTTTCCAGTTTAAGAAATCTTCACCAGGGTTGGGGCATAGCTCAGTGGTAGGCCACTGGCCTAGCATGTTTTTTTGAGGCCTTGGGTTCAATCCCCGGGCTGCAGAAAGAAAGAAGAAAGGAAGGAATAAAGGAAGAAACAAGGAGGAAGGAAGAAGAAATCTTGAAGTCATGAAGATAATCTTTTGTGTGCTCACTTTGGCAGCACATATACTAAAATTGGAATGATACAGATAGTGTTTTGTGTTTTCTTCTAGAAGGTTGTTTTAGCTTTTATTCTTATTTTTTGTTTGTTTGTTTTGTTTTTGTTTTTTCCGGTACCGGGAATCGAACCCACGACCTCGCACTTGCCAGGCACATGCTGTGACGCTGAGCTAAATCCCCAGCCCTAGCTTTTATTCTTAAATGGAATCCAGCTGACACTGGTAAACGTGAACTAGTTTAAGATTCCTTTCATTCCTCACGGATGTCTGGTTATGCAAATAGCCTTCCGTGCCCACTGTTTCCTTCGGCCTCACACTAGACACAGATCAGGTGACCACCTGTGTGAGGTGGATTTCTAGACCTTCTTCTGTTTTGCTGAGCTGTAATCTGTCCTGTCACCAATACCATGTTGTCCTGTTTTCTGTGACCTCATAGTCACAAAAGTCATAGTCACGTAGTCACAGAAGTCTATGACTGTGTCTTGACACCTGGTGATCTAAATCCTCCAGCTTTGTTCTTTAAGATTCTCTTGGCTTTTTTTCCCCTTGACATAAATTTTAGAGCCAGTCCACCAAACTCAAATTTTAAAAATGAAACCCCTGCTAGGGTTTAGTTGGGATTAGATGGAATTTAGATCCTTCATCATGAGCCTTCTAGGTCCTGACTAGTTTATGTCCCCAGCAGGTCCTTTGGAACTGTTTTCAGTAGCAGTTAGACTTGTTCAGGAGGAGCAGTCCCGAGCTCTCTCGCCCAGTGACATGCACCTCGTGTGCCCCTAGATGGAGCCTAGGAGGCCCGGGGCGTGCCAGGCCCGCTCTGAGTGTTGCGTGCTGCATGGGAAGGGCCCTCTTGGGTGGGGATTTGTTTGCATTGGCGGGGTTCCCTTCCTGTCTGTCTGGGGCCCCACGTTAGCACAGGGATGCCCATTGGAGTGATGCTACCCGCAGAATGGCTGTTGCTTAACAAATGCTGGGTCCGTATATGTGGCTGCCTTCTTGGCAAACTGTGCCTGGGTTTGGTTTACACATTTTTGGGGGTAAGGGCGGGGTTTAAGACAGGATCCTGCTCTGTAATTCAGGCTGGCCTTGAACTCACTATGTAGCCCAGGCTGATGTCAAATTTACAGCAGTCCTCTTGCCTCAGCCTCTGGATTGCTGGGATTGCACAGTATTTTTTTTTTTTTTTAAGTGTAGTTAAAACATTAAGAAGTCTGGCAGTATCACCTAACAACCAGACTTTGAAGTTCTTTTTTTTTTTTTAAATTTTACTTAAAGAGAAAAAACCAGTAAAACAAAATTTCAAAACAAGATAATAAGAGGGTAACAGTGGTTAATACATTGCATATTATTATCTTTAAATTAGTTATTCAAAGTATAAGATAGCTTCTTTTGAAAAAGGAGAAAAAAGCAAAGAACTCCCAGAGGACCTGGCCATGCTGGGCCCAGGGAGACACACACAGCAGGGGCCCCGCCCATGTCCCCCCAACCCCACGCTCACGGCTGCGGCTCCCAGGGAGCTCTGCAGCACTCCCACTCCAATCTCTGCACTGCTCCTGGAGCCAGAGGGTGCTTCTCACTTTGCAACATTCCAAACAGACACCAAAGTGTAGAGCACAGGAAAGTGAGCCCGTCCTGACCCATTACTCAGTTTTGACGAACGCCAGCTCCTCGCCTTCTCCTGACTTTCTTCCACCCCTCTCCCTGCTGCTCTGAGCTATTTTAAAACAATCCCCAGAAATCATTTTGTCTGCAAGTCTCTGTCCTCCAAAGTTGAAGGACTGTTCTTTAAATATCACGCAGTGCTGTCCTCACACTCCCGAAGGCCAGCACTAGCCCTTCTCCGTGGTCACACCCCATCAGATCCCTGAGGGGCAGGGCCATGTTTTCTTTGACATTTTTAATAGTGTTTTGTTTTTAAAATTCAGGATCGAAACGAAGCCCATTTATTACAATTAGTAAATCTAATCTTTCTCTTTCCTAAGGAATTAGATATATTAAGGTATAATTTACATGCAATAAAGCTTCCCCTTTTTGGGCTGAGCATGGTGCCATGTGTCTTTAATCCCAGTGCAAGGGAGGCTGAGGCAGGAAGATCTTGAGTGTGAGCCAAGCTTGGACTCTATTGTGAGATCCATCTCAAAATTCAAAGCAAAACCCTTTTAACTGTACAGCTGAATCTTGAAAGATGTGTGTAGTTGAATCACAATCAAGATGTAGCGCATTCCACCACTCCTGAAAAGTTCTCCCATTTCCTTAGTCTCCCCTGCCCTATCCCAGCCCTCAGCCACTGCATCACTGATCTGTCTGTCCCTGTAATTGAGACTGTTCCAAAATGTCACATAAATGGAGTTCTGTAGCTACAGCTTTCTGTGCCTGACGTCTGCTCCTTCACACAATGTCATTCACTGGCTTCCTTCCACCCCCTAGCCCAGCCTTGCAGCGTTTATGGGGAAAAACCACATCAGTTAGCCAGAGTTTCCCACAGTCTGCTTCTGCCGCTCGAGTCCTACTGGGGGCTGTTTTGGAAAGACAAAAAAGACCTCATTCCCCCAAGTGACCTTTATTTTAGGGCACACTTTGACAGAAAATCAAAAATGTCACTTCTTTTTTTTTTTTTTCCCCCGGTATCGGGGATCAAACTCATGACCTTGCGCTTGCCAGGCAGGTGCTGTGCTGCTGAGCTAAATCCCCAGCCCCTAAAAACGTCACTTCTGACAGAAAGCTAGGAGTCAAGGCTGCTGCCATCACTTACTTCTGCTGTTATCTTTTGTTTTTTCTTCCCAGTAGTGTTATGCTGGATTTATCCCTGAGCAACGTTTCTGATGCCCTCCCCACCTCCTCTTCCGCTTGGGAGCCCTGTGCTCCTTCCTGGTGAGGATAGGCTCGGAGGGGCAGGGGAGCTCATGTGTGTGTGGCTCCATCCCTGAGCTGAGTGCAGCAGTGCAGCCTGGGTACTGTGCTCATCTGGACGTGTTTAGTGACCAGAGACTGGACATCTAAGTTTAAGCTCAGCATCACCCTAGATTTTTTAGAATATGCAGCACAAACTCAGCACTTTTTTGGGACGAGTGGCCCTGGGTCCAGCCTCACTATTTCCCCTGGGCACACCTGCCAGCTCCGCCATTATGCCAGAATGGCACACATTGTTTTTCTTTTCTTTTTGGGGGGGGGGTCTTTTTGAGACAGGGTCTCACTCTGCAGTTCAGGCTGGTCTTGAACTCACTTTGTAGCCCAGGCTGGCCTCGAACTTGCAACGATCCTCCTGCCTCAGCCTCCTAAGTGCTGGTATTACAGGCTTGCGCCACCATGCCCGGCTACACGTTGCATTTTTAAAGTGACATCTTTCATATGCTTTGTGGCTTTTAGGATATCATGTCATTAATGGGCTGGGCAGTTTCACAGGTGTTCTTAAAGTGAACTCGAAGATTTGGATCTTGTGATTTTCATGATTTTGTGAGGTTTTCTGGCTGGAGAAAGTAGTGAACTGTTTTCCCAGCACTTTTGGTGTTTGCCAGGTGGGAGGTGAGCCAGAGGTCTTGCCCTTTCCAGCTCAGGGTCATTTTTTTCTATACACCTTCGAACATGCAAATAGAAACAAAAGTGAGTTTCATAAAGGGAAAAGTGCTTAGGAGGAGGCCCCTGCCCTCTGGGGAGACGGCAGGAAGCGAGCCCGCTACGGGCACAAGTGTGGGGCTTCTGCTTCCACCTGACTGTGGAGGGGACTTCACTGCCTTTCCTGGTCCCCAGTGAAATCAGGGTGGCCGGTGGCTCTGTTTCTGTGTGCCAGGCATGAGGAGCCCAGGGGATGATGCAGGGTCACACACATTTGGGGAGAAAAGGGTGTGCAGAGTGACCGGACTCTAACGCCAGGGACCATGGGGCACCCTGCACCAGCGTGTCAGGGATGAGCTAGGACTCACCGGAGGGAGCTGGGCGAAGGCTGCAGGAAGGGCTGGAAAGGTGCATCTTGCGAGAGCCTGGCTGTAGGTCTCCAGCAGTCGGGTGACAGGCAGTCGGCATGGAGGGAGCTGAGAGGGGCCTTCCTCAGGGCATGGATTAGTTTCCCAGCTTCACTGAAATACAATTGGCAGATGTACCTTACATACGTTTAAACCGCACCGTGGGAACCTTTGGCCTGGCACAACTGGGGAGCAAGGGAAGATCCCAGAAGCGGCATGGACCTTGGGTTGGAGAGAGCCGGCCCAGGGGCGGGACATGGGCCTGAGGACTGCAGGCCTCGACCTGGCAGTGCTGCCAAGGCCTCTTAGCTGAGCCAACGCCAGGCACAGATAGCAGCACAAGGCTCCAGTGAATCAGAGGAACCCGTGGCAGGGTCGCACGGTGCAGTTCCCTGCCTCACAGCCACCGCCCAGGAGGTGGTCACCCACTCACTCGGGCAGGCTCACCGGCTGGTGGGGAGTCAATGAGCGCAGCCAGGGGTTCTGCACCTGCTCTTGGCTCACTCCTGATGGTGCCCGCCACCCCATCTTGGCCACCTACCCCTTCACTTTCCCTTTGCTCGCTCAGAGACGGCAGGGCCTCTTGTGACAAGACCACCTTGTCTTAGTGGCAGAGGATGTGGGCCTTTCCTGTCACTGGCTGGCTGAGCGCAGTGCCTCTCTCTTCCTGCAGAGTAGCGGTGGCTACCAGCAGGCCAGGCCGCCCAGGCCAAGCTTGGTTTCCTGGGCTGCAGGGATTTGCTGAGGGACCGCAATCCTGTGTGCCTGTGGACACAGGTTAAAGGGACGTGGAGGAGAGCCTTGGGCTAATGGCGGCCACTGGAACTGCAGCGCAGCCTGGGTGACGAGGCCTAGGCTCCCTGGGAAGGAAGGACGGGAGGTGCGCTTAGGACCTAGTGAGCCACGTGTGGTGGGGCGGGGGCAGGGGCAGGGACCTGAGCCCTGTGTGCCACCCGCTGTGGCTCTGGACGCTCCCAGGCCTGGAGCTCAATCGTTGCTTCACCCCCAGTCTCAGATGTAGATAGAAGCCTCCCCCACTTTCTGGGCTCTTCGAATACTAGTGACAGACAGTAGGGGCCAGGGAAGCCCTAACTCCCAGTCCCTTTTTCTTGTCTTTGACCTTTGGCCTCTCACAGATACCCCAGCCTACTCCTCTCCGAGCAGCTGCCGTTGGGGCTGGGCCTGGGCCTGGCCCTGGGGAGAGCTGCTGGGTTTCATTTAAAGTGCAGCAAAACACTTCCCGTTCATACCAGCAGGCCTTTGGGACCCTGACCTTGTGCCCCGGGTCTCTGGGTGTAAAGATGGAACGTTTAGTGGCACCGTCTACCTATGGGAAGAAAGGTGACTGTCCCATCCTACCGAGACCAGCCTGTCCCCTCTGCTGCCATCAACTTTCTAGACCTCTGCCCTCGCCCTGCCCCTCATCACGTGGGCCCTAGGGATCTTGGTCACCCAACACCAGGCGCTGTCAAGGAGCTGTTCGGAAACAGCTGCCCCATGTGCCGCCCAGGCAGGGAGGAAGGAGTCCCAGAAGAAGCCATTGCGCCAGGCAGAAAGTTAAATTTGAGCTGCAGGGCTTCTCCACACTGCCTGGGCCGGAGGAGAGTAGATCACGAAGCGCATCTTGGTTTGTCCAAGCCACAAAGCCCAGTCCCTTTTCCCTCCCCTCCTCCTCGTCTTCCCCACTTGGTGGATGGCAGCTGACTTCTCAAGCTCGAACCAGACTCCTGCTCCCAATTTGGTGTGCGTGTGGTGGGGCTAATTAGAACCTTGCGTGCTCCGCTGTGGAGCCACGTGGTGCTGGCTGCAAGCCGGGTCCAGCTGCCGCCAGCGCACGCCTGAGCCTCGGGCTTTCTGCGGCTGCTTATGCTGGGTACCTCGGAAGTGCTGTCGCCACTGTGTGTCTCCCACTGTGCGTGGCAGGAGAGTGAGGTGTGTTTGCCCCATGACACCCGGGGCGCTCCCCGGTGACACAGACCCAGTGTCGGGCTCCACGGTGGTTTTGTGTGTGTGGTGGGGGATGGAACCAGATCTAATTCGGTATGGTCCCCAGACACCCTGGCAGCCGGATCAGTCCGCTTCCTTTGGGGGCGGCCACCCTGCCATAGCAACTGCACATGCCGGCTGCGGGCTGGACAGGCTGGAAGAGCTTTGTTCACAGACAGGACTTCCTTTTTTTTTTTTTTCTTTTTTTCTTTTTAATGGGAAAGGGGGAGGTGTGGGGAGCAGGCCTCTGATATAAACAGTTACCAAGGAGACCAAGTCGGGGGTTGGAAAGGTTTTCTCCTTCCCTGGGTCCATAGAGGGGGGGTTTGCCCCAGCCGCAGGGGATCACGGGAGGCTGCAGTCTCCAGTCCTGATTCCTCCCTGCTGGAACAGCCAGATGTTGCAGAGTTCTCAGGCTTGTGGGGACGGAAGCAAGCGGGGAGATTCCGAAAGGACTTGGTGCGTGTCGGGTGGCACTTTCAAAGTCTCTGGGCCCAGGTCGCCTGCTCTAGCTCACTGAGGATGGGCAGAGCCGAGCTTGCTATCTACTGGCACCCTGCCACTTTGCAGCAGAGAGCCAGGACCTTCCTCTTTCCTTAAGGGCTGCAGTTGGGAGCAAGAAGCCATGGGGTGCACGTACTCATCTCCGCCGGATGAGCCCGCCCTGAGGTCAGTTCCAGGCCCCAGTGCAGCCTGTGGGACGTGCTGTGGTGTGGAGGGACTGCTTGACGGGCAGCACCCGTGGAGGCATGGAGCCCGGCCTCGAGGGGTTGATGGGCAGAGTCGGGTGCTCCCTGGGCTGCTCCCCCAGTGTCTGGGGCTTGGCTGAGGCCTTTGATCCTAGCTGCATAGGCTGCATCTTCTCCTTCCTAAGGAAGGGATTCGGACTGGAGTCTGGCAGGCCCTGTTCACCTGCTCCTGTGCCTGGGGCCCAGGTCCTGGGAAAACCCAGGTCTCACACGCTCAGAGGGAAATGGTCAGGGCAGAGTGGTCTAGGGTGTGGGCCCTTGGGCTGCGCAGGTGACCTCTGGTTCCCTGAGCCCTGGGCAGGGCCTTGGGATTGAGAGGGAGTTTCCAAGCTGCTTCTCAGGCAGGACAAGTTGCCCAGCAGGGACATAGGGGATTGCTCGGGCGCAGGGTCCTCCTCAGGCGCCTCTTGTCCCAGACGCTGCCCCACGGGATCTCTGTAAGAGGAGAAGGAACATAGAGCTCCTCCTATCCCCTGGGAAGCCAGTGAAGGGACACTGGGCCTCGGAATTTCCTGTTGCTTGGGGAGCTTGGCTCCGGGGGCAGGGAAGGATCGCACTCTCTGGCTACCCTCTGACACCCTCGCCAAACCTGCCCTGCCACGCCCCTTGCCACTGCCAGGGCCAGCCAGCCTGGAGTTGGGCTCTGTCCCACCGTGGCAAGAGGCAGCCTCCGACGCTCCAGCCTGGCCAGCCCCAGAACCGCCCGGGCTGGAGCTGAGCTGGTCTTCAGCTCTGTGGTCCTCATCCAGGAGCCCCTGGCAGCCCGCTTACTTACCATGGCTTCCTCTCCCTTCCCGTCCCAGCTCGCCCAGGAGGCCTTTCCTGCGCTCCCACACGGTAAGCCCGGCGCTGTGGCAGGAGCCGTCCAGTCCATCCGTGTGGTCAGCACATCCTGCCTGTGCCCCTGGCAGTCTTCGGAGTCCCACATTGACCAGTCAGCTCCCTGCTGTCCCCTTGGGCGTGAACCAGGGTCCAGGTGCTGCGCACAGGGCAGGCTGTGTGTACTAAGGCCTCCAGAGGAGCAGGGCTTGCCTGTCCTGTGCCTGCTTCATGGCCGGGCCAGGATTTGCAGAAAAATCTGCCCTTGATGTGTGGTTCCTGCTGTGATTGTCCTCAGAGCCTGTCTTACTTCAGCCAGAGGATGGGCCCTTGAAGACAGGCTGGAGGTGGTGCATTCTCGCCTCTGCCCTGAGTACCTGCAGGTCCCGCTGCGTCTAGAAAGAGGGGGCCGGGGTCCCTGGCCAGCGGGGTGGCCTCTGGTTCCTTCCCTCTGCGTGTCTTTTGGCGATGTGGGTTTTGTGGAAAGAGCTTTCCTCTGAGAAGAGACAGGAGCTGGCTTTTTGCTGATATCAGCCCCGCTCAAAAGACACAGGGCCTTCTCCGTCCACCTCTGCCGGCTGGATGCTGGGTGGAGCACTTGGGACGAGCCAGCCTGAAGGCCGTGATAAACAAGTCAGTGCCAGCCAGTGGGCAGATTGGCGAGAGGCACAGACACCTTTGTCCCTCAAAGTTACTAAAGTCAGGTTGCAAATGAAGCACTTAGAATATGTGGCAGAAAGTACCTGTGCCCCGTTGAGGATGGTGACAGATAACCTTACTGCCCGGGACAGGGAAGGTTGTTCCGAAGAGGAAGTTATGTGCTAAATGACAGCAGGAGCCTCAGGAGAGGACAGAGGAAGGGCAGGCTAGGGAGGCCCGGACAGCAGCCTGTCCATGTGCCCACTCAGGAGTGCGGCGAGGAGGTGAGTGTGGCCGGGGTATGTTGAGAGGCCCCCAGGACAGCCGTGTGCAGAATGGGCGGCCTTGTCCCCTCGAGAGTGTCTTCTCTGACACCAGTCTCTCCTGAGGTGTCATCATTCCAGTGTCCTTACTGTAGGCGCCTTCACATCAACTGTGGATGTCTCTTCTGACACAGGGCAGCAAGTAAGAAGTAACTCACCTCCTTATTATGCAGAGCACTGCACGGTCCTTGTAGCAAAAGAAGGGCAGGGGAGTCGGAAACAGAACTAACTTCAAAGATCAAAAATGATTGAGAACCCCTCAAGCCTGAGAGAGGCCCCCTCAGCATCTTAGTGTACGCAGATCTCCTAGACGTTTGAACACAGTGGGATCCTGTTATCTGTACTTTTTTTTCCATGAAGTTTTTTACTTTATTGATTGATTATGGTGCTAGAATTTGAACCCAGGACCTCGTGCATGGTAGGCAGTTGCTCAATTACTGAGCCCCGCGGCCTGCTCCTCTGTACTGGCCCCTCTGCTTTCTCAGCTGCTTTTCCCATTTCATGGATTAAAAACCTCCCGGGACACAGAGATGCTGGCTGTGATGTAGCTACACCAGCACCGATGGCCTCTCCTGTAATTTGGATCTTTGAGATGTCCTCCCTCCTGCTTTCAAACTTAAAAAATGTATTTTCAATTTTAAGAAGTCACAGACATTTGAACAGTGAGGGAAGCTGTCTTGGCCCTGCCCTTGCCCGGGGACGCCTTCTGGTTAGGCCCCTTTTCCCCACCGGAGGAGCGGCGTGTACCTACCTAGTATTTCCGCGTGCGTTTTCTTCCTGCTGGGCTTTCATTATGCCGGAGCAGGCTTTGAGGAGGGAAGGTGTGTTCGGCGCCCCAGTGGCCTGGGTTCTTTTGCCCAGCTTCCGCTCACTGACTTAAATGTCACTAGAATTTCTATCAAGATAGAATCCCTATCACTTTCTTAAGATGCACCACTTTTGAAGTGTGTAACTCACTGGCCTCTCGCACATTCCCAGAACGGTACAAGCATGGCTGCTAATTGAAAACAGTTCCTTCAGCGCCTCTGAAGGAACCAGTTGCTGCAGCAGTCCCTGCCTGGGCCCCTCCTGCCTTCTGGCCCTGCACATTTGCCTGGCCTGGACGCTTTGTGTGAATGCAATTTGCATCTGGTTTTGTGGCTCCTTTTCTCCACGTGTTGCTTCGTGAGAGGTTGCGGACAGCTTTGTGGCCATCGCTTTGAATCGTTGGCTTCGTGGTTCGTTGGTGCCAGAGGCTCGTGGCTCGGAATTTCAAGGTGCACTCCCGGTGGCCTGGCTTTCCTCACCGCCCCGGGCCGTGAGCGCGAGCCGCTGGCACCTGCTGGCCCTGTAGCCATCTGGTTTATGGTGCCCATAAACAGCAGCGCACTGAGCCTGTGCCAGTTTGTGGGCAGAACCTGGACCCGGGAGCGGAGATGTCCAGACACAAAGCCCCTTGGCATGGTGAGTTGCAGCCAGGCGTGGGCAGAGGAAGGGGCAGGCCCGAGGGTCTCCTTTGTGCTCTGCTGCGACCCTGCCAAGGATGTGTCCCCTCATACGATCTCCCCTGTGACCCCGGCCAGCTCCACCCACACATGCGTGCTGTCCTTCCTCTGGGCCAGGGCTTGATGGCCCTCTGTCCTGCCTCGCGCTGGTGACCTGGTAGGTGGCCCAGTCGCTGGAGTAGTGTGACAGTGACCACCACCCCTGAGGCAGCGCCTGCCATATGCCACACACTAGTTCCGGTCCTTCCTCTGCTGGTTCTTCATTCAGTCCCGCGGAAACTGGCGTGGGGAGTTCCTGTTCCCGCTTGGTGGCTGAACGATGAAGCCCCAGCTCCTTCACACGGCGAGGAAGTGCACCTGGGCCTGCCCCACCCGGCACTTGCCCCCTGCCTTGCCAGCTCCCAGGCCTGCCTGACAGCTGGTCGTGGGAGAGGGGGTTTGGGAAGCGGATTATATACACAAGTGCAGCTCGCGTGTAAACTGCATCGAACTGTAATACCAACAGAAGGATGCGTCTGTGCTTCCTTCGTGCACGGATGGGCGATTCCAGCTGTGTGAGCAGGTCCTCCCGGTACCTCTGCTGTCGTCCCCCGCCCCTCGGGGGTGACCGCTGCCCTGACCTCTGTCCCTAGGTGGGTTCCTCGTCTGAAGGTCACGTGAGACTCAGGCCAGCGCGCTCTCCCCAGCTTCCCTCGCCCCATGTAGTCCCTCCCTCTGGCGTGGGTCCTGGTAGCTCATCCCCTCTGCACGCGTGCGGCGCAGGCCTGGCCGAGGGCGCTGTCCTGCATAGTGTGTCCCCGTGGGCCCCTGCGTGTCTCTGGTGCCCGGGTGTGGGCGTGTACTCTGGGGATGCCAGGGAGAGTTGCGGGGTTCCAGGCTCAGCTCCGGTCCTGCTGTAGAAGGTCCTGCCATGCAGTGTGCCAGCGTGGCTGCTCCTGCCCCACTGTCACCCACAGGGAGTCGCATTTGCCCCCTAGCTTCGCCAGTCTTGTCCGTTTCAGCCATTCTGCTGGGTATGTGACCTGTCTCATCACGCTCTTAGCTTCCCGTTCCCTGGGAACTAATAATGTGGACAGCCTTCCCAGGTGTGCTCTGTGCATTTAGAGGCGTCCTCTAGAAAGGACTGTTCAAGGCCGGACAGTTTCCTGTTAGGTTATTTGTCTTCTTCTGATTATTTGTAGAGATTTCTTATGTTCTCCACCCACATCCTTTGTCTGATACATGTGTGTTGCAGGTACATATCCCTTGCTGTGGCTTGCATTTTGTTCTTTTTTTGGAGACTGTCTCTTGCTATCTTGTCTAGGCTAGCCTTGAACTTGCTATGTAGCCAAGGTTGACATCCAACTTACAGCCCTCCTGCCTCAGCTTCCCGGGTACTAGGATTACAGGCAGGTGCCACCATGCCTGGCTTAAATGAAAGCAACCATAATTTACTGTTCAGACCTGTCACTTGATTCAGAATGGCTTTATTTCAGATGTCCTCATGGTTTGCCACTAGAGAAAGATGTTTCCCATCATGCTGTCTCAGGCCAGGATTCAGCCTTGCCTGGTCTGAGCCCTGGATGAGACCCACTGGGCTGGATATAGTAACCCTGCACCCTGCAGCAGGGCAGAGGGAAGCAAGGACAGAGGACCTGGTCAGTCCCAGCTGATCCTGAGGCTGATTGCCAGCTGTGCCCTGGAAGGGACAGAGAAAGGGGACCGAAGGGGATCTCAAGAAGGAAGATATCCCAGCATCAACTGGGACGGACCAGGTCCTCTGTCCTCTTTGCTCTGCCCCTGCCACAGGGTGCACGGCTGCAATATCCAGCCCGGTGGGTCTCATCCAGGGAGTAGAGCGGGGGTCTGAGGCTCTGGAGGGTGGAGCTGAAGAATGGAGCAAAGGCCGAAACGTTCAGTCCCAAGGACTGTGACTGAGGGAGGGATGAGCAAGGTTGGTGGTGGGCAGTGGCCCGTGAGGCTGTGGACCGATTCTGTGGAAGCCACTGAAGGCTTTAGAGTAGGGGAAGGCAGGGCGGGACCCCATGGCTGTGTGAGGCAGGGGCTGGGTGAGGCAGGTTACAGGCAGAGGTGAGACTAGGCCGAGGGTCCTTCTGAGTGTGGACTGGAGGAGAGGGCCGTGACAAGCCTGACTTTTGTTGGAGGGAAGCAGGTTCTCATCTGCCTGGGGGCGGGAGTCCCAGGGCTGCAGTAGAGGCAGACGCTGGCTTAGCTTAGCCGCTGGGGAGCGGTGGAGCACAGCGGAAGTGTCCCCACCGTGCTGTGTGGGAGACCTCTATCCCGTGACGGTGCAGCCCATGCCATTGGACACTTGTTTTGCAGGACCTCCTCTGTCAAAGAGAGCAGCTTCGTGGAAAAGATGAAGAAAACGGTGAGTTCTGTTTCCGCTCTTCTCATTGAGTCCCGGATGGGGCCACTTGGGCCCAGTGCGCCTGCGCCTCTGCCAGGCCCCCAGGGCTCTGCTCTCCCCGGGAGCACTGGCTCTGGGCTTTGTGAACCTTTTCTTTCGTTTGTTTTGGTCTTTTTGAGACGGGGTTTCACTGTGCAGTTCAGGCGGGCCTTGAGCTCACTTTGTAGCCAGGCTGGCCTCGAACTCCCAACGATCCTCCTGCCTCAGCCGCCACCACCCAGCCTGTGAACCTTTACGTCTTGAACAAAGCAAAGCATTAGAATAGACACTGCTCTTGTTATCAGAGTTTAGATTAAAATGACATTTCAGTGTGGCTCAGATTTGCTTTTTTCTTGTGAGTAGGAGTAAGTAGATTTTCATGACTTAGATGTCTTTTTTTCTTTTTTTCCTTTTTGATAGATTCTTTGTCCTCTTTTTTTTTTTTTCCTGTTAAGATTGGCTTTTCTCTAAGGACTCCTTAAGAGTGTTAGGAAGATTAACCCCTTGACTGTGGTGTGAGTTGAAAATATTTTGTCTCTTAGTAGTTTGCCTTTGACTTGGCTTGTCATAGTTTTGTGTATTTTACTATGTAAAAGTTTTATTCTTTTTATGACTTCTGTGTCATCACACTTTGAAAGGCCCTCCTCCCACTAAAGAGATAAAGGTATTCATCCATTTTTCTTATAGCACTTTTTATGGTTTTTCATACCTAAAATTTCATACATTGGGAATTCATTCTGGTGTAAGACAAGAGATATGGATGCAGTCTACACTGTGTGTGTGGTACTGAGGACTGAGCCCAGGGCCTTTGCACTGAGCTCCAACCCTGGCCCTTTTTATTTTAAGACAGAGTCTCACTAAGATGCCTGGGCGAAACTTGAACTTGCAGTCCTCCTGCCTCAGCCTCCTGAAGTGGCCAGTCTACTTTTCCACACAGCTGTCTAAATAACCATGTACTAGAACCCATCTCTCCTGCCTCCAGTTTGAAATGCCTTCTGTATCATACACTTAATTCCCATCTATGCTTGGGTCTGTTTTTTTATTTCCTTGATCTAGCCGTCTGTTTACATTCAGCACCATATGGTTTATAATTGAAGTTTTATACGTTGGCAGCCTAGCAGTGCTGGACCCTGTCTATCCACCCTATTGCTGTTATTTTTCAAAGGTTTCCTGCATATATTTTGTGTATATTTATTTACTTTGGATAATAGCTTTGTTGAGATATAGCTTATACGCCGTACAGTTACCCATTTTGAAGTCTGTACCTCAGAGTTTTTTAGTATATTCACAGTTCCCAGCAGTCACCACAATGTGCTTATTTATTCACGTTGGGTGCTGGGCGGGAAACCTAGGCCTGTGCGCGCCAGGCAGGGCCCCTTGCTGAGCTGCTCCTCCTGCCTGTGCGTCTGTGTCTGCATCCTCGGCTTCCACATCTACAGTCTCAGCCAGCATGTGCAGGCTTTTCTCCTTGTCTTTATTCCCCAGACAACGCAGCATCCCAGCTCTCTTCGTAGCACTTACCTCCCGTTGGCTGTCACAAGTCCCCAAGGGGATTGGGATTTCACACAGCATACCGTAGGACGCTGTGCCGGCTACGCACTGTACACCGCACGGATCCGTACGGGGCGCTCAGGGCTGTGGAGCTGGTATCCGTGTGGGGGCCTAGAACCAAACCCCTCAGCGCTCTCTCTCTCCTGTACACACACACTGGCTTACACTAGGCATAATTGTTGGTTACCTTCCTTTTTTACTTAACATTACGTTGTATTTTCCCCATGTTATTTAAAAGTGTGTCAGAGTGCAATCCTGAGCAGTGTGTCTGTGATTGCCTTGGTGGCTGTGGCTGGCGTCCTGGGGTGAGTGTGTCCTTCTCCACCGCAATGGCTACGACAGTGGGATGCCGGCCCCAGAGTGGCTTGGACAGGCCTTGAGGCTGAGCTCCCTTGGGGACCACCTCCCGTCCCTGAGCCCCGTGCCTGCCTTCCCTAGGGGAGGAACATCATCGTGTTCTACGGCTCTCAGACGGGCACCGCCGAGGAGTTCGCCAACCGCCTGTCCAAGGACGCCCACCGCTACGGCATGCGGGGCATGGCGGCGGACCCCGAGGAGTACGACCTGGTAAGTGCCCGCCCCGGCCTGCCTGTGGAGTCCCGAAGTCCTTCCGCAGTGGGCCGTGGAGAGGCCAAAGAGCGGAACTCGCCAAAGGAACAGATGGGAACAGGTGCCCCAGTTACTGGTGTGGCAGCCGCCGCCAGTCTTCTTCCCAGACCCAGCCACGCCAGCCCTGCGCACTCGGGCGTCTGCCCCGGCACCGCAGTGGGGGACCCTGGGCAGCCCCTGCCCATGAAGGGGTCATCTCCAAGAGCCCTCTAGCTGGCCTTGTGCCAAGCTGCTGTGAACAGGTGGAGCAGGAGTGGGACAGGAACTGAGGGGAGACGGGGCAGGGAGTGGCCGGGAGAACGGGAGAGTCCAGGCAGAAGCCACAGGCTGGGACTGCATTCCCCGCCCCTCAGCCACGCTGCGTTGCTCGCCCTGGCCACCACGGGACAGAGCCCCGGACACTAGAGTCCCGACCGCTGCCTCGGGACCCGGCCGATCCCCAGGGGTGCTTCTCTCACACCGAGTGACTGCACGGCACAGGGAACTCACGGCAGCCTGCTGGCCTGTTCCTGGGCTGGGAGGGCTGGTGACGAACAGCAGGCCGTGGGCGGGGAAGGGCTTTGATCCCTAGCATGTCCCGCAGAGAGTCCTGTGCAGGGTCCTAGCTGCCCTCGCAGGGCCAGCTGCAGGGACCTCCCTGTGGCTCTAGCCCCATCCTCAGCTCGCCTCACAGGCGCGTCTTCCCCATCCGCTCCCCTGATTGCCATCGCCCGTATGAGAAATGGGCCTGCGTCCACCACGTCCACTGATCTCCAAGGAGGCCACTGTCCCCTGCCTCTGCTCCCCTGCCCACCCGACAGACATCTCACTGTCCTGTTCACCTGGCCCAGCGCCAGCCCCTCAGCCGTCCTTAACCCCTCAGTGCCACTCTCAGACAGTTGTTCCCTCTCTGACCCCACAACCCCTGGCATCCGCTGGGAGCTGCCCTGGGCCAGGCTGGTCTCACTGCCGCTGCCCTGGCACCACTGTGGGCCTGACCCAGCGCAGGCCATTATGGTGGCATCGGCCCTCCCTGTCCTTCCAGGCCGACCTGAGCAGCCTGCCGGAGATAGACAACTCGCTGGTGGTTTTCTGCATGGCCACCTACGGTGAGGGGGACCCCACCGACAACGCCCAGGACTTCTACGATTGGCTGCAAGAGACCGACCTCGACCTCTCTGGTGTCAAGTACGCGGTGAGTCTCCCACAGCCCCCGTGGGTGCACTGTGGCCCACACGCTCCTCTGCACCCCAGATCCTCATGCCTGCAAGGACACCCTCCTGCTGCTTCCCCCATAGGTCCTTATGGGGCAAGGTGGCTTCCAGAGAGGGCCTCCGGGACACGCTGCTCATGCCTGTGTCCTCTGCTGCCCTGGGCCCTAGCACCGTGAGCACCCGCCCTCCCGAGTCCGCAGCCAGCCCTAGCCCAGGGACATTAGTTCCGGGAGACTAAAGGCAGGAAGGTGTGGCGGGTGATGGAGAGAGACCTGGCTGGCAGGGAGGGCGGGGTGGGCGGGGTGCACTGTCCCTTGGAATCCAGGCTGCAAGGACAGCTGTGGAGAGGGCCACCTGCAGGCTGCAGGCCACCTAAGCAAAGCCACTTCAGGCACCAGACGAGACTCAGTGTTGTTACAGTGCCAGGGCCCTCGATGGGTGCAGATGCCTCGAAGAGCTGCCTTGTGGCTCAGCCAGCACTGCGGGGCACCACCCATAGCAGGTCCCACTGGGAGCCCAGAGGCCAGAGGCAGGCCCAGAGCCGCCTGTCTGTCCACATAGGTGTTTGGCCTCGGGAACAAGACCTATGAGCACTTCAACGCCATGGGCAAGTACGTGGACCAGCGGCTGGAGCAGCTTGGCGCGCAGCGCATCTTCGAGCTGGGCCTAGGAGACGACGACGGGAAGTGAGTGCCCCACGCCCAGCTGCCCGTGGGCCCAGCCTGCGCCACAGGAGGAGCCCCGGGATGAGCGGTGTGGGACCCAGGCAGGGCACAAACCTCTGTCAGCTGCATCTGGGACGAGCGGTTCCGCCTCCTTCCACATCCTCCACTGCCAGGCCCCGCTCAGACCCGGGAGCCCCTGTGGCTGACATAGATGCTGCTGAGTGGCCACAGGGGAGTGAGCTGGGAACACGGGGGTGGCTGTCAGGGTGGGGGTCTCCCAGGGAGAGGGGCCAGACTGGCCTGGCCCTGGCGCCGGCTCATCCTCCCCTCACCCCAGCCTGGAGGAGGACTTCATCACGTGGCGAGAGCAGTTCTGGCCGGCTGTGTGCGAGTTCTTCGGGGTGGAGGCCACTGGAGAGGAGTCCAGGTGAGTGGGGAGGCCTCGGGGCCTGTGCCCAGCAGCCATCCAAAGACCTGGCCTGGGGTGGCCCTGGAGACGTGGTGAGGAGGGGTCAGGCGTGTGGGGGCCTGAGGGTACCTGGGGTCAGGGCAAGGTCTTCAGTTCCTGCCTGGAGTCACCAGAAGGATAGGACACCTGTCCTCACCCGTGTGCCGCCTCTGTCCCCACCAGCACTGACCCCTGCAGCTCCCCCAGCCCTCCAACCCCACGCCCGGTCTCCCCTCTGCAGCATTCGCCAGTATGAGCTCGTGCTGCATGCTGACATCGACCTAGCCAAGGTGTACACGGGCGAGATGGGCCGTCTGAAGAGCTACGAGAATCAGAAACCGTGAGTATGGGAGCGGGGGCAGGTGGGGCCCGTGGCTCTGTGGCCCTTGGTGCCCCACCCCTCAGGCAGCCGTGTAGCCCCTGCAGGGTCATCCCATGAATGGGTGCAGTGGGGCACCCACGTTTTCACGTCCACTGCCCAGGAGGACGTGAGGCCCAGCGCAGAGAGAGAAGTGCCTGCGAGTCAGGCGGGGGCTGCAGCCAGAGCCCCAGGGGCCCTGCCTCGGTGGAGCACAGGGCAGTCTGGGGAGACTTTGCCCAGTTTGTGCCTCATTCACTTTGCGATCTTACTCTGTAACGCCCTGGTGCCCAACAGTTGGTCAAGGACGGCAAGGTCAATGCCATATCTAGGTTAAACTTTGGCAGAAGGGCTCATTTGCTTATAATCCACCTCCATGTGTGGACTTCCTTCTCCAAAAACATAATGTTCCTTCCTTGGGCTCCTTGTACCCAGGGTGCCACCCACATTCCTGCTAGAGCTGCCCACGTGTCCTGGTGCCACAGAGTCAAGCCCAGCAGCCTTGCTGTGGCTACTCCAGTGGAGATAGCCCAGCTGGGTCAGAACCTGCACCCTGGAGCCTCCTGACCCTGGTGCGGTCCTGGCATCTATGGCGGGCAGGAGGGCGCACCGTCTGGAAGAATGGCCCTCTCCAGCATGGCGTCCTCTGCTCTCGGCCGCCTGCGTGCAGAGCAGGGTGGCCTCACAGCCGTTCCAGGGCTTGGCCAGTTTCTTCATCTGTCAGTGGGGACGCTGATCCCTGAGCCCTGCCCACTCTTTCACCCGGGCTGAGTACTGACTGGCCAGGCTGAGGGAGTCCGTGACATAACTAGTGAGGTTTCTTGGAGGCCCAGAGGGGCCCCGGCTAACTCTGGTTCCATGTTCCGTGTAACCAGAGGGTCCCCTGGGGACAGGGAGATTCAGATCAGAGATCCGGCCAATCATGGGGCTTCTCTTCTCCCCACCCAGTCCCTTCGATGCCAAGAATCCGTTCTTGGCTGCGGTCACCACCAACCGGAAGCTGAACCAGGGAACTGAGCGACACCTCATGCACCTAGAATTGGACATCTCAGACTCCAAAATCAGGTACCTGCAGCCTGCTTCCTCCCCAGCTGCTCACTCCAGCACCCCTCCTGAGCAGAGCCCTCCTGAGCCTGCGTCTCCCTCTAGGTATGAATCTGGGGACCATGTGGCCGTTTACCCAGCCAACGACTCCAACCTTGTCAACCAGCTTGGGAAGATCCTGGGAGCCGACCTGGATACGGTTATGTCCCTGAAAAACCTGGACGGTGAGTCCCAGAATGGAGCCCCCTTGGCCAGGCCCCAGGCGGGGCTTCTGCTCAGGCCTGTAGCAAGGAGCTGAGGCCCTTCCAGCAGGACCCTGCAGCCCCAACACTGGAGGAGGCTGCATGGCTGCAGGATCTGCACCCCCATTGCTGTCACAGTTGGGGAAGGGGTGCATGAGCTCCCCAAAGCTGCTAGGGAGGTGCCCGGCCTCTGGAGGCCGAGCCCTCAGCTCAGGCCGGGCTCCACATCCACCTGCCACTCCCCTGCTCCTGGACCCCACTCCTTGCTGGCAAAGGCAGGGGCTGGAGACCGCCAGCCCCTCTTCCGGGTCCTCTCGGGGCACTCGGCACCAAGCATGAGATGTGGGGCTGCCCGGCCTGAGGTTCTTGCTGTGAACCCTGCCTGCCCCCACCCTGGCCCTGCTCACTCACGTCCTGGGTGGCCCATGCCGGGGCTTCCTGTCCCCCCCGTTTCAGAATCCGCTCCCATGGAACACAGGAAAAGGGACCCCTTTTTCTTAAGCCCTGAGAGGCCCCACATGCCTCGTGCCTCATTGAGGCACGTTGGTGCTTGGCGCCATCCCACTGACACAGACTTCCTGTCTGGCTTGAAGCCTCCGGGCAGAGAAGCGCCAAGCTTCGCACAGGGCCCAGGAGGCACCAAAGAGGGCACCTAGCTCAGCTTGCTGTGCCGCTGAGCGCCTGCTCCCTGCAGCACAGGCCAGGGGCTCCCTCTTGGGGTGGCCACTCACCCCACCTGGCCTCCCTCCCCACAGAGGAGTCCAACAAGAAGCACCCGTTCCCCTGCCCCACCACCTACCGCACGGCCCTCACCTACTACCTGGACATCACCAACCCGCCGCGCACCAATGTGCTCTACGAACTGGCACAGTACGCCACGGAGCCCTCCGAGCAGGAGCAATTGCGTAAGATGGCGTCGTCCTCAGGCGAGGGCAAGGTGAGCCTATGCCCCTGCCACTGCCCCCGGCCCCGGCCCCGGCCCCCGGCCCCACGCCTTCCATGTCCCTGTGTCTTCGGCAGGAGCTGTACCTGAGCTGGGTGGTGGAGGCCCGGAGGCACATCCTGGCCATCCTGCAGGACTACCCATCCCTGCGGCCCCCCATCGACCACCTGTGTGAGCTGCTGCCACGGCTGCAGGCCCGCTACTACTCCATCGCCTCCTCCTCCAAGGTGGGGGCCGCCGGGCGCTGGGTGGGAAAGCTGCTGAGAAGGGGGGCACGGGGCTGTAGGCAAGAGGGGTGACTGCCCGAGTGACCAGGCCGGCCCCCCTCCAGGTCCACCCCAACTCCGTGCACATCTGCGCCGTTGTCGTGGAGTACGAGACCAAGTCGGGCCGCATCAACAAGGGCGTGGCCACTAGCTGGCTTCGGGCCAAGGACCCGGCCGGGGAGAACGGCCACCGGGCCCTGGTACCCATGTTCGTGCGCAAGTCTCAGTTCCGCCTGCCCTTCAAGTCTACCACGCCGGTCATTATGGTGGGCCCTGGCACTGGGGTTGCCCCCTTCATGGGCTTCATCCAGGAGCGGGCCTGGCTGCAGCAGCAGGGTAAGTGCATGTGACTATCAGGGTGACTGGGACAGGGCATGCGCCAGGGAGTCCAGCTCACCCTGCCCGCTGCTCCCAGGCAAGGAGGTTGGGGAGACACTGCTATACTACGGCTGCCGCCGCTCAGATGAAGACTACCTGTACCGCGAGGAGCTGGCCCAGTTCCACAAGGACGGCACCCTGACCCAGCTCAACGTGGCCTTCTCCCGGGAGCAGGCCCACAAGGTGAGGCAGGGCCGGCGCAGCGTGGGGCTGCCAGCGGCAGGGTCTGGCGCCAGGCCCTCACCGGCCGCCCTCTTGCCCCCAGGTCTACGTGCAGCACTTGCTGAAGAGGGACCGGGAGCACCTGTGGAAGCTGATCCACGAGGACGGCGCCCACATCTATGTCTGCGGGTGAGTGGGGAGGCCGGGCGCCAGGCCGCCTGCCCTTGGCAGGAGCCCTGCCCAGCCTGACCGCCGTCCCCTGCCTGCCCCCAGGGACGCACGCAACATGGCCAGGGATGTGCAGAACGCCTTCTGCGACATCGTGGCTGAGCTTGGGGGCATGGAGCACGCCCAGGCAGTGGACTACGTCAAGAAGCTGATGACCAAGGGCCGCTACTCCCTGGACGTGTGGAGCTAGGAGCCGCCACGTGCCTGCGCACGCACCCGGCTCGCCACCTGTGATCTGTCCTCACGCCCTCCTCCAGCCCCTGGTGGCTTCTGCTCAGCCTGGCCCAGGGGCAGGCCTGTG
This sequence comes from Chinchilla lanigera, assembly GCF_000276665.1. Taxonomy (NCBI): domain Eukaryota; kingdom Metazoa; phylum Chordata; class Mammalia; order Rodentia; family Chinchillidae; genus Chinchilla; species Chinchilla lanigera. The sequence goes on from NW_004955456.1 coordinate 14,748,279, forward strand.
ACAGACTCCTCCAGGCCCGAGAGGTGGCATCCTCCTGCCTGGGCCAACTTGGCCACCCTAGGCAGCCCAGCTGCAGGGCAGGGGGCGCGGGCCCCTACACAGTGACACCGCGGGCCCTCGGCAGCTGTACAGAAGGGGCTCTTCTCAGCTGAGCTGGGGCTTGGCCCCACCACATGATTTTGAATGAGTGTAAATACTTTTAAATAACCTCTGGCCCGTAGAATAAAGTTCTGTTTTCTGTATTTGCCTGGCATTGCTTGAGCAAACCTGGGGCCCCTTGCCCAGCTCTGCTTCCCTCAGACTTCATGGACACCAACAGCCCAGGAACCCCAGGAACCTGTGCCACGCAGGGGGCACCAAGCCCTCGCACCCAGGAGAACACATCCGTCCAGCCACTCCATGCCACTCTTTATTGAGGCCATAGCGCCCAGCTCCTGCAGGCTGGAGCCAAGCCCAGCTCTTCCTCAGGGCCCACAGAGCCCACGAAGCCCGGGGAACAGGGGACCCTCCCTTGCACGCAGGGGCGCCGCCCAGCCCTCCCGCCACACCCAGGGTCAAAGGCCCCTTTGGGGCCACGGGCAGAGGCCCAGCTCATTCCTTCTTGCCCCCGTGCCGCTGGCTGTGGAACTTCTGGTGCACGACCCGCAGGGTGGTGAAGAAATTGCCGAGGAACAGGAGGAGGAAGGGGAGGCCACACATGAGCACCTGTGGGAGGCCAGGGTTAGGGTGTGGCCGGGTGGGGCGGGCCCGGCCACGCCCCTCTGCCCTCCTGGCCTGGCTCACCTGCCACTCCTTGCACTGGGGGTCTCGGGCCAGGTTAAACAACGTCAGCGCGTTAAAAAGCTGCCAGAACTGACAGGACAGGAAACTTTTCCTCAGTGGACCTGGTCCCTGCTCAAGCCCAGAGCCACAGGGGACAGGGACACGGGCGTCACTTACATGTCCGAAGAAGAGGAAAGGCAGCAGGAAGGTGAGGCCCCGCCACATCCAGGACTGGAAGCCCTCTGCAGGCAGAGTAACCAGGGACACAGGGACACAGTCACTGCGGCTCAAGCAGAGGGAGGCAGAGCTGCCCCTGGCACCTCCGGGGCTGCAGGACATGCCCAGCCGACTCACCCACAGTGAGGTCCATGGTGTGCCGCTCGCCCAGGGCGCGCAGGCGGTACAGACAGCCGCTTTGGTAGTAATACTGCAGGAACTGCACGAAGCCTGGGGGTGGGCGGGGGCATTAACAGCAGCGGGCTGGAGGGGCCGTCCCTATCCCCGTCACTGTCCCCCACTGGGGAGAAGCCAGAGCGCCCATGGAAGCCCGAGACACTCACTCTGGTACATGGAGAAGGACAGGAACTGGTTCCGGAACTTCTGGTACATAAGCCCGTCAGGCCTGAGGGGAAGGCGGAGGGAGGTTGTGGGCACCTGGGACACCGGCTCCGCCCCATGCTGCTCCCACCAGCCCAGGCCACTCACCATGTCAGCATGACCCCCGACAGGAATGTGGACACGTAGTGATGGAAAACCCACCAGCCTTTGATCCTGCGTGAGGAAGCCACCGTCACTCAGTCCCCCTGTGGGACAGGGAGGGGGCCGGCGTGGGAGAACCCATTGGCGCCCAGGCGCTGGCCCCGAAGCCTGGGAGCAGCTGGCCCATCCGCCTGCGCACCGGGAGCCATTGTTGATGAGGATGCTCTCCCGGATGGTGAGCGTGCAGTAGTACCAGACCAGCAGGAAGTTGAAGGCTGCGTCCGTCACCCTGGAGAAGGGACACGGTTGGTATCAGAGGATGCAGGAGGGGGCACAGGGTTGAGCCCAGCAGCGAAGACACCCACCTGGAGTTGAACAGGAAGCGGCAGCTGAAGGAGATGAGGATGAGGATGATAGTGAGGTAGAGCTTGAACTTCTCGTACTCGTCCTTGTAGGCGAACCTGGAGGCACAGGCTCATGGGCCGGGCTGGGCTGCCAGGGGCGACCCTCCCATACCACCACCCCAGGAAGACACTGGCCGGTGTGGGAGAACAGCCCAAGCCGCAAGGCTGAGCCGAGTGAAGGCAGAGAGGGGTGGGGAACCCGGGCAGACCCAGCCCACAGCGACGCATACTTGGCCTGCTTGCTCAACAGCGTCACGTTGACATTCCCCAGAACCAGGCTCAGGTACAACCTAGGGGAGAGGGGGCCAGGCTGAGGAGAGGCATGGAGTGCCAGAAGTGTGCCAGGCCTGAGACGGGACACCCCTCCACCCAGCTGCCTTTCAAAGGCCTTGGCATAGGGTCCCGACCTTGGGGGAGTGCAGTCCAACCCCGCCTAGCGCCCAGCCTCTCCCTGCGCACTCCAGAACCCCGATCAGGCTGAGCCAATATCCCCAGCTGCCAAGTCTCACCGAGGGCTTCCCCACCTTGGTGTCTCAGGAGAAGCCCGGCTGGGCATCCTCCTGGAAGCCGTCCCTACATCCCGGGTTATTCACTGGGTCTGGGCAGGGGACATGGCATATCTACAGAAGTCACCTTCTGGCACTACCCCACATTCCTTGCTACCACGATTCCTGGAAGCGCAGCCCCGAGTTTTCTTGGGCGCCCCACACCCACAGCCATCCCTCAGCCCTCCTTGCCAGCCCAGGGACTCCCTTGGAAACGGGGTTCTGGCTGCAGGGACCCCGCACGTCCAGCCTCCTTTTTTGCCCGCACAAGGACCTCCTCCTCTTGGGCCTCCCACGCCTGCCCTGTGCTCTCTGGCCCATTTTCCTTGCTGAAGCCCAGTCCCCAGCCCTCTCACAGCGCGGCCACCTCCTGCCCAGTCCCTTTAACTCCCGACCTCCCCACACCGCCATCACTCCCACAGCCAAGCCTGTCTTGTCCTTCTCCGCCACAGAAACCCAAGACTTGACGGCAAAGTCATGTTTCCCGAGCAGTGCTCCCAGCACATGGCCCTGTGCACACTCTGGCCCCAGGGATGGAGCCTCAGCGTGGCAAGGGGACCCTCAGAGGCTGCACAGGTGATCACAGGGCACAGCCTCCAACCCAAGCAGTGAGGGCGGAAACCTCTCTCCGCATAGGCCCAGCCTCCACCCCCGGGCTGCTGCCAGGTCACGGGAGGCTCCCCCATTCCCAGCAGCAGCCTCAGCTGCACCCAGGCCCTCCGCAACGCTCCTCCACCACCAGCCTCCGCCTGGCAGCACCATTCTCGTCTCCTCACCATCCTCAAGGCTCTGAGCCTCTGCCTCGTGCACCGGAAAAGCCACCCGTGCCCCCCAACCCCTAGGACCTCTCTCTGTCATCCTCTGCCCCTGCCTGGTCCCTCCTCTCAGCCTTTTCTACCTGCAAGTTAACACACAGACCAAGCAGAAGCTGCCTCAACCCAGCAGTAACTTCCGACGACTACTTTCTAGCACCTCTTTCCCTGCACAGCCAGGCTTCTGACGAGCTGCACAGAATTGGCTGTGTCCCCTCAGCACCTCCGTCAGCCCCAGTGACTGCTTCCTCCAACGGTTCGAAGGTCCCCTGATCTGGGAAGCGGCCCCTTCCCCGCTGCACCAAGTCCCTACACTGGGCCATCTGACCCCAGCCGCAAGCAACTCCTCCTTTCTTCCTTGCTTTCCAGAAGCTCCCTTTCGGGAGTTCTGCTCTGCTTAAGGCTGAGCGCTGTCCCTGTCCGTCCTCCTGGGAGGGCAGCTAGCTTTCCCAAGTGCATGTCCGACCACAAGCTCCGTGAGCTCTGGTCCCGCTGCCCCCTCACCGCCCACCCAGAGCCCGTGCAGTCACCGACATTACCTCTTTTTCCCGCATCTATCTGGCTTGCCTCTATTCCTGAACACAGCTCAGCAGCCCCCAGAAGCTTTCTCTGACCTCCTGGGTTGGGTCAGGTGACTGTCAGTGCACTAGCCGCAATGTTCCCTGCACTTCCCACCAGGCTCCCCCACAGTGAGCTGTCCCGCAAAGTTAGGACTGCACCTGATCGCTCGGGCCATGAACTAGAACCGTTCCCCCCGGGGGCTGTGACGAGAGCTGGGGTAAAGCTCACCCATTCTTCTTGGGCAAGTAGGCCTCCATGTCGAAGAAGAGGCCTTGCCGCTCCTTCATCTGGGTCTCCAGCTCCTGCGCAGCCGCAGCAGCCTCCGCTGGGAGGGAGGCTTTGCATCTGCAGGTGGGGCAGAAGGTCAGGGCAGGTGGGTCAGAGGCATCATACTGGACCCCCTGGCACAGAAGGGCACAGGAGACCGAGAGATGGGAGAGGCCACGCCATGTCACCCTTGAGGTGGCACCCGCTTCCCACCCCACACCCAGCAGAGGACTCCTAACTTCTTCAGGACGAGTGCCAGCTCCTGGAGGCGCTTCTTCTGCCGTGCAATGGAGCTGGTGCAGTTCGTCTGCAGCTTGGTCAGCTCCTCCAGCTTCAGGCGGTACTGCCGGTGTGTCTCCTGGGGCACACAGAGAAGGCTTGGGCTCGCTGGGGAGCCGCTGCTCATGGGCCGTGAGCTCTAGGAGACCTTGCTGGGCCCACCCAGGCCCTCCCTGAGGCTGCTCTCTCCCCAAGGGAGGAGCAGAGCTGGATGTCTTCCCCTATGGCTCTGCTCACCAGCACCGAGCTCTGTGAAGGTTTCTTAGTCCCAGCCACCTAGCAGTTGTCCCCTACCCTACATGGGCTCTTTGTCCTATCTGAGTCCGGGTTCCAAGCCTGCAGGTGCACCTTCAGGACCAAGCCTGCTGTCTGGAGCACCCTTGCCCTCTCAGCGCTCCACAGGGCCTTCTGGTCGGGCCTTGCTGATGCTTCCTCCCAGGTTAAAGGTCATCAGGCTTCAGCTCCAGGGCCTCCTGTCCTAAGGCCCATCCCCTTTCCTCCCCCAGCACCTTTGGCCTGAGGCTAACTCCAGCACTCCGCGCTGGTGGGTGAACCTCAAAAAGGCAGTGCCTGAAGCCTGGGCGAGGGGCAGTGTGAGAGATCAAGGCAGGGGGCCAAAACCAGCACAGCGGCAGCCAGGCTGGGAGACTCAGGGGGGAAGCACTAAGGCAGCTGGCTGGGCAGGAGTGGGGGGTCCCGCCATGGAAGGGGTGGACTAGGGGAGGCAGAGGTCTAACCAAGCCTCCAGTGGGCCTGGGATCCACTCTGGGTCTTTCTTTCCTCAAGCCCGTGGGCCACCACACCCCCTCAGATGCTGGCATGTGGATGTGGCATCTCTTCACAGCCACAGCCACCACCTTCTTCCTGGAGGAAGCCAGCAGCCTCCTCCCTTCTGGCCTGGGACAGGGCAGCCACGGACAAACCCCATGGAGCTAAGGCGTCCTACAGCTTCCCAGTGGCCTCAGGGACATTTCAATCAGGGCCAGGCCCCGCTCCTCTCCCGAGGGCTGCAGCCTGGCCGGTCAAGCCCTCTCTCCTCTGGCGGGATGGACGCTGTCTCTCAGGGAAAGGCCCCGCCCCCATCTGGGCCGGAGACCTCCCTGAACCCAGCTTTCCAGCGCCCAGCCAGGCGCTGCCCGAGGGCGGGGAAGCATATTTGTGGAGTGACTGACCCAGAGCCCTGGGCCCAGGCAGCAGCTCTCCAGGGAGCGGACCAGGATGGGGGCCGGGATGGGGCCTGGGATGCGCCCCGGGCCAGCGAGGGAGCCCGTGGGGTCTCGGCTCTGAGGCCCAGAGTGATCGCGGTCGCCCAGCATCGTGCGGGTCCCAGCGGACGCGCAGAGAAACAGGTCGGCCGCCCAGACACTGGGACCCAGGATCCCTGATCCCTGACCCCGATGTCCTCCCAGCCTGACCTCGGGCTGCCCGACCCTTGAGCCTGGGCCAAAGGGACGTCGTGGCTCGGGCCCAATGGGCGACCGCTGCGGGGCTCACCTGGATGGTGTGGAAGTCCTGCTGCAGATCCTCCCAGTCCCGCAGACAGTCGCCCAGCGGGCCCGGGGGCGGGGGCTGCATGGCTGCCGCCCCACGGGTCGCAGGAGCCCAGAGTAGAGGACGCGCCGCGCCGCAAACCCGGCCGCCCCGAGGCGCCGCAGCCTCCCCGGTCGGCTTCCGGGCTCCAGCCGCCGCCGCCAACGGGAAAGGCCCTGGCGCGGCCACGCGCTGGCCCCGCCCCCCGACGGAGCCAATCAGAACCCAGGGTGGGGCAGGGGCGGGGCCACGTGAGCCCCGGGCACCTCGCCCTGCGATCGCTGGCGGGACTGAGGCTTCCGAGCCTAAGCCGGCCGAGCCAACCACGTGGGGCCGCAGGCAATGTCCCAGCCCTCTGTGCTGGAGGCAAACCAAAGCCCAGGGAGGTGACACCTGCCCTCCCCGAGCCTTGTCTTTGAGAAGTTACGCTTCTCCGAGGAAGGGACTCCAAGCTTCTCCTATGGCTGGGATTTATAGCCCTCTTCTCTGGTTTCCCAGCCTCCTGGCCCACCTCCACTGTCCCTCACACAGCCACCAGACTGCTCTTCTTAAGACACGACACTAATGTCGCACCATGCTCCTGCTTAAGACTTCCCACGGGCCCTGCCCGGCCTAGCAGGAGGCCCCTCACCATACAAAGCCCTCCTCTGCCGCCATCCTAGGCCCTGATCTCCACCAGCGCTGCCTGAAAAGCTCTTCTTCCTGCGGCAAAACTCTACACCTCCTTGAAGGTTTGCCCTTCTGATGGGGGACCCCCTACACACACCCCTCCATCCCTCCACAGAGTCCTGGGCTCAGCATGTCCCAGCCTCCACCAGGCGGTAGCAGGCACGGTCACTGGATGAATTTAGGGAAGCTCCCACACTGGGCAACATCCTACACTGCCCACCCATGCCCTTGTCTGTGCTGGGTCCTGATGCCCAAGTCGTTCTGTGAGCACTGCCAGCTCAAGGGAAGTGCATCTTAAGACCTGAGGAATTTTCTAGAAACCTGGGTGTGGCGGGTGGGAGAGGTGGGATCTCTCCTTGGTGAACAGGCCGGGTAGCAAAGGGGTAGGGGAGGCAGAGAGAGGAAATCTGTACCCCGTGACCCAGGGGCACAGTCAGAGCACTGGGCCTCACAACGGGCAAGGGGCCTCATTCCAGGAGCTCTGGGGACTTCTGCCCCGGGTAAGCGCTGTAACACTCCCTGTGGACACCACAGGCAAGCACCCCCAGGCAAGCTCCAGAGGGTCCAAGTCACGGGGTATGTGGGACAGCCACGCCAGCAGCCAGAGGTGGCCCCAGAGGTGGTCTGGGTGTTCCAGAGGAGCCTGAGCAGGTGCATCTGCTATGTCGAATGAACAAGAGGCCTAGGAAGAACCAGTACTGGAAGAACATGCGGTTTGTGGCAGCGAGGGCCTTCTGCTTCCAGACCAACAGCCTGTGTACACACCCTGGCCCCTACCCACCAGATGCCCCAAGCAAGGTTCTTCAGCGCCCATCGTGGGGCTGCAGAGATCAGTAGAGAGGATCTGAGATGTCTGTGACAAAGTCTCCAAGGACAATCTTCTCCCATTCCAACAGCTGAGTCACCAAGCCCCAATTTGGACGCATGTTGTTCTTGCAGTTCTTGACGTGGGTCCAAGACCTCTGTGAGAGCAGAGGGACAAAGGAGACATCAGGACTGGGTGTAGGTGCTTTCCCCAGCCTACAGTGTGGAGCAAGAGCTGCATATATAAACAGCAGTGGTCTGGGGTGAAGTCGTTAGGACAAGGAGCACCAGGAGCTGGTTCTGCCTTGGGCAAGCCCCTCTGCATCCCTGCTTGTAAATAGGGAGATAGAAAGCATTCCTGTTCCACACAGCTCCCGTGAAAATTGAGACAAGCCAGGCATGGTGGCACACACTTGTCATCTCAGCACTCTGGGAGGCTGAGGCAGGAGGATAACATGTTTTGAGCCCAGTGTGGGCAACCTAGCAAGACCCTGTGTCAAAATTAAAAATACAGAAAAGGGCTGATGATATAGCACAAGCTGAAGGTCTGGGCTCAATCCCATATACCAGGAAAGAACAAAGAAGCGGGGGAAGGGGGAACAGAGAGAAAGGAGAGAGGGAGGGAGGAAGAAAAAACAATTGCAAAAATCTATGTGAAACCTCCTGTGGATAGGAAGAGACTATGCTCAAGCCTGGCACACAGAGCGGGCCTTCAACAAAGGTTTGCATTGTGCCTGAATGAATTACTGGAAAGAGGAAGAGAACAGGGAAAATTCTCTGAAGACAGAAATGAGAGCTGCCTTCCTTCAGGTGTGCACCCCAGGTGCAAGAAGGGCAGTTACCTGAGGCAGGTGTGCAGCTTGTCTACACCAGGATTGAGGATAGAGGAAAAGAGAAAGGCAAAAGGCGCCCTAGCAAAGTAGGAACAGTTCTTCAGACTAATAAGGCCCAACGCCAACATCATACTCAGGGGGAAAGACAGGACCGGGAACAGGACAGGGACAGCAGTCTCACCACTTCTATTTGCCATGGTACTGGAAGTCCTTGCTAGAGCAACCAGGCAGGAAAAAGAAAGAAACACCCTCCAAACTGGAGAGGAGATGTTTGCAGATGACATGGTCTCCTAGGTGGGAAACGCTATAAAGATTCCACACGCAGACAGAGCTAATAAAATTCAGCCAAGTTTTTGGTTTTTTTTTTCCGGTACCGGGAATCGAACACAAGACCTCACGCTTGCCAGGCAGGTGCTGTGCCGCTGACCTAAATCCCCAGCCCCTCAGCCAAGTTATAATGAAATCAACAGGTAAGTCTTGGTTGCATTTCTATATATTAAAAATAATCCAAAGAAAATAATTCCATGTGGAATCAAATAAAAAAATAAGTAAAACCAAAGAGGGGGAAAAAGTTATACATGGAAAGCTACCAAGTATGGCTGAAAGCAAATGGAAATGCATCCTATGTCATAGGTTGGCAGGTTTGATATTGTGAAGCTGTTGATACTATCCCAATATAGCCTATAGATCTAAGGCAAGTTCTATCAGAACCCCAAGTGGCTTTTTTTTTTTTTTTTTTTTTTTTTTTTCAGAAATAAAAATCCACCCTAACATTACTACCAATTCTGCAGGAGTAAATAGGGTTCTCTAAGGACATACTGTGCATCGCTGCGCTGTGATGGAGCACAGCCAAGTCTCCTTCAGCTGCACAGACACGGAGCCCTGCCCCGGGCTACACCACGGACAGCCCTGGGAGACGCTAGGATCCGCTTCTGAGCAAGCTCTCCACCGGCCAAATACACACAGACAGAAAGTAGGGTGGAGGTTACCAAGGGCAGGGGAGGGCAAGTGGGTGGTTAGTGTTTAATGGATAAAGTTTCTATTCTGGGCCATGAAAAGGGTTTGGAAATAGCTAGTGGTGGTGGTTGTGCAACAGTGTGAAGGAAAGTGATGCCACAGGAGTTCTACTCATTGAAGTAGCTAAATTAGCCTGAGTTATTTTATGTGTATTTTATCACACTTCAAAAAGAAAAGGCCATCCTAAAACACCCCAATAGGAAAAAAAAAAAAAAAACTTGTAGAAAGAAGGAAGCTGGAAGTCTTACACTTCTTGATTTAAAACCTCGTGACAAAGCTGCCGTAACCCAGTATAGCGCTGACGTGAATCAGATAGACCAATGGAATAAAGGAGATGGTGCAGAATAAATCCCACATACATGATCATGTGCTCCTGTTATTGGTATTTGTTTTTGTTTGATTTTGCAGTGCTGAGCCTTGAACCCAGGGCCTTATGCATGCTAGGCAGTTATTCTACCGCTGAGCTGTATCACAGCCCTTCTTGTTCTGAGACAGGGTCTCATTAAGTTGCTCAGTTTGGCCTTGAATTTTCAATCCTCTTGCCTGAGCTTCTCAGATAGCTGGGATTACGCATGTGTGCCACTGCATCTAGCACAAAACCATTCAATAGGAGAAAGTCCTTTGAATAAGTAGGGGTGGGAAAACTAGATATCTACATGTAAGAGAATTAAACTGAAGATAGGAAGTCAGTAACAAAAAGCTATTTCCTTGATTTTTTTTTTTTTTTTTTTTTTTTTTTTTTTTGCCAGGAACGAAACTCATGACCCTGTGCTTGCCAGGCAGGTGCTTTGCCGCTGAGCTAAATCCCCGGCCCCAAAGCTATTTCTTTGAAAAAATCAACAGAACCAATGAGACTTCATTCAGCCTAAGGAGAAAAAAAGTTACACATTGTTAATATCAGAAAGTAAAAAGGATATCACTACAGGTTCTTTGGACATTAAAAGGACAATAAAGAATACACTGAACAGCTCTATTCTCACAAATATAAATGACCAATTTATTGAAAACCATCATCTTCTGAAACACACTCAAGAAATAAAATCAATAATTAATATCCCTCATCCGGGCATGGTGACACACGCCTATAATCCCAGCACTCTGGGAGGCTGAGGCAGGAGGATCAAAAGTTTGAAGCCAGCCTAACCAAGTTAGCAAGACCTTGTTTCAAAATAAAAACTTCAAAAAGGGCTGGGGATGTAGCTCAGTGCAAAGGCCCTCGATTCAATCCCCATACCACAAATTAATTAACTAATTAATTAATTATCATAACCTTCAAAAACAAAAAAACACCAGGCCCAGATGGGCGTACCTATGGATTTACATATAATGAAATATACTTTCAAAGGGAAGGAAATTACATAAAATACCTGCAGTAGACAAATTCACAGAGACAGAAAACAGAACAGTGGTTTCCAGGAACTGGGGGAGGGAGGGGGTGGAGGGTTGTTTGTGGGTATAGTCTCAGTCTTGCAAGAGGTGAAAGTTTAGCAGCCTGATTGCACAATGTGAATATACTTAACAGGGCTAAAGCACACACTGTAAGATGGTTAAACTATGTACATTTTACCATAATTGGTTTTTTTTTTTTAAAGTAGTCCCAGGGGGCGGAGCTGTGCAGCACTGGCTGGGTCGGAACAGGCCATTAGGAAGCCCCACAAACCCTCTCGCCCACCACCAGCACACACATCGCTGGCTGGCACCAGATGCTGGAGCTGGGCCGACTGACTTTGGATTTGAGCTGTAACACTGAGAGCTATGCAACCGCTGCAAGTCACCCAGCCCCTCCGTGCACCCGGCAAGGCGGGGATACTAGCAGCACCCTAAGCCGCAGGCCCCTATGAATGAGTTATTATTATACATAAAGAACTAAAAGCCCTCTGTCACCATTAGCTATTATAATCCTTCCAGTGTCCCCCACCCCCGCCCTAGAGATCTTTAAGGGACAAAGCTCCTCCCAGCAGCCTAAAGGCACCGAGTGCAGCTTCTTAAAAGTATGCTGGCTCTAGGACCCCACACAACCTTGCACCCAAGCTTTGAAAACTCACATCACGGGTAGCTCTGAAGCCAGAGCCTCTGGATTCCCGGTTCTTGCCAAAACGCTCCCTGACCCCGCATCTCGGCCTTAGCACCTGAGAAGCCAAGCTGGCCCCAGTAGTCGGTACCTCGGGCCCATGAGTGATGGAAGTTGCAAGTCCTTCTTTGCAAGTCCCAAGGGCTTCGATCATCACAGCTGAGCTGTGCATCCCTCCTGCACAGACAGGAAGCCCGCCCCCAGCACCCCCCCAACACACACACACAGACAATGGGAGGCAGGAACTTCTCCCAGGGACAGCCTTGGCCAACCTGCGCCAGGATCCTCAGGGCTACCTGGTGGCAGGAGAAGCTAAATGCCATTCAGGGCACAGGGGCAGTCCCTCCTGACCAGAGTTCTGTGGGTGATCTAAATAGAGTACCCAAGGCCGGGGGTGGTGGTGCATGCCTGTAATCCCAGCACTCGGGAGGCTGAGGCAGGAGGATCATTGTGAGTTCAAGATCAGCCTGAGCTACAAAGTGAGCTCAAGGCCAGTATGAACTCCATATCAAGACCCTGTCTCAAAAAAAAGAAAATAGAGTACCCAGCAACAGGACTTGATAAGAGCAGGACTGCTGCTCCAGGGAGGAAGACCCAGGGCTCTTCCTGAGTGCAGGGTCCTCTAGACTTCAGGGGCCCCCGTGCCCATCCAACCACTGACCACGGCCCCAACGACCAAGCCCAGACAGGTGGGCTGTGCACCTCCCTGCAGAGTCCCTGCGGGTTAGGGTGCTGGGCCTGCATAAACCCCATCACCCTGAGAGCCCAGCTGCTAGAGAACTTAGAGGAGCCAAGTGGGACAAGAGTTCTCACTGGGCTCTTGCCCTGACAGTCCTAGCAAGCAGCTCATGCCCTAGGATTACAGGCTTGTGTGCCACGAAGAATGGCCTTCCTTTTTGAGGGTGAATAATATTTCATTGTGTGGATTTTCTGTATCCATTCACTTGTCCATGGACACTGGGTTGTTTCCACCTCTTGGCCATGGGGAATATTGCTGCCATGAAGACAGGTGTTCAAATGTCTGTCTGAGTGCTTGCTTCCACTTTTCTGGGGTACAGACCCAGAAGTGGAATTGCTCCCAGAGATCACACGGGGTCCCCAAACCACTGGCCAGTAAGCTCTGACTAGGATTGTTCTCTGTCCCACCTTCCTCTCCCCTTAAACACACCCCTAGGCAAATGTAGCAGCTTATCGGATCTCACCCAAGTCTTCTAAGACAATGGTCCCCAATGTTTTTGGCTTCAGAGACTGATCTCGCGGAAGACAGTTTTTCTACAAATGGAGGTTGGGATGGGAGATGGTTTGGGGACTCAAAGGAGCCTGCACCCTAGATCCTGCACCTGCACCTGCACAGTTCATAGGAGGGCTCGCACTCCTCTGAGAATCTGAAGCTGCTGCTCATCCGACTGGAGGAGGAGCTCAAGCTGTACTGTGGGAGACGGCGGTGGCTGGAAATACAGATGAAGCTTTGTCCCCTCACCCACCGCTCGCCTCCTGCTGTGTGGCCTGCTTCCTAATAGGCCATGGAGCACTACCAGTCTGTGGCCTGGGGGGAGGGGATCCCTGCTCTAAGACCATGAGCGGGCCCCTGAGAAAGCAGTGCCTGGGAGTCAGGAGCCCCAGTTCTTCCTGGGGTTGCTAGGATGGCTCCCTTCTTTGCATCCCTGTCTGGGCCCTGCTCTCACGGTGAAGGAAGATTGCTGGTGCAGACACCTGCGAAGGCCCTGCCAGCCCTGCAGTTCTGTGACCTTGGAAAGCTCTCAGGCAAGCCCCTCATGGGCAGAGAGACAGTGGCAGAGCCATACTGAGGTTCCAGCCAGCCCTGTGTACCCAGCCTCCGCCTTCCAGCCTGTAGCACTGGGACCTTGCCCTTGGGTGCTGGGCACTGGGTTCACCCTAGATTTGGATTCCCTCCCTCATTCTTCCCCTTCCCACCCCCCACCAGGGCCCCAGGAAGGACTGGGCTCCTGTCCCTCTGACTCCTCCTCCTGGGGGAGGCTGTGGCCCAAGCCTGGTCCAGAGCACACGTACCTGCAGGGTCTCCTGTTTCTTGTGCATGAGGAAGGCGATCACAGCGGCACAGCTGCGACTGATGCCCCGCGTGGAAAAGACCAGAATGACGGAGCCCAGGTGGAGGTGAATTTCTGCAGAAGGGGGAAGGGCAGAAGGGGTGGCATTTACACAGCCCTCTTCCCCGTGGTCCTGGGTGGCTGTCAGAACACTGGCCGTGGTGGGCCAATGGCCTGAAAATGAGTTCAAAGCAAGCAGGATGGGACCTGGGTGAGTCACATGGCTGCTCGGGGACACAGTGCCAGCACAGGGGGTCCTCAGACCTGGCTGGCAGCTCCAGAGAGTCCTGCCTGGGCACTAGCTTCATCAGGGCAAGGCTTTTCCCCAGCTGTCCAGGACTCTCGTCCAGGAAGCTCTGCCACCAGCTGGCCTAAGGATGACAGGACCACCACTCAAGGACACCCGGCACCAGCAGAGGCAGCACAGGCCAGATGTGGACCGGTTCCTCTACGGCACAATTTCCTCATCTGGAAAGCGGGTTAACTGCATATACCTTCCTCCCTCATCGGGTTTTATTCTATTCTGTGCTTAGCCCAGTGCCTGGCATAGAAATATCTGCTATAACCCTGTAACCCTTGAGGCTGTGAGTCCTTCCCATGCTGGCCTGGGAACCCCCAAGAACGGAGGATAAACATACTGAGTGCAAAAAAACAGACTGTCAAAGCTAGAAGAGGACTTGGAGATGATGATTAAGGTCAACCCCCTCATGGCACAGATGAGGAAACTGAGGCACAGTTACTAAAGGGTTGGCCTAGAGCTGCCCAGGAAGGTGAGGCTAGGGAGAGGCTCTCCATGCCATGAGACTCTGCCTTCTCGTAGCAGGGCACACAGAAATCTGAGACTCAGGTCCTAGTCAAGTGACAGTGGCGATATTCTGGGCAAATAAGAGACAGTGGCCCACGATCTCATGCTCTCATTGGACCCCACTGCCCCCAAGGAAGAGCCATGGCTGCTGCATTGCTCAGGGCTCATCCATACTGGGCCAGGCGTGGGTGGGTCCTGTCCTCCCTGACCTGAGCACCGGGAGTCACAACCAAGAAGAGGCCTGAGGAGGAGGCGCCACAGCCTTCTGCCTCCTAGGCAAGGCGAGTCGCCCTCCTGTTAGGGGACACTCCTTACCGATGAAGTGACAGAGGTGGCGTAAAAAGGGCAAAATCTTGGATTCTGAGGAATCTTCTATCTTGATGTGCAGAAGCTTGTCAGGGTCACCCACGAAGCTAAGCAGAAGAACATAGGCAACGGGGCAGACTTACTGACAGCCCCATGGTGGTATTCCCCATCTGCACTGCAGGACCACAGGTGACGGACCGGGGGCAGACAGCTGGGAGGTGCGGACAGGCATCTGAGCTTCTCCCAGAGAGGGGAGTGGGATGTGGATTGAGTGGGCTCATCTGTGGAAGGCACTACCCACCCGGATGGCACATAAGAGGTGCCCAGTAAATGCGACATTGTCATTATTAACCAAAAGCATGTGCTTCCCTCGAACATGGAGCAAAATCATTCAACAAGGCTGGGAAAGCACAGATAACGGCCTTGGAGACCGAGCCTGCTGTGCCAAATTGCTGAGAGCAAACAAGAGGGATGGAGACCTGTGTGCGGGGTGCTGCAGGGACAGGGGTTGGGGAAGCTTTACTAAGGTGACACCTGAGCACAGGTGACAGAGAAGGAACAAGCCAAGCAGGTATGTGAGGACGTGTTCCAGGTAACAGAAGCAAGTGCAAAGGCCCCGAGAAGGAGAGTGGTTAACCGATCCGAGAAAGAGCAGAGAGCAGAGTGGCTGGACCTTCCTGGACAAGGGGGAGAGAAGAGGACCACAAGGTGTGTGGCGGCCTGCAAGGAGCTCAGCACAATGCCTGGCACGCAGTGAGCACTTGAAGCCCAGATCCACAGGTGACACTCGGGAGTGTGCAGAGCACTGTGGCAGGCGGCTGGGTCAGTTCTTGATGAGCACTCGCCGAGACAAATGCAAGCACAAGTCTGCATCCTCCTTCTCTGCCTCCCTCCCCAGGGTCCACCTCTCCAACATCTGCTCAGTGCCCATCCTGTGCCAGACCTTGGGTGGGACCCTCCCAGATTCAAGGATCTCCCTTTGCGATGGGGCAGCAGACATGTGAACACCTCCAGTCCAGTAGGCTAGGTGGGGGGTTAGTACTGGGATGAGGGAGCTTCACAATGGGGGTGGTGCTTTTGAGAGAACACGGAAGGGTATACAATAAAGACATAAAATCCAGTTGAGTTTCTATAAACTAGCAGCAGATAGAAACTGACACTTGGGGTTTTGTTTGTTTGTCTGGTTCGGTTTTGTAGAGACAAGGTTTTGCTATGTAGTCCAGGCTGGCCTCAAACTCTCAGCAATTCTCCTGCCTCTGCCTCCCAAGTGCTGCGGCTATAGGCATGCAGCACCATGCCTGGCAAAACTTGACATTTAAAAAATACCATATAGGGGCTGGGGATTTAGCTCAGCGGCAAAAGCGCCTGACTGGCAAGTGCAAGGTCATGAGTTCGGTTCCCAGTACCGGAGAAAAAAAAAAAAAAAAAAAAAAAAAATACCATATAGACCTCTGGGACAGCAGAGTCTGTGAGAGGGGTGTGGGTCTGTGCTCTGCGCTTCCTCCATTATCTCTGGGACAGCAGGGCCTGAGAGAGGAGTGTAAGGACACACGCCTTTGTTGAGTAGACCAATCGGAACCCGAAGACCTGAGACCCAGGACAACCGCTGGGCCCCAGGTACATGGATGCACACACGCCTTTGGAGGGTGGAGCAATTAGGGAGACCAGCAACATGGAAGTGTCTGAAGCAGCGGTGTGGAGCCAGCAGTTGGACTTGGAGAACTCCACCCACAGAAGGCCAGTCCCACCTCCCACATCCAGAGGCCAAGAGCAGCTTCATACCCAGCACGTTTCTCAGATTAAATATGGACATCACCACAGAACTGAACAGCATTTCCCTTGTTTGTCTGATTGGCTATCACTTTCCTCTCTGGTTGGATGTCATCCTGTTTTGTTCTATATTCTGTACTTATTTTTGTATCTGGGTTTTTCTTCTCTTTTTTTGGTCTCATCTCCTTCTCTGGTCTTCTTTTCCTTTTTTTCTTCTCTTATTTTTCACTCTCTTTCTCTTTCTTCTTTTTTTCTTTTTTTTTTTTTCTGATACTGGGAATCAAACTCAGGACCTTGCGGTTGCTAGGCAGGCGCTTATGCCACTAAGCTATACCCCCAGCCTTGTCTTCTTTTTTTCAGTGTTTAGGTTTTTTTACCCTTCCTTCTCATTCTCCTCTATAGACCCTCTTTCTCTCTTTCCTCAGCTACGTCTTGAATTTAAACTTTCAAATGAGCAAACATTGTCTGTGCCCTTTCTGACCATTCTTTCATATTCTATTTCATTCTTTCCCTCCTATGTCCTCCAGTTTCCCAAAACTCAGGTGATCATCCTTTAATCTCCAGCCTTGATTCTACTACATTTGACCTTACTCATCATTTTAGCCTATCCCCTGTCCATCGTAACCCCCGCCCCCCCAGAAGGGTAAAATCACATGACTAAAGGGAAAATCACTACATACAAGTGTACAGTATATGTTTGATTTCATTATATAATTTTAGAGTTTGCTCCTGTGGTCAGAGGTAACAGGTTAATGGTTACCATACTTTATCAGTAGTTAAGCTGTACTTGAAACTATATCTGTACTAATATCTGCTACTTTAGCCAGGATGTCACACATATTATAAACAGTTTTTTCTCCCCTGTATGAGAAATCTGTGATTGTATGAGGTCATAGTCATCACTACAGCCCAGCACCAAAGGATTAGGAGCTGAGTCAAATAGTAATCTTGCATCCTTTACAAATTGGGAAGGTAGAGTCTTGGGGTAACTATAAGAAACCACCTACATCTAGAAGATATCCCTGAAGAACAGACATCCTTTAGGGAAACCTCAATACTACCAATAAAGCTATATATCATTAGAAACTGGCAAGTATCAACATAGAAAACAAAATAAAAAAGAGAAAATAGAAAATGACAAGACACAAAAGCAAAATGCAACCCCAGAACCCCAGCCCACCCAGGACAAGCCCAGAACTCAAGGAGATAGATGAAATTGGGAGTCAAACAATGGAACTTTTTGAAATGATAGCAACAGAAGTGAAAAACCAAGTGGAAAGGCCTATAGAGAAAATAATCTCTCAGGTAGAGAAAGAAATGATGCTTAAAATCAAAGATATTATAGAAGACAGAGATAAATGAATAGATGAGCTTAGAAGAATGATGGAAACAAAAAATGCCCAGTATAGGAAAGAAATGGAATCCATAAAACAGATCCAAACAGAAATCTAAGAGATTAAAACCTTTACTGAAAATATATATACAGCCGGGAGTGGTGGTGCACGCCTGTAATCCCAGCACTCAGGAGGCTGAGGCAGGAGGATCATTGTGAGTTCGAGACCAGCCTGGGCTACAAAGTGAGCTCAAGGCCAGCCTG
>NW_004955456.1:14766178-14785835 GCF_000276665.1 Chinchilla lanigera
AAAAGAAAAGAAAGAAAATATATACAACAGGTTGAATGAAGGAGAGAATAGGATTTCAGATCTTGAAGACAGAATTACAGCCAGCAATAATGAAAAAAAAGATATCTTAAAATAGCAAGAGACCATGAAAAATCAATCCAACAGCTACAAAATGAAGCAAAGAAGAATAACATAAGATTGATGGGAGTCAATGAGCAAGCTGGAGACAGCACAAATGACATAAAAAAAAACTCTTCACAGAAATAATGACAGAAAATTTCACAAGCATGGGTAAAGAATTTGACATACAATAAATGAAGCATATAGAACTCCAAACAATCATGACCAAAGTAAAACTACACTAGGACATATAATAATCAAGATTCCAGAAATTCAGCACAAGAACAGAATATTAAAAGCTGTTAGAGAAAAGAAACAGATCACTTATAAAGGAAAGCCTATCAGAATCCTGGCAGACTTCACACAAACCCTCAAGTCAAGAAGAGCTTGGAGTGAAGTATTTCAAGTCTTGAAAGAAAACTTCCAACCCAGATTGATGTACCCTGCAAAACTATCTTTCAAAATTAATGGAGAGTGCCGGGCATGGTGGTGCAAGCCTGCACTAGGGAGGCTGAGGCAGGAGGATCGTTGTGAGTTTGAGACCAGCCTGGGCAACAAAGTGAGCTCAAGGCCAGCCTGAACTGCATCTCAAGACCCTGTCTCAAAAAGACCAAAAAAAAAAAAAATTAATGAGAAATAAAATACTTCCATGACAGAGAACAACTGAAGAGATTTATGAATACCAAACCAACACTACAAAGAGTACTGAAAGATATTTTACACAGAGATTAAAAATAATGGCAATTTCAAGAACAACAACACAGAAAGAAACCACCAGGCAGGGCAAGCAATTAAACAGGAAGAAAGTAGGGAACCAACAGCAGAAAATACCACGACCAAGATAAGCCAATACGTATTAGTTATAATCGTCAATGTAAATGGCCTCAATTCACCAATCAAAAGAAACAGACTGGCAGAGTGGATCAAGAAACAAGATCCAACAATATTCTACATACAAGAAACACATTTAACACAAGAAGAAATTCATAGACTGAAAATCAAAAGATGGAAAACAATCTTCCATGCAACAGGAACCCAGAAAAAATACACGAGTAATTATTCTGTCTGCAGACAATGTGAACTTCAAACCAAGAATGATCAAAAGGGATAGACAAGGTCACTACATACTTTTTAGGGCAAAACTTCAAGAGGAAGAGATAACAATCATAAATATATATGCACCAAATGCAAGAGCACCCAACTATATAAGACAATTATTAATAGACATGAAAAATAAGCAATAACAATTGTAATGGGAGACCTCAACACCCCATTGTCACAAAGAGATAGATTAACTAGATAAAAAATCAGCAAAGAAATAACAGAACTGAACCAAACCTGTGAACAAATGGACTTAGTAGATGTTTTCAGACCATTCTACTCAACATCATAATACACATTCTTCTCAGCCACATGGAACATTCTCTAAAATAGATTATATACTAGCCCACAGAACATTTTTAAGTAAATGCAAAGGAATTGAAATTATCCTATGCATATTATCTGACCATAGTGCAATGAAAATAGCAATTAATGGCAAAAGAAACTGCATAAACTCCATAAACACATGGAAATTAAATAATACTCTCTTAAGCAATCAATGAGTCACAGATGAAATAAAGGAAGAAATTAAACAATATCTACAACCAAATAAGAATGCAGATACAACATACCAGAACTTATGGGACACAATGAAAACAGTTGTAAGAGGGAAATTTCTGGCAGTAAATTCTCACATCAGGAAAATAGAATGAACACAAATAACCTAATGTTATACCTCAAACTTCTAGAAAAAGAAGAGCAAGACAAACTCAAAGTCCATAGAAGGGAAGAAATTATAAAGATCAGAGCAGAAATTAACACAATGAAAAGTAAGAAAACAGTACAAAGAATTAATGAATGAGTTAGTTCTTTGAATAAATAAATAAAATTGATAAACCCTTAGCCAACCTTATCAAAAAAAAGAAAGACTCAAGTTCATGCATTGAAGAATGATAAGGGTAAAATCACTACAGATCCTGTGAAAATTCAGATCATCAATACCTATTTTTAAAATTTTAACTCTCATAGGATGGAAAACAGAAGAAATTGACAGATTCCTAGATACGTATGAATTACCAAAGCTGATTCAAGAAGATATCAAAATTCTCAATGATCCAGTATCAGTGAATGATATTGAAAATGTAATTAAAAACTTACCACTAAAGAAAAGCCACAGTCCTGATGGATTCACTGTGAAATTCTACAAGAAATTTACAGAAGAATTAATGCCAATACTCTTCCTAGAATCCTTTTTTTTTTTTTTTTTTTTTTTTTTTGGTAGCAGGAATCAAACTCAGGACCTCGTGCTTTCCAGGCAAGTGCTTATGCCACTGAGCTATATCCCTGGCTAATGCCAGTACTCTTCAAACTCTTTAACAAAATTGAAAGGGAAGCAATACTCCCTAACTCATTCCTGGTGGCAAGTATTACCTTGATACCAAAACCAGAGAAAAACCCAACCAAAAAAGAGAACTACAGGCCAATCTCTCTAATGAACATAGATGTAAAAATCCTCAATAACATACTAGCAAACAGAATGTAGCAAATCATCAAGAAGGTTATATACCATGACTAGGTAGGATTTATCCCAGAAATGCAGGGAGAGTTCAATATACATGAATCAATAAATGTAATACACCATATCAACAGAGCCAGAGACAAAAATCAGATGGTCATCTCAATAGATGCAAAAGCTTTTGACAAAGTCCAACACATTCATGATAAAAACCCTATAGAAAATTGGAATAGCTGGTCTTTATCTCAATCTGATAAAAGCCATCTATAACAAACCAATGGCCAACATCAAGCTAAATGGACAAAAAGTGAAAGTTTTCTCTCTAAAATCAGGAACAAGACAAAGATGTCCACTATCATCACTCCTTTTCAACACAGTTCTGGAAACATTAGCCAGAGCAACTAGACAAGAGAGAGAAATAAAAGAAATAAGGATAGGAAAGGAGGAAGTTAAATTATCATTATTTGCAGATGTCATGATATTCTACATAGAAGAACACAAAACTCTACCAAAAGACTCCTAGAGTTAATAACCAAATTCAGGTGCATAACTGGATGCAAAGTCAATACTCCAAAATCAATAGCATTCTTGTACACAAACAACAAATTCATTGAGAGAGAAATTAGGGAAACCACACCCTTCACAATAGCATCCAAAAAATGAAATACTTAGGAATCAATCTGACAGAGGAAGTAAAAGACCTATATTGAAAATCGCAGTACTCTGAAAAAGGAGATTGAAGAGGATATCAGAAAATGGAAAGATATCCCTTGCTCATGGATAGGAAAAATCAACATTGTGAAAATGGCCATACTCCCAAAATTGTCATACAGATTTAATGCAATTCTGATCAAAATACCACTAGCATACCTCTCAGAACTAGAGAAAACATTGCTAAAATTCATTTGGAACCAGAAAGGACCCAGGATAGCAAAGGTGATCCTGCACAACACAGGCAAAGCAGGAGGCATCACAATCCCTGACTTGAAATTATACTACAAAGCTGCTATGATAAAATCCACATGGTACTGGCAAAAAACAGGACCAGTGGAACAGATTAAAAGATACAGACACAACTACAAATACATTTAACCACCTTATGTTTGACAAAGGGGCCAAACATGTTCACTGGAAGAAAGATAGCCTCTTTCATAAAGGGTTCTAAAAAAACAGGCTCTCTACATGCCAAAGACTAAAACCAGACCCATGTCTATCACCATACACTAAACTAAGTCAAAATGGGTCAAAGATCTAAATATTAAAATAAAAACACTAAATCTGTTGGAACAGAAAGTAGGTAAAAATCTTGAAGACATAGGAGTAGGCGGAGAGTTCATGAATAAAACCCAAACTGCACAGGAAACATGTCAAAGAATCAACAACAGGGATCTCCTCATATTAAAAAGCTCCTCATATTAAAAAGCTTTTATACATCAAAAGAAATCACCAGTACAGTGAAAAGACAACCCACAGAGTGAGAAAAATTTTAGCTGTCTCTCAGACAAAGGATTTATATCTAGAACAGATAAAGAACTGAAAAAATCAGACCCCCCCCAATTCAAAGAACCAATCCAAAAGTGGTCATTTGAGATGAATATGTACTTCTCATATGAAGAAATACAAATGGCAAATGAATACATGGAAAAATGTTCAACATCATTGGTCACTCAAGATATGCAAATTAAAACAACACTGAGATTCCATCTCACCCCAGTAAGAATAGCTATCATCAAGAAATGCAACAACAAATGCTGGAGAGGCTGTGGGGGAAAAGGAATCCTTCTCCACTGTTGGTGGCAGTGTAGACTGGCGTAACTACTTTGGAAATTAGTCTGGATACTCCTCAAAATGCTAGGGTTAGAGGTCTCATTTAACCCAGCTATTCCCCTTCTGGGTATTTTCCCAGAAGAATTAAAAACATCATATCACAATGATATATGTGCACCCATGTTTATAGCAGCACAATTTGTCATAGCAAAATCTTGGAAACAACCCAAAGGCCCATCAACCAAGGAATGGATAAAAAGATGTAGTATTTTTATACAATGGAGTACTAGTCAGCTGTAAGTAGGATAAACTTGAGACATTTATAGGGAAATGGATGCCACTTGAGTCCATACTCATAAGTGAAATAAATCAGTCTTGCATGTGTAAACATTGTATTGTCTCCCTAGTGTAAGAATCTGAAAGAGTAAATAAGACCCAAAATACAATAGATATTGTGAAATGGGAAGAAAATGCTCAAAAGGAAAGAGAAACTGGAATAGGGGAAAAGAGAAAAGAAGGAAGGAAAAAGGAAAAAGAGATGAATAAATACATATATATACATATATATATACACAATATAATTGAGATAGTTATACTACTAATTGCTATTAGCTCATTGAAAGGAAGGGTATATGCCTGTTTGATCAATTTTTGTTTGATCAATTTTTCATGCCCATATCTTATAATATGAGCAACTACTTTGAAGATAGTAATAAGCAATGTACTAGCCATTGTTACTCCCCTACAATCTTGTTTTGGAATTTTATACCATTGTTTTTATTGCTTATTTTTCTTTTCTTTAAAATAAAAAAATACCATATGTCTCATTCAAAAAAGATACTCGGGGAGAAATCTGACACAATATGTGCAATATCTATACCCTGAAACTAAAAAGCTTTGCTGAAATTAAAGATCAGAGTAAACAGAAGGAGAGATCATGATCCAGAGACTCAACATTGTTAGGAATCGATTCTCTCTAAGTTCACCTGTGGGTTCAACTCAACCCCAATCAATATTTTATCAGGCTTCTTTGTAGAAACTGACAAAATGGGAACGCATAAAACTCTAAAGTTTATATGGACATTCATAAGAATTTCGAAAAGAAGAACATAATTAGTGGTCAAGCAGTATCTGAGCTCAATATTTATTATAAAGCCACTGTAACCAATCTTGCAGAATTATTGTAAAGAAAGGCATATGTCAGTGTTAAAGAATAAAGTATCTAGATCTAGCCCTATAACAGGCAACTGATTTTCAAACAAAAATGCCGAAGAAATTCAACAGGAAAAAGAAAATCTTTTCAACAAGATTAATGGAGTAGGTACAGTGCTGGCCTGGAGCATGAGGTCATGAGTCCAATTCCTGGTACCAAAACAAACAAATAAACGATTAACGGAGGAAACAGCAAACCACATACAAACCATGTACTTTGTTTCATATCCAGCATCACATGCAAAAATATTTCAAAATGGATCACAAAACACAAATTTTAAAACTATAAATTTTTAGAGGAAAACATAGGAAAAAAATCTTCATGAAAATTCAAATGTCCACAAACACAGATACCTGTGTTCGAACTCTCTTCTGTTTTGCTGGTTTATTTCTCCATTCTTGCATTAACACGTTTCCTGCTGGAGTTTTAAGTCCTTGTATCTGGTCAAGCAAAACTTCCCATTTGTTTTTGTTCAGTAGGAAGCTATTTTTGCCTCTTGCATTTCCACATAAGTTTTAGAAGCCTGCTGGAATTTTGTTGGTGTTACAATGAATCTGCACATCATTTGAGCAAGAATCAACACCTTCACAAAATTGATTCCCGTGATCTGTTACCATAGCATGTCCCTCTGCTTATTCAGGTGATCTTTAATACCTCTAACACTGCACACTCTTCTCTTTAGAGATCCTGTACATCCTTTATTAGGTAAATTCCTAGGTACTTAGCATTTTAGCACTATTGTAAATTACATCTTTTTTTGAACTGGGAATTGAACTCAAGACCTTGAGCTTGCCAGGCAGGCGCTATGCTACTGAGCTATCTCCCCAGCCCTGTAAATTATATTTTTATAAAATTTCATTATGTTTTTCATTGGTACTCAGAAAAATAACAACCCACGGAGTGGAAAAAATTTCCCAGTTATTCCTCAGACAGAGGACTAAAACCCAGAATATATAAAGAACTAAAAGAATGAGACCTCCCTAAGCAAAAGATCCAATCAAAAAATGAGCAAGTCAAATGAATAGACACCCCCTGAAGAAAAAGCACAAATGACCAATAAATACATGAAGAAATGTTCAACATTGCTGGCTAGTAGAGAAATGCAAATTAATTTGAAGAACACTGAGAGTCTGTCTTACCCCAGAAAGAATGGCCATCATCAAGAAATCAAATAAGGGGCTGGGGATATAGCTCAGTGGCATAAGCGCCTGCCTGTCAATCACAAGGTCGTGAGTTCAATCCCCGGTACCACAAAAAAAAAAAAAAAAAAAAAAAAAAAAATCAAATAATAACAAATGCAGACAAAGCTACAGGAAGAAAAGAGCCTTTCTACATTGCTAGAAGGAATGTAAACTAGTACAACCACTATAAAAATCAAGATGAAGATTTTCAAAAAATCTAAAACTAGAAATTCCATTCTATCCATCTATTCCCCTTCTAGGTATCTTCTCAAAAGAGCTAAAGACATCATATTACAGTGATACATGCTATGGGAGCGCAACTCAAAAGCTAAATCTTGGAAACAGCCTATAGATGAATGTACAAAGGTAATGTGGTATTTACACAGAGTGGAGTGCTACTCTGCCATAAAGGATAAACTTGAGTCCTTTGTAAGGAAATAGATGCACCTTGAGACCATAATATTAACTGAAATAAATCAGATACAAGCTTAAATGTGCCATGGTTTCTCTTATATGAGAAACCTAAAATATAAATACAGAGCAAAGCAAAAGATAAGGGGAAGTCAGGAGATAGGTCCTTCTCAGATGAGAAGGGGATGAAAGAATGGAGGGGGGAGAAGGAAAGGGGATGAAAAAAATTAAGATCTGTTCTGTACAGGTACCAGCTCCATACAAGGAACATAATCATTATACACTGCAAACACGAACTAATAGAAAACAAAAACTTTTTAAAAAGAAAGAAAGGATACAGAGAGAGCACTTGGGCGCTTCACCTAGTTTCCCCAATGGTAACATTTTGCAAGAGGATACTGTAGCAGTACCAGAAGACTGACAGATACAATCTATCAATCTTATTCAGACTCCTGCAGTTTTACCTGTATGCCTGTGTCTGTCTGTATTAAGGTCTATACAAAGTTAGTACTTGTGTAAGTTCAGTTCCACCAGGGGTCCAGAGACTGAACAGTTGTAATGCTAAGGATACCCTTTTTTGCCCTTTTATAACCACACCTACCTTCCTCTACCTAACTTCTTCTCTAACTCTCGGCAACTACTAATCCAGCTTCGACTGTTTGTTTGCTTGTTCATTTGTTTGTTTTTGAGACAGGGTCTTGCTATGTACTTCAGACTGATCTTGAATTCACTACGGAGCCCAGGCTGGCCGCCAACTTGCAGCGATTCTCCTGCCTCAGCCTCCCCAGCACTGGGATTACAGACATGTACCACCATGCCTGGCTAGCTTCTACTCTTAAAATTTGTCATACCAAAAATTCTATTTAAGTAGAAAAACATTACATGTAACATTTTAGATTTGGTATTCTGTGTTTTGCTCAGCATTAATTCCCTGGAGACTGAAGTTTCTGTGTGTAGCAATAGTTTGTTCTTCTCGTTGCTGAGAATTCCATGGTATATGCATACTACCCACCATGTACCACAATGTGTCTAACTACTCCCCAGTGGGCCAGCTGCTGGAAACATGCACACACAGGTTTTGAAGTAATGTTTTCATCTCTCTAGGGTAAGTGCCCAAGAATGTCTCTTCATAGCAGCAAAATCTATAATGATAACGATGACCTTTCTTTTACACCAAATATTTGTATTTTTTGTCTTCTTTTTTTTATCAGTTTGATAATGGTATATCAATTTTCCTGATATTTTTGAGAAACAGCTTTTGGTTTTACTGATTTTTCTGAATTGTTCTGTTCTCTTTATTTTTATTTTCATCTTTATTGTTTCCTTTCTCTTGCTTACATTTTCTAATTTTTTAAGATGGAAGCACAGGCCCTTAACTTGAGAGTTTCCTTTTGTACTGCAGACATTTAGGCTATAAATTTCCCTCTGTGCAGTGCTTTAGCTGCATATCCAAATTTTGATATGTGGTATTATGGTTTGGGTATGATATGTTCCCCAAAAGGCTTAGCTGCTGATGGGCTTTAGGGAAGTGATTCAATCAAGTGGGTCTTAACTTCATCAAGTGGATAAGTCTACTGACAAAGGATAATTTGCTAATATTATTGGAAGGTGATGGAAACAGGGAGTGGTGCCAGTTGAAGGAAGTGGTTCATGGGGATGAACCCTTGGACTACGTCTGGTCCTCAGCCCCCTTCCTCACCTTCTGCTTCCTGGCTGCCACAAGGTGAGCGGCTTCTCTGCTCTGCCCTTCCACTATGATGGTTCTGCCTTGGAGCCAGCCAACCACAGACTGAAACATTTGAAACCATAGGCCAAAGTAAATACTTCCTTTTTTTTTTTTTTTTTTTTTTTTCAGTTAGGTACTGGGAATTGAATCCAGGGCTTTGCCCTGAGCTACATCCCCAGACTTTTTATTTTGAGACAGGGTATTACTAAATCACTAAATTCCCCAGGCTGGGTCTGAACTTGTGATCCTCCTGCCTCAGCCTCCCGAGTGCTGGGATTACAGGCATGTGCCACCACGCCTGGCTAAGAACATATATTAAGACTATATTCAAAGACTCGAAGAACATTTTAGCTATTTGGTAGAATGTCTTATTGTCTATTTGATAAAGTTGGATATTTACGCACTTCTAGTCTTGAAATTATACCCTATCTTGTGTTTACTTGTTCTATTAATTATTGAAATTAAGCTGCGCATGGTGGTACACATCTATAATCCCAGTACTTGGGAGGCTGAGACAGGAGGATTGCCATGAGTTTGAGGCCAGGCTGGGATACATAAGCAAATTCAAGGCCAGCCTGCACTATATAGTGATACCCTGTCTCAAAAAAAAAAAAAATTATGGAGATAGATGGTGAAATCTCTGATTACAATTGTGGATTTCTCTATTTCCTCCTTCAGATTTGTTTTGATTTGCTTTGTTTCTTGAGACAAGGTCTTGCAATGTAGCCCAGGCTGGCATCAAACTTGCAATCCACCTGCCTAAGCCTCACGAGTGCTGCAATTAAAGGCATGTGCCACTACAGCCAGTTATCAGGTTTATTTCATGTACGTTCACCTGTTGCATTAGGTATATATGTGTTTAAGATGATTATGTACTTTAGAATAGTCTAGATTATTTGACTACTTTTTCATAATTAAATAAATGATCCTCTTTATCTCTGGTGGCATTCTCCATTATGAAGTCTGATTTTCTGGTAATACACCCTAGAGGTTTTTAAACATTTTCATAGCCTAGCCTGGAATATCATGTTCTACTGTTTTACTTTTTTTTTGATGGGGAAGTATCACTATTCTGCCAGACTGGTCTCAAGCCAGTAAGCTCAAACAATCCTCCTCCTCAACCTCCTGAGTAGGTGGGACCACAGATGCACACACCACTGGGCCTAAGCATCCTTTCACTGTTTCACCGTTTTAACAAATTTTAGTAAGGGTTTTTCGGGGGGGAGGGCTTGGGGTTTTTTTGAGACAAGGTCTCACTGTATACTTCAGACTGGCCTTGAACTCACTGTGTAATCCACACTGGCCTTGAACTCATGGCAATGCTCCTGTCTCACCCTCCTGCACGCTGGGATTATAGGCGTGTGCCACCACACTCAGCTTATCTTTATATTTAAAGAATATTCTTTTAGGCAGTTTATGACCCCTTCCTTTTATCTGGGGTATTTGGACTATTTATATTTATTGTGATTATTGATTTGAGTTGAAATCTATCATCTTGCTATTTGTTTTCTATTGATCTCACCTCTTAATCTTCATCTTATGCCTTTTAAATTATGTTATAGTTCATTTTATCTTTCTTGTTTTATTATATATTTTATTTATATATTTTGGGGTTTTATTTTTCAGCAGTTGTATTTGAGTTTACAGAACACATCTTTTAACATTATGGTCTGTCTTCAAGTAATATAAACCACTTCTCATAAATTTTATAAGAATCTTAGAAGTGCATGTTTCTAGTACCCTTATATGTGTGTCTGATTTATTCCTGTTAAGAGTATGGCCTCAAGGTGCATCCATTTAGCTAGAAATGTTTCAGGCTTATATTTTTATGGCAGAGTAGTACTCCACTGTATTAAAATAAAACCCACATCTTTATCCATTCATTAGTTGGGCATTTAGGCTGTTTCCAGGATTTAGCTATTACAAACTCTGTCATAAACATGATTGTGCAAATATCGCTGTGACATGATGCTTTTAACTCTTTTGGGAAGATACCAAGAAAGGGAATAGCTGAGTTGAATGGAAACTCTAGTCCTAGTTTTTAAAGGAACCTCCACACTGATTTCCACAGTGGTTGCACCAGTTTACACTCCCACCAACAGTGGAGATGGATTACTTTTTCCCCACAGCCCTGCCAGCATGTGTTATTAATTGGTTTCTTGATAATAGCCATCCTTTCTGGGGTGAGCTAGAATCTCAGCATTGTTTTAATTTGCATTTCTCAAATGACCAATGATATTGAACATTTTTTCATATATTTGCCATTTCTACTGTTTCATCTGAGAATTGTCTATTTGATTTTTGGGTTGGGCCATTAAATTTGGGGGTCTGAATTTTTTTGAGTTCTTTTTATGTTCTAGATAGTAGTCCTCTGTCTGAGAAATAGCTGGCAAAAAAATTTTCCCAAACTGTGGGTTGTCTCTTCACTCTTGGTGGTCCTCTTGCTGTGTAAAAGCTTTTTAATAAGATGCAATCCCAGTTGTTGATTCTTTGTGATAGTTCCTGTGTGACTGGGGTTTTGTTCATAAAGTCTTTGCCGACACCAATGTCCTCCAGAGTTCTACCTATTCTTCCAGCAGATTTGGTGTTTCTGTTTTAACATTTATTTATTCTGTTTGATTTGTTTCTTGAGACAAAGTCTCACAATGTAGTTCAAGCTGGACTTGAACTCACTATGTAGCCCAGACTGGCCTCAAAATTGCAGTCTTCTCCTGCTTCAGCCTCCCCAGTGCTTGGATTACAGGCATGCACCACCATGCCTGGCTTGTTTTAAAATTTATATCTTTGATCCACTTTGATCTTAGTTTAGTTCACAGTGAAAGATATGGCTCTAGTTTTAATCTTTGGCATGTGGAAAGCCAGTTTTTCTAGCACCATTTATTTAAAGGTGTTTGGTTCCTTCATAAAAGATAATGTAGCTGTGCATGTCTGGAGTTGTTTCTGCATCTAACGTGTTCCATTGATCCTCAGGTTTGTTTTTTTGCCAGGACCATGCTGTTTTTATCACAGTAGCTTTGCAGTATAATTTCAAGTCAGAGATTGTGATGCCCCTTGCTTAGCCTTTGTTACCCAGAACTGCCTAGGTCTCCTCTGGTTCCAAATGAATTTTAGAATTGTTTTCTCTAATTCTGTGAGATATGCTGTTGGAATTTTGATCAGGATTACATTACATCTGTATAACAATTTTGGAAGTATGGGTATTGGTTCTTTCTACCCAAGAGCATCCTCTTATTCTCCTTTTTCAGAGTAGTGTAGTTTTCAATGTAGAGGTCTTTTACATCCTTCATTAGATTGATCCCTAGGTATTTTTTTTTTTTTTTGGATACTATTGTGAAAGGTGTTGCTTCCCTAACTTCCCTCTCAGTGAGTTTATTATTTGTGTACAGAAAGGCTATTGATTTTTGAGTGTTGACTTTGTATCCAGCTATGCTACTAAATTTGGTTACTAAATCTAGATGTCTTTTGGTGGAGTTTTTGGGTTCTTCTACATAGAGTATCATGCCATCCACAAATAATGATAATTTAATTTCTTCCTTTTCTATTCTTACTCCTTTTATTTCTTTCACTTGTCTAATTCCTCTGGCAAAAGTTTCTAGAACTACATTGAATAAGAGTGATGACAGTGGACATCCTTGTCTTGCTTCTGATTTTAGATTGATGGCTTTCATTTTTTGGTCCATTTAGTACAATATTGGCTGTTGGTCTGTCATAGATGGCTTTTATCAGATTGAGATAAAGACCATGTATTCAAATAAAATGAAGACCATTTATTCCAATTTTCTGTAGGGTTTTTTATCATGAATGGGTGTTAGACTTTGCAAATGCCTTTTATGCATCTGTTGAGATGATCATACAGTTTTTGTCCTTGACTCTGTTAATACAATGTGTTACACTTATTGATTTGTGTATATTGAACCATTCTTGCATTCCTAGGATGTATTCTGTCTGGTCATGGTGCATAAACTTCCTGATGATTTGCTGCATTCTGTTTGAAAGTATCTTACTGAGGATTTTTGTATCTACGTTCATTAGGGAGATTGGCCTGTAGTTCTCTTTCTTGGTTGGATCCTTCTCTGGTTTTGCTATCAGGTCGACGTTTGCTTCCAGGAATTAATTTGGGAGTACTGCTTCCCTTTCAATTTCATTAAAGAGTTTGAGAAGTAGTGCTATTAGGTCTTCTCTAAATATCTTATAGGGCCAGGGATATAGCTCAGTGGCATCAGTGCCTTCCTGGCAAGTGTAAGGTCCTGAGTTCAATTCCCAGTACCAAAAAAAAAAAAATCGTACTGTAAATATCTTATAGAATTCAGCTGTGAATCTGTCAGGACTTAGGCTTTTCTTTGTTGGTAGGTTTTAATAACATCTTCAATTTCATTGGCTGATATTGGTTTATTTAGTATTTTTATAGGTTCTTGATTCAACTTTGGTTATTCATACTTATCTAGGAATCTGTCCATTTCTTCTGCATTTTCCATCTTATTGGAATATAAGTTCTCAAAGTAGGTGTCAATGATATTCTGGATTTCTATGAGATCTGTTGTGGTGTCACTCTTTTCATGCCTAACTGCATGGACTTCAGTCTTCCCTTTTTTCAATAACATTGGCTAAGGGCTTGTCAATTTTATGTAATCTTTCGAAGAATGAACTCTTCAAATCATTGATTCTTTGTATTATTTTCTTAGTCTCTATTTCATTAATTACTGCTCTGATCTTTATAACTTCCTCTCTTGTATGAGCTTTGGGCTTGACTTGCTCTTCTTTTTCTAGGAGCTTGAGGTTCAACATTAAGTTCTTTATTTGAGCTCACTCTTTTTCTGATATGGGTATGCATTGCTATAAGTTTCCCTTGTAGGACGGCTTTTATTGTGTCCCATAAGTTCTGGTATGTTGTACTGCCATTATCATTTAATTGTAGAAACTGTCTAATTTCTTCCTTAATTTCACTTGTGACCCATTAGTTGTTCAGGAGGCTGTTATTTAATTTCCATGTGTTTGTGAAGTTCTTGTGATTTCTTTTGCCATTGATTTCCAATTTCATTGCACTATGGTCTGATAATATTCCTGGGATAATTTCAATTCCTTTGCATTTACTTAAGCATGTTCTATAAACTAGTATGTGGTCTACTTTGGAAAATATACCATGTATAGCTGAGAAGCATGTGTACTCTGATGTGGGGTGGAACACTCTGTAGACATCTACTAAGTCCATTTGTTCAAAAGTTTGGTTCAGTTCTAATACCATGGTTGATTTTTTTGTCTAGTTGATCTGTCTGTTTGTGACAGTGGGGTATTGAGAGGTCCACCATTACAATTGTTTTAGTGCTTATTTGATTTTTCATGTCCATTAACATTTGTTTTCATAGTTGGGTGCACTGGCAATCATATATTTATGATTGTTATCTTCCTCTTGGATTCTTCCCTTTACAAAGATGTAGTGACCTTCTTTTTTCTCTCTTAATCAGTCTTGGCTTGAAATCCACTTTGTCTGCAAATAGAAAAGCTACCCCTGCTTTTTTCTGGGTTCCTATGCCATGGAGAATTGTCTTCCATCCTTTGACTTTCGTCTATGAATTTCTTTTTGAATTAAATATGTTTCTTGTATGCAGCATATTGTTAGATCTTTCTTCTCCTTCTCCTCCTCTTCCTCTTCCTCTCTTCCTCCTCCTCCTTCTACTTTTTCTCCTTCTTCTTTTGGGTGGGACTTTCTATGCAGTTCAGGTTGGTCTTGAACTCACTATGTAGCCCTGGTTGGCCTTGAACTTGTGGCAATCCTCCTGCCTCAGCCTCCCAAGTGCTGGGATTACAGTAGTATGCCACCATGCACAGCTGGATCTTGGTTCTTGATCCATTCTGCCAATCTGCTTCTTTTGATTGCTGAATTGAGATCATTAACGGTCATACTTGATATGTATTGACTTATCTTTGTCATGTCATTTTCCTATTGTTAGCTTCCTTTTTGTCCCCTCTGTTTAATCGTTTGCTTTGCCTGGTGAATTCATTCTGTTGGGGTTCATGGAGTTGTAATCCTTGTTATCTCTTTCTAGAATGTCCTTCAGAACATTTTGGAGTGCTGGTTTTGTATTCATCAATTTCCTCAAGTGTTCTTTGTCATGGAAATATCTTATTTCTCCATCAATTTTGAAAGATAGTTTTGTGCAGTACATCAATCTGGGTTGGAGGTTCTTTTCTTTTAGGGTTTGAAATACTGCACTCTAAGCTCTCTTTGATTTAAAGGTTTGAGCTAAGAAGTCTGCTGTGATTTTGATGGGCTTTCCTTTATAGGTGATTTGTTTCTTTTCTCAAACAGCTTTTAATATTCTTTTCTTATGTTGAATTTCTGGAATCTTGCTGTAGATTTTTTTTGATCATTGCTAATGAGTCCTATATGCCTCACTTACTGTATGTCAAATTCCTTTTCCCTGCTAGGGAAGTTTTCTGATGTCTGTAAACAGGTTTTTTATGTCATTTGCTCTATCTTCTGCTTTTTAATTGACCCAAATTAATCTTACATTATTCTTTTTTGCATCATCTAGTAGCTGCTGGATTGATTTCTGATGGACCCTTGCTATTTTTAAGAAATTTTTCTTTTCATGATTGCTAACCACAATCCTGTCTTCTATATCTGAGATTCTGTCCTCACATTGGCTCATTCTGGTGTGTATACTTTCAATGAAATCTTTAATCTCCTCAATATCTGCCTGAATCTGTTGTATGGATTCCCTTTCCTTCCTCCACTGGGCATTCATGGTTTCCATCATTTTCCTAAGCTCCACTATTTTTTATCTGTATCTGCTCTAAAATCTCTAAGCATATATTTCTTTATGGTCACCATCTCTGTAGTTATCTAAGAAATCTGATTTGATTTTTTTCTAGAGCCTCACTCATTTGCCTTGTTACTGCCACTGATACCACCCTAGAAAGTCCAGGTGGGGGACTTTCTAATTATTCTACTTCATTGCCTCCTGGGTTTGCCTTGGTGAGCTAGATGTCTGGGGTTACAATTGTTTAAATGTCTTCTCATTTTCTTTTCTTTTTTTTTTTAGTTTAGTTCCTGAATTTATGCTTGTAAATTGCCCAGAGTGAGTAGCTTTATTGCTAGTATTTAGAACACTTGGGAAATAACTACTTCTCAGAGATGTCTTCCAGGTGTAGCTGCCTTCTGGGTTCTGAGTCTATTGCAAAATTCTACCTCTTCAATTTATTGGGGGTTAGAAGTTGTTGCCCTATTGGCCCATCCTCTGGTTCTTTGGCACTGGCCTATAGTATTTTTTATGCCTCTCAGGCAATCTCAGTCTTGATATATGAGGAAGAACAACTGGTTAAAACAATTATACCACTTTGGTTAAAGTGGTACTTCAACCAGCAGCACTAACAATACCATCAAACACGGCCTAGAAAATGACAAACTGAGGTAACTATTAATTTGCCATCTTTAACCATACAAACTAGATTTGTGCTTATATAACAAAATCTAAAATGAAGCAGAAAATTGTATGCAGTAAATAAGCCCTCATTATGACAATTTCACCCTCAGGGGAGAAATTTTTAAGGGGGTTGGGGAGAAAATAGAGACACAGAAGAAGAGAAGAGATTAGAAGCAAGGCGGGAAGACAAAGGAGGATCATGCAAATTTTGGGAAGCTGGTGCTACAACTGGGGGAAATAGAGAAGGAAGAAATAAAAACAAGAACAGAACAATAACAAAGTAGAAACCGTATTCACTCTCATATAAAAATAAGAACAAACAATGAAGGAAAAATAAAATGAAAACAAGAAAAGCAAGAAAGCAAGAAGGAAAGAAAGAAAGGAAGGCTGGGGATATAGTTCAGTGGCACAGCACCTGGCTGGCAAGTGCAAGGTCCTGAGTTTGATTCTTGGTATCAAAAAAAAAGAAAGAAAAGTAAATTTTAAAATATTTAAAACAGAGAAAAGAAAAAAAAGTCCACTTCAGGGTGTGTCTCTGTTGTCCCTGGTAGACAATATGGGTGGACAGCATCCAGGCCTGTGTTGATGAACCCCAGCAAGGCTGCAGTAGCTTTACAGCAGGATAATAAAAAATCCCAGTCAGCCTGCACCTTCATTTCCAGACGGCTATGAGGCTGGCACCAGACCCATTCAGCCTGTAACAGTGCATGTGCCTCCTGTGGGCTTCAACTCAGCTGGGAGCCATTAGGTGCAGCCAGCAGTTGCTGGGTTCTCAGCTCAGATGATCCTTCTCCATGATGGCTTCTGGCCAATCACCCTCTCCTGGGGGATATCTGAACCCAAATAACTCACCAGCCACTGCAGTTTGCTGTGTCCACTGCTCCACTCCACTGCATTTCTTCATGAAGCCCTCTGGGTCATCAGCAGTCACCTTACATCTGCAGATTTCACCTGCCCGCTCCCATGCAATGAGTCTGGACTCAGGGAGAAAGTCCCGCCTACCACCTTCTTCTTTGCTCTCCCCATAGGTTTCAATTCTCGCTTCAGATCCTTCCTGGGTCCTGATGACCCATATCCCTCCTTCTTCTCTTCCTCATGTTGCTATATCCCAGTGTCTGGATATAGCAAATCCAGGATTTGGATCACCAAATCCTGGAGAGACTCTTTCTGTACTGTTCACCACTCTACCATATTCTCAGAAGTCAAAAAAAATTTTTTTTTACTTTGATTTTTGAAGCACATTTTCACTAGTCATGGACTACATGCCAACAGGTTTTCTTTTTCAGGGCCTCACAGTCTTCTCAATTTCAGTTTTTCCAATGTGAAGTCTGCTACCATCCTGCTCTTGTGCCCTCATATTTAATATGTTCTCTCCCGCTGCTCTTAACATTTTTTGTCTCAGTGGTTTTAATTTCACATTTAATTTAATTTTTAATTTCATATAATGTGCACTGCTATAATTTTCATTATACAGTTATTTCTGTGCTTGGGTTCTGTTGAGATTCTTGATCCTGTTCATTTACAGGTTAGACCAAATTTGGAAACATTTCAGCCATGTATCTTTAAATATGTTCTCTATTTCTTCTCTTTCCTCACCTTTAGAGGAGAATTACACATAGTTTAGCCCACTGAAAGCTATTTCAAGCTCACCATCAAAGTTCCGTTCACTTTTTTCCCTATAGTCTTTTTCTTTTCTGTGTTTCTTTTGAATACCTTGTACTGCCATGTCTTCAAAATAGTGTACCTCTTCTGTAGTGTCCCTTCTGCTGTTAATTCCATCCAGCACACTTTTCATCTCAGTCATTGTATTTTCTCCCCTAGTCCGGGGCTAATATCTTTTCACTTCTGAGACAATGTTGTTCTGAGTACTCTAGTTGACACGCTGTACACTAGGATTTTTCACTTTTTTTTGGTTATTGTTTTCCTGATACTAAGCATTAAACCCAAGGTTTCCACACTGAGATGCTTCCTCAGCCTTTTTTTTAAATTTTATTTTTGTATTTTTATTTTGAAACAAGGCCTCACTAAATTGCTGAGGTTAGGCTTGAATTTGTGATCCTCCTACCTCTGCCTCACAGAGTCCTAGGTTATAGGCATGCACCTCCATGCCTAGATATGATATGAGTTTTGTCCATTCTGTCCTGAAATATAAACTGTCCCTGGCCCCATGGAATCTTGGGATTGTACTATATGTTCCTTACTAGTGGTTATGCCCCTGACTTTAGTAGTTTCCTCAGTGCTTGTAAGTATATAGCTGAGACATAGTCAGGCTGAAGATAGTCAAGCTGTTGGCTGGGTTTTACCTGAAGGCTCAACTGGAGAAGCCGCTTTCACATGAATTTGCATGGTCATTGGCAGGGTCCAATTCCTTGTGACCTTTGGTGCTGAAAGCCTCAGTTCCTCCCTAGCTATTGTCCAGAGCTCTGCCTCAGTTCTTGCTGTGTAACCTCTTCATGGGAAAGCTCACAGCATGCTAATCACTTAATCTCAGAAGTGACTGTGCCTTTCATTTTATGGTAGTTATTAGAGATGCATCTGTCAGTACAGCCCACACTCAACAGCATAAATACCAGGAGGGAAGGATTCCTCTGTGCCAGCATCACAAACATGAATTCTGTGTTCTTCTAGTTTTAACAATCAGTCCACATTACTCCTTTGAAAATGTCTTTTTGCCAACAATATGCAATGGAACAACTCAACTGGTGGATTCCTACCATCTTGTCTAGTGAAACTCTGTATTATCTCTAAAGTTTTATCTGATAATTATTTTTTTATTCTCTTCAATGGTTTGAACAATCTTCCATTCTCGCATCTGGTAATCTGAGCAATGTAGTTGAAGATAACAATACGGACTATAACAACTACTGTCAATTTCTATCATTTTGTTTTGAAACCCTGTATCACTTTTAATGTCCTTGCTTTGTTTTGTTTGTGTTTGTGATGCTGATATGCTGCTATTGTTCTTTTTTCTTTTTTTTTCTTTTACTACTCTCTTTAAAATTTAAAAAAAAAAGAAAATGTCTTTTTACTATGGTGCTTTTACTACATTTTCTCTTTAGTCTTCAATAGTCTTACTGTGAGCCTAGAGGTGATTTCTTTAGCATGATCCTGCTTGGAGTCCATGAAGCTTCTTGAATCTGTGGCTTGGTGTACTTCATCAATTTTGGAAACACTCATTATCTTCTCAGATATTATTTCTACCTTGTTCTTTCTTTCTTTCTTTCTTTCTTTCTTTCTTTCTTTCTTTCTTTCTTTTTTTCAAAAATAAGCAGACACTTG
>NW_004955456.1:14785940-14804983 GCF_000276665.1 Chinchilla lanigera
ATGAAGATGCAACACCACTAGCCAGCCTTCTCTCTAGTTTTCTTCTTCCTCCCATGTTTTGGCTACTAACTCCTCACTGCTTTGTCTGTCTCTAGTACGTAACACAAGGAAATTTTTATATTTTGCCTAGCTCTTCTAGTTGTGCTTGCCGAAAGGCTTGCCTTAATCTCTTTATCCTCATTTGCCACAAGTTCTCTATGTGAACTTTTAAGAATAAATTGCCTAGTTGCACACAAGCAACTCATTTTTGTTTGAGGTCTTTTTCAATATACGGTTTAATTCAGACAGAACTGTCCTTATTACAACATTAGGCTTCCCCTTCAAAAATGTCCTGCCTATTACCCACACCTTCAGTCTCCCCTCTTAAAATGTTTTATAGGCCCTGTATATGTCTTAAATTTATTCCTAGGGATCATATTTTTTCCCTAGTGCAAATTGGGCCTTTTCTTTTTTTTACTCACTGTAGTTTTTATACCCATGAAACAAATTTATTGGTTTTATGTGGTATTTTTTATTACCAGAGGCCTTGCTGAATTCTTGTCTTATTTCTAGAAGTTCCCCTTGAGGTGAGTTTTATTAACTGATTAGGATCTGGAACGGGGAGAGTGCACAGGCTGGGTCTTGGTGACCAAAACTGCACATGGCCAGAAGACAGAGACTGATAAGTAAGCTGTGCAGTGCTTTCCTGATCCCGGAACGATGATGGGTATATCACCGTGTGTGTGCCTGTGCGTGTGCGTACATGTGTGTGAGAGCACACTCGTGCACATCCCTGGCACCAGGGCAATTCTGAGGCCAGGGGGAATTTCTAAAGGACCTTGAAACAGGCTAATCAGAGTAGAACAGGATACTTTCTACCATGACATTCAATATCAGGAAAACTTTACTTGTGCTGAGATTTAGAGGACAGTGGGAGGTCCTACTCAGGGGCAGAGAATGCCAAGGCCAGGCCAGCCGGACGTAAAAATCAGTGCTGACCCTGCTCCACTGTGGGCAGACTGCTGAGAGCCCTTTTGACTCTTCAGATACGTGGCACCAGGACACCTGAGTAAAGAAATGCTACTTCACCTTAAAGAAAAAAATCAAGGGGGCTGGGGATTTAGCTCAGCGGCAAAAGCGCCTGCCTGGCAAGTGCAAGGTCGTGAGCTCGGTTCCCGGTACCGGAGAAAAACCAAAAAAGAAAAAAATCAAGAGAATCTCTTTTACTTACAAAGGCCCTGTATCCATGGAGACGTTGACATGTGCACTGATTCTCAAATCTTTCTGGACTTTAGGGTTGCAGGCTTGGCTGAAATCACCCAGGAAGATCCTCCCTGGAACTATTTCAATAGGATAGGGCTGGAACTCATCCAGTTCCTGGGGTGGGGAAGAAAAAGGGCTGTTAGGAGCACAGACCTTGTCTCTTGAAATGTGGCTCCACACACAAGCTTAGAAGCAGAATACCAGGACAGTGAATGAGGCTGAGTGCAGGTCTTTCAAAGAGATTGGGAAAGAAAAACTTGAACGAGGAACGAGAGAAGCTCAGAGCAGAAAGGCAGACACAGCCTCACAGTGCAGGGCTGGGTCTCAGCGATGACAACTGCTTCCCTCCTCGGCACCTCTCTGTACCCTCTCCGTGCACAAATGCTGGAGTCGAGGACTCTGTGGCCCACGCTTTCAACAACCCAGAATGTGTCCCCTTGGGAGTGAGGCGGGATGGGGAGGATCAGTCCTTTTGTTGCCATGGAGGGCATCAGTATTTAAATACGTGAAAAACACACAGTAAAACTCTTCACACACAGCCTATTTGCCAGTAGGAAATGAATTCTAGTGAAGAGGTGGTGACAACAGGACAACCACTTAACTACAAGCACACTGAA
Organism: Chinchilla lanigera; assembly: GCF_000276665.1. Classification (NCBI taxonomy): domain Eukaryota; kingdom Metazoa; phylum Chordata; class Mammalia; order Rodentia; family Chinchillidae; genus Chinchilla; species Chinchilla lanigera. The sequence continues at coordinate 14,787,800 of NW_004955456.1, forward strand.
GTCCTAGTGTACCACCCCACTGCTGGCAGGCAAGCCCAACACCCATCAGGGAGCCCGGGCTGACCCCACCCTGGGTGCCCAGCTTGCTAGAGTCATGTGACTCATCATGGTTCCACTGGGGAAAACATTTCAGTAAATGTCCACAACACATCTATCAACTTTCTTCCTGCTGTATTGGTGATCTGCTTTCTGTTCTGCCATTGGGCAGGTTTGGCTGGGTAGAGGGTGTGGCATGGATAGAGACAGTGTCTTCTCAAGGCGCCTGCTTTGGCAATGACAGGAGACACAATAGAAGCAAAACGGTATCCCAACAAACAGGTCCAAATTGAGACTTCTTTTCTCACAAGTGCTTCCTCAGGCCAGGATTTCCCACCCCAATGAACCACACCACTGCCTGCCTGTTACCAACACCAAAACCAGGGCCTCACTCGAATCCCCTCCCTCTCCCACCCCTTCATATCTGGTCAGCGTTATGTCCCAAACAGTGCTTGGACCTGTCCTCCCTGCTCCACTCCTGCTTCCTAGCTGGGTCCCCCAAATCTACTCAGTCCCAATGATCCACTCCCCATGCTGCAATCCACCTTGGTCTTCCTAACGTGCAATCTGACCATGCCACGCTCTCCTAAGCACCGTTCAGTGATTCACCATTATCTGCCTGGAGCAGGGGACTGCAGACATGCAGCAGGCCACAGCCCCTCTGCTCAAAGGGAGATCTTGCTGAGGGAAAGCCCCCTGCAAGACATGGGAAAGTATAATCTTCTCCCATCTAATATAGAGAGGGGCCTTTATAGAAGCAGCTACTTGGGGAGCAGTTGGGACACCCCGACTTTATGGTATATAAGAACATGTAGCAGAAGAAGAGTGGAGACTTTCCCCTTGCCCCTGGATTGACGTCAAAGGTCCCTAGCAGGGAGAGACAAATGCTAAGTCCTATATGCTCAGGACAGACTCTTGCCCGCCCAGCCCTCCGGCTGGTATCAGCCACAACCTCCTCTCTTCTGTACCACCTGGGGCTGGGGGCAAGGGGTAGGGAAAGCCATGTGTACCCACACATCAGAACTCGCCACCCTGCCCCGCAAACACACGCAGTTCATCTTACATCCCTCACACCTCACTGGAGCTTTAAATAAGGTGTGGAGGTGACAACTTAGCAGCAGAGTAATGTTGGCAGAGAGAAATTACCGCCACCGCAGCCTGCAAAGCTAGCGGCCAGGGGGTGGGGTCCTCCAGGAACAAGGAGCAGCCCTGGTAGGACAGGGAGGATGGCTGGACATCTGTCAAGTTGAAGTCCTAAATGCTGCTTTCTTAGTGCAAGGAGGGGGAAGTCCTCGGAAAGCCTAGCATGTGCGCCCTGGATTTAGGAACAGGTGACTTCAGACACAAGGCCCTGCCTTATCCCACAGCTAGCAGGCCACAGCGATGCTTGGGAGGTCTCTGAGTCCCTTCTCTGCCAGCACACTTCCTGCAGACCATCTAGGACGTGGGAGAGGGAATGTGGACATGGTAGGGCTCAGAACCACCCAGTGCTGGGGAGATTTTTAGAGACTCCTGCAAGGCGGTGGAAAGAATCTGGCTTAGCTCACTCCAGGAGAACCTCAGCAGTGGAAGGGGCCAAGGTGAGGCTGAGCAGGACCCCAAGAAACCCAGCAGCAGAGGCCACCAGCAGCGCCAGCAGCAGTACCCTAAACAGACGGTTGGGACACCACCCTGTACCACCCTCCCTCCCACCCCCCACCGCCAGGGACGCAAGACGGGGCCTACACTAGGCACCCTGACATCTAAGGGGGTTGAAGAAAGATCAGAGCAACATCCTTCCCGCATGACATCTGAAGTGATCCCGAACACCTCCTCATACCCAGGACCCCAACAAAATAAGGTTTCCCAGTTCCAGAGGATGGGAAGAGATGAGATTTGAGACTGACATGTTAAACTGCTCTGGCTTTTACTGCAATTCTTTTTTATTTGTTCCCTTTATTTAAAATAATTTCGGGCAGAGGATATAGCTCAGCGACATAAGTGCTTCCCTGGTAAGCCTGAGGTCATGAGTTCGATTCCTGGTACCAAAACAAAAAAAATAAAATAAAATAATTTCAAAAATATATAAAAGTAGAAAGACTAACATATGAAGTACTTCTATTACCCAGCTTTAAACATTATAGACTCAGAGCCAATTTTATTTTATCTCTACCCTTCTGGCTCCCCGACCCACGCTTGTTTATTTTGAAGGAAATCCTAAGCAGAATTGCACGCATATATATTTCACTCTAGTCACATTTCCTTCAATCATCATACACTGACTTAGACTGAAATTTTTTATAGCTGAACATTTCCAGGAAATACAGGATCTGCCCAAGATGTAGCTATGAGCAAGAACCAAAGAACAGCCCAAGGAACATGTTAGAAAAAACAAAAACATTTTGTGCTTATATCCCATTGCGCTTCCAACTCTTTGGTACAGCACATACACATGAGCACACGTACACACACACACACACACACACACACACTGCCCTCCAGGTACAGCCCTGCCTGCAAACCAGTGTGCAGCCAATACCTGGGCTTCCTCAAAAATGCCTTGCCCTTCAGGGACCTGGAATGTCCTTGGCCAACACCCTTATTATAACCACTTTCTTTCCTATAGACCAACAGCTCCGTGGGCAGGAACTGTTATCTCACCCTTTTCTGGATCCCCTGGACCCAGCTAGGGTTTCGAGACCCAGACAGCCAAGAGTGGAGAGGGACTCTCGAGCCACAATGCCCTGTCCGTCTGCCCTGGGATACAGCTCCCATCCACAACTCACCCTAGGATACCTTCACCATAACCTGACAGCCATGAATTCATCATCATGAACTGAACCCCCTGGCTGGCCCCTGGCCGCCCCATCTCCTCCATCTGCTGCACACCCTCCATCCCCTTCTCTGCTCTCCAGCCTCTTCGTCCGCAGCCACACTTCCCAACTGAGCCAGCTTGTGCTCAGCCTCTGGTCTCACCTGGGGCATCCAGATGATCTTCTGGGTCCGGAAGAAGTGATACAGGCCGGAGAAGCGCTCATAGCCCCCTCTCAGGATGTACACAGGGTGGTGAGTGAACTGGGTAAGGATTTTGCCGAACTCCACAGCCGGGCGGGACACCAGATCTAAGGGTGGAGACCAAAGCGGTAAATGCCCCTTGCGCTCCACATCTGTGTAGCGCTGGTATGTAGACAGCCACTTCCTCTGAAAAGGGATTATTTAGGAAGCTGAAGCAAGGGTAAATAGAGAAATAGGCTACAGTTAAATTTTTTGTTTATTTGTTTGTTCGTTTGTTTTTGTACCGGAAATTGAACTCACGACCTCACACTTGCTCGCAGGCACTGTACCACTGAGCTATATCCCCGACAGGTTTTGAGATGTCCGGAGAGGCCGCATGTGGACCGGGCTAAGAGAGAAGCTGAAGTTAAATTTTTTAAAAATTACCAAGTGGATTTTTTGACAGATAGTTGTATAGCAAACACCCATTTAAAGGATATAACTCAGTGATTTTTTAGTCTATTCACTGAGTTGTATAACCATCATTACAGTCAATTTTAGAACATTTTTATCATCCTCAAAAGAAACTCCCTTCCAGTGAACAGGCACTTCTCCATTAAATTCCCAGCTCTAGGTATTCCAAGCTCTAATCACCTGATTTCACTATGGATTTACCTATTCTGGGCACTTCATAGAAATAGAACCATATCATTATTATGTGACATTCTGTGTCTATCAGGCACCATAATCTCCTTGGTGTTCAGCTCTGTCTCAGCTTGTATCAACACTTCTCTCCTTTTTGTGGCTGAATAATATTCCCCATGTGGCTTTACCACCCTGTTTAACCCAATCTGCTGATAGACATTTATGTTGTTTCCACTTCGGGCTGTTGTGATAACGCCACTATGAACACGGCACAAGTTTCATGAGGATGCGTTTTCCTTTCTTTTGGGTGCATACCTTAACCCTCTGAGGAAACACCAAACTGTTTTCTGCAGTGGCTTCACCATTTTACATTCCAAGTGGTCATACACAAGGTTCCAATTCCTCCTGATTGTGCCAAGACCAGTTACCATCTGTCTTATTATGGCATCCCAGAGGGTATGGAGCAGTATCCCATTGCGATGTTGACAGCAATTTAACCTTAAACACTACTGCTGATCCGCAGCATGATCATCAGAACACATGTTAACCAGACCTCTATGACAAGAGGTCTGTATAATTAAGGCTAAGCCAAGATACCCTGATCCAAGATCTGACCCAGAAAGAGGAATATTGGGATAGCAGCCTCAGTGGGAACCAGTGGACCTGACTTCTACATTACACTTTGTTCAGGAAGGCAAGGCTGCTTCCTGCAGGTTTTGGGATGTCTGGAGAGGCCGCGTGTGGACTGGGCTAAGAGAGAAGCTGAAGGTGTCAAGAGAGGAGCCAAAGCCCTGTCTGGGCCTGGCTCAGTCATCTCAGAGTCCAGCAATGGGTCACCAGCGTCTGCTGCGTCCCTTCTGAGCAAGAGACAGGGTTTCAAGGCCGTACTGTCACGGCCTTCCCCACCACTGCCTCCCGCACTGCTGCCTCAAGCCTGCTGGCGGGAAGGAAGAAGGACAACTGCCAAGGGACAGTCAGGGACCCTGCAGAGCACAGGCTGGTCAGGCTCCACTTTCTGAGAAGAGGACACGCTTCAACCACATTCACGATGGACAAGTGGAGGTTTTCTGATGGAAGGTGGTCCCGCAACTAATATTTCTTTCTTTTGGAACCAGGAATCGAACTTAGGACCTCACACTTTCTAGGCAGGCACTGTGCCACTGAGCTATACGCCCAGGCCCATGCAGTTAATGTTTCTGAAAGGTTAAATCCACGGCTCTTCAGTTCTCAGCATGAGTTTCCCACACTCCGAACTGGGATACTTACTTCTTCAAGAGGAGGGGACATTGCTTAGAACCAGGGGTCCCATAACAGATTCTGAAATTCCCTAGACCTTCTCCTTATCCTTTTTATAAAAGGCCATTTTATTATACATTTTCTGTAGATCTTACTCTCAAATTTTACTGCGATTCCAATTCAATTGTTTTTTACCTCAGGGATGAAATACTTCCCCCATGCTTGCGTTCACCACAGCCCTAATTAAACTCCCCTCCCCTTACCCAAGACCTTTGACCCAGTTCCTATGACTGGCAGCTTCACTCAACCAGTCCAGATCACCTTTACAAAACCTTAATATTGATTCATTCCTTCCTAAACTGCTCCGGTCCTAGCCTAGCCAAGATTGCTGGCTCTTTCCATTTCCACGTCAGTAGCAACCTATATGGCCACTCCAGTCCCTCTGCAGGTCTGGATTTCTGTGTCTTCTCCTCCAGTTTTTTGTTTGCTTGTTTTGTTTTGTTCGTTTGTCTGTTTGTTTTGAGACAGGGTCACACTATGTAGTTCGGGATGGCGTTGAACTTGCTCTGTAGCCCGGGCTGGCCTCAAACTCAAAGCAATCCTCCTGCCTCAGCCTCCCACGTGCTGGGTTCTCTCAATTTTTACAGGATTGTATATAAGCAATTAGCAACAGATGCTGCTGCTGACTTCTCTTTGGTACAGCCCTGTTCCTCAAGATTTCTCTCCCACTAGGTTACCCATGTGACATGCAAGAAAAAGCCATGAGACCCAAGGTCTATTTTTTTTTCTTCTTTTCTTTTATAATAACTAAAAGATGGGAATGTAAGGTTCGAATCAGACCTGACTCCCCCAGCCCCCAGCCTGCTGGCCAGCAGAAGCATTACTTTCTGCAGGAAACTCAGCTCTCAGCAGGGAACTTAGCTCAATTCCCTGTCATGACAAGTACAAGAAAGGAGATAAGATAGCACAAGGAATTTTGCAACTCCTGGGACATCTGGAGAAACCTGAGAATTTACATCAGACACTTCAAGGACTCTGCCTATTGAGATGCAAGACTGCCAGAGAACTTTGACCGCAGATGGTTATTGGGGTCTTCCCACCTAATGCCCCCTGCCTTCTCTCCATCCCTATAAACAGGGACACACTTTGTTCACAGCATAGGTTTTATCACACTCTCTGCCTGCATCCAGGCGCAATAAGTTCGAGGCCATGTTGCCTTTACACAAGCCTGGTGGTCTCTGCTAGTTTTTCCCCTTCTCCTATATGTTAAGAGGTCCCCGCGTGGGGATATGGAGTTTAAATTAAATCCCTTGGGTTCCTTAGCCAGCCAATGGTCATGAAAGTCACGCCCCACTGAGACAGGACGTCCCCAAAGCTCCCTTCCTGGGGCAAGAACCTGGCTTGAGGGCCTAAAATCTGTACTGCTGCAAGGGTGTGTGTGTGTGTGTGTGTGTGTGTGTGAGTGTGTATATGTGTGTGTTCCAAAAAAGACAGCAGCTGAGCAGGGCATGGTACACGCCTGTAATCCCAGCATTCTGGGAGGCTGAGGCAAGAAGATTACAATTTCAAGTCCTACCTGGGAAAGTTTGTGAGACCCTATCTCAATATAAAAAAAAAAATAAGACAGTCTGGGGATGTACCTCAGTGGTAAAGCGCCCCTGGGTTCAATCCTCAGAGAAGGAAGGAGAAAAGGCAGGGAGGAAGGGAGAGAAGAGAATGGAAGGAAAGGAAGAGAGGAAGGGGTGGAGGGGAAAAAGACACCAGCTGATAAAAACACCTGGGCAGAGCTCTTGCAACCAGCCAGTGCCCCACTTTTCCCTCGGAGCTCTGCAGCCTCCAGGCAAATGCAGTAGTGGTTGAGTACTGGAGGCCAGGGAGAGAAGCAGCAGGACCCAGGGCACCAGCAGCGCTGGAGGGCACACAGCCGGTGCAGGGGGCCATTCAAGACCTCCACTAGCCATGGTACTTCAGCCATGGTCATAGCAAGGACAGCGCCCCACGGTCAGTAAGGCAGGCAGGGAAGGACTCATGCACACACCCTGATACCTTATAACCTCACACGGCTTCTAGGGCGTGGTGAGGACCCCTCTGTGCCCAGTTCTTCTTGGGCAGAGGAGGCCGGTACTTCACAATGGCTCTCTGTTTCATTGTTAAGAAGGAGGTGGTGAAAGAGTCCCGGAAATGGTCTTGTACCCAAGGACCGCCTTCACCTGAAAGAGGCCATTGTACGTGAGGAAAGTTGCCTTGTGTGGTGTGTGTAGCTGTGGTTCCCTACTAAGTGGAGCGAGTTATAGAACAGAAAGGGGCTGCTTTCATTCACCACCTTCCCTAGGGTTTCAGGGTCCAGCCTGTAATCCTAGGACTGTAAACCAGAGCCCAAGGGGACATTTCCGGGCCAAAGAACTCCTGGGATGGATGGAATCCCAAAGGCTGGTTTCATCAGTGGCAGAAGCTTAGCGCCACCCAATGGCAAGAAGCGATCACACCCAATCTAAGCGCTGCAAAAACAGCAGAGCCTCGGAATTTTAGCTGAGCACCTCAAAACTGGCCATATTTTACAGCCCCAACCCAGAGCTGGGTTCCTCCCCAGTGTCACTGTCCAAGCTATGGGAGACCGGATTCCATCAGGCTGACTGGGGTTGGATCCGCAAATTCTTCTAAATGCTTTCCCTTGAAAGATCAGGCGGCCCGCCTTCCCCTTGAGGGTGGGCTGGATTTTGTGACCTACTTCTAATGACTGGTCTGTGGCAGTGGTAGTGACTACATGTGAAGTCCTGGGGCCAGGTCATGAAGAAACATGCCTGCCCTGAGGACCCCACTGGCTCACTTTTGGGGAAACAAGCCACTATGCTGGGGGGTGCCCTTCGAGCAATCCCATGGGGAGGTCCTTATGGCGGGGAGCTGAGGTCTCCAGCAACCAGCAGAATGAAATCAGGGGCCTCCTGGCTGTAGCCATAGAGTGAGTCATTTTAGATTGAGGTCATCCTGGCCCAGACCTTCACTGACAGCAGCCTGGGGTTGATATTTTGATTCCAAGACAAACCTTGCACCTCCCAGTTGAGTGGCCATGAAAATAATAAGATAACGAACGTTTGTTTGCAGCTGCTGAGTTCTGGGTGATCTGTTACACAGCAATGGAGAACTTAGTCACTTAGTGCGGGGTCTGGGGTGAGTTACTGCACCTTCCTGAACCCCAGTTTCCTCATCTATAAAGTAGCAGTGATGGTACCTGTTAGGAGACGGTTCTCCTTGGCCTCTCATATTTCCACACGCCCTGTGAAGACAGCCCTGGCTGCCTTATCTGCACCATCCCCCCAGAAGATCTGTGTAACAGGCTTGCATGACAGGATATCCTCCCTTCCCTCGGCTCAGCGTCCTTTTCTTGTAATGCAACCCGCTGTGGGTATCACCTGGCCCTTTCCACGTGACCCTGTGAGGCTGGGGCTTAGGGAACCAGTGCAGGAGACTAAGAACATTCTGGCTCCTTCTGCTGCTCTGAGTGAAGCTCAGAGTCCTTTGTCTCTGACCCAGGAGTCTCCTGTCTCAGTCAGTGGCAGGTTAGTGTCCTGCAAGGAAGTGACACATCTGGGGTCGCAGCTCTGGCACAGGTAACAGCGTTTGGTAACTATAGTAAAAACCCACCTCGGTCACGCTCGTTAGAGTTGTCCTCGTCATCCTCTTCCTCATCAGCCGTGGCATGTCTTACAAACATCTCCATGGAGCTAGTGTTGTTATCATAGACCACACAGTATTTCACACACTCCAGATCCACAGATTCCGGAATGAGGTATTCACTGCCCTCCTAAGGAAAGCACACAGACACGCGCTGGCAGACGGTGTGGCGGAGAATGTGCTCCCAGCACGGGACATCAGAAGGCTTTTGAGGCAAAGACCAGTCTTTTGTGTTCCTTCCCCTGACAACCCAAAGGGTGGAAACACCAAGGATGGCCAGGACAGGGCTGGCTCCGGGGTAGGTGCTTGACCAAAGAGCAGGTGGCCTACTGATGAGCTCACAAGCTCTTGGATGCCCTGGTGTCAAAATAACCATGCCCAGCTAAATCCTGACATCCTGTCTCCTGGAGAGGGACCAAACCTCAATCTCTCATAAGCGTGTAGTAAGCAAAAGGGGTGGGTAAGCAGAAGTCATGAGCAAGCAGATGTCACTGGAGGACTTTGAGATTTAACATAAGCCCTACAAGAGCAGGGACATGAGTCTCTGTCAGTCACTGATGTACCCTGAGCTTCTAGACAGTGTCCAGTGCATGGTAGGCCATGAAGATGGTTAAATGAATGAATGGCAAAGAGGCCTTGAGGCAGAGAGGAGTTAGTGAGTGGTAGTTGGGGAGTGGCTGAGTCCCCAGATGTGGATCACAGGGCAAGAAAAAGAGATGCTGACTACTGAGGTGATGGTGTTATCTAGAAAGAAGGGGGTTACTTAAGAGAGGGAATGACGTTACCTGAGAAGGGTGACATCACCTGGGAAATGGGATGAGGTCACCCAGGGAAGGGACGATGTCGCCTAGGGAGGGGATGTGATCTCACAGTACTTGAACTACTCAAGACCCTAATAGGTGCTTTGGAACCTGAGGAGCCTCGCAGGACAACCTCTGAGAGTCCCCAGTTGCTCACAGTGCTCCCCATAAGCCTCCATGGCCAAGGGAAGCCTGAGCTGACACTGTCCCTTGCAACCTGGCCTAGCTGACTTGGAGGCCCCAACCAACAAGAAATGCCTAAGTCAGCCTGCAGGACCAGAAGGGCGACACAAGGCAGGAGGCATCTGAGACCCTCTGGAAAGGCATCAACGGGACGAGCACTGTGAAGCTCACCAGGCAGGAGGAGTGGCTTTTCGCCACTTATTATAGCCAGTGGATACATACTGAGCATTTACCACGTGGCAGGGACCGGGTGAGCCTTTGCGATACAGTGGCCAGCAAAGCAAACAGATCACTGTGCTCACAGCAGAAGCCCTGTGGCCCAAGACAGTGGTGTGTACGGGGGCCACAGAGACCAGATTGTAAACATCATGGATGTAAGACCTGCCACCAATTTAACCAGGGCAGAAACAGGACTGCCCACAAAAGGAGAGACTTACTGGCATATTTCACTAGATACCCTGGGGAATATGTTCTGAGACACCGTCACCCTGTGGATGCCTGAATCCACAGATAGTACCAAACCCTATATAGACTACATTTTTTTTCTACACATACATACCTATGGTAAAGTTTAATTTATAAATTACTCACAGTAAGAAAACTTCCAAATTCTACCGCCTGCTTGGAAAGACATGCCCTTCTCTAATTCCAATTCTAATTGGCTCACTTTCATTCCAGACCCAGAGCCAATCTCTGAGGCCAGAGATCTGGCTGGTATTTTAGGGAATACCAACAAAATTTCATGGATTAAGCAAGAAGGAAAGTTCCCCTCAAGAAGGGGTGTGGCCAGGAAAACAACATATATCTGCTACGACCACTTTGGGGGACAAAAAAGGCAGGCAGATGTGATGGCATATGCCTGTAATCCCAGTGCTCTGAGAGGCTGAGGCAGGAGGGCAACTCAGAGACTTAGTGAGACTCTGTCTCAAAATTTAAAAAATAATAAGAGAAAGGCTGGGAAGCTGGACCCCACCACTTGGGGGGTTGAGGCAGGAGGACTGTCATGGGTTCAAGGCTAGCGTGGACTATGCAGCGAGTTCAAGATCAGCCTGAACTGCATAGCGAGACTGTCTCAAAAAAACAAAGAAAAAGAATAAAAAAGAAATGCTAAGGATGTAGCTCAGTGCAAAAGCTCTGAGTTCAATCCCCAGTACTGCTTTAAAAAAGAAAAAAAGTACAAATTGATTTAGGATATGGTGTTCTAATTACAAAAAAACCTTAAACTATGAGGGAAGTGTGTACAAGGAGAAATGGCAGGGCAATATTATCGGGGTGCTGGCTGACAGTAAAAACATGTCAGAGCTGGAGTCTGAGAGGGAAGCTCAGATCCAAGAAGGCTGTGAACCCTGAGTTGTAAAGCTTCACGTCCTGCAGGGGTAGGGAGTCCCGAGGGCCTCAGTGGCTAACTAGAAGGTCAGGGAAGGTAGGCAAAAGGGACCGGCCTGGCTGAGAGGTTCTGAGGGGCTGAGGCAGAGGGACTGTCTGCTTCCTACACCTGGGATTGCTGCCAGAATCCAAGGCACACAGATTGGAGAACTGAGCTGCGAACAAGGCCCAGGCATCACAGAGGGCTCAGAATGGGGCGGGGGCGAGAGCAGAGAAAGGCCTGAAATGAGGGTTAAGAACTCAAGTATAGAGCCAGAAAATTGAAAACTTAGGGAGAAATACAACAGAAAATGAGGATGAGGAAGAGGGCATTAGGTAGTAAGTTTATTCTGGAAAAATACTTAAGCCAGGACCCAGGGCCCCTGCTGAGTTACGTGCAGAAAAAGAGCCAGAGGTAGAGTGCACACAGCTCAGAGCTAAGGGGAATGGGGAGGAGGGAATTTTCAGGAGTAGATTTCAAAAGCAAACTTGACAGGACCCCTCACTGCATGTGGATAGCTGAAGCTACAACCTTGAGAGGAATCTCACAAGAAAGATCTCTCCTGAAAGGAGAGATCAAGAGCAGCAGATATCTTCAGGCAGCAGCAGAAGAAAATAAAGCTGAACCAAAGAGACAGACAAGGCCAGGGATATAGCTCAGTGGCACAAATGCCTGCCTGGCAAGCACAAGGTCCTGAGTTCAATTCCTGGTACCAAAAAAACAACAACAAAAGGACAGAGGAAAAACTCAGAAAGTAGGTAAGATGCTCAAAGCCAGGGGCAGACTGCTGCCAGGACTGCAGAGGTTAGAGACCCATGTGGCTGTGAGCCCTTTGGGAGGACGCCCTGCAGGGCGGAGAAAGGGGCCTGACTGTAGAGGGTAGAAAGTGCCTGGATGCAGGGCTCTGTCCACGCGCCCGGAATGGAGGAAGGCAATGAGAGGGAAGGAAGAGAAGAAAAAGAGCAGCTTTTTTTTTTAAGTATAGTAAACACCTCTGTGGTTTAGGGTCTGCTCGCCCAGGAGAACAGACGTTCCATGAGGATGGGGACACTGGGCTAAGGGCATTGCTGGGTACCCCTGGGGTACCCGTGGGGCCTGGCACAGCAAGGAATGACCTCAGTATTCGCTGTGGTGGGGGTGGGGACAACTTAAGGAGCGTAGGGGTGTGGACGCACAGACAACAGGCCTGCCCCTGCTGCCCGGTGTCCCAGGAGGAGCCGCTCCAGGGCGGAGCACACCTGCCGCTCCTGCCCACCCTCCTGCCCCGGGTCCTGAGGGTTCTGACTGGGCCGGTACCTTCTTCACGCGCAGGGCGGTAATCACGTGGCTCTCATCGTACTCCCGCTTGGAGCGAACATCTGAAAAGGAAAGGATTGCATTCAGAGCAGGAGTCACAAACGAACACACGTGCAAAGGACTCAGAGAACTCACTTGGTCATCAAGATACACTTGCTTGGCCAGTAGGTGACAGCTGCTATCCATGTAAACCCTGAAGTCTGCGGTCTCCTTACTGTGAGCTGTTCGCTCCGTAAACTCCCCGCCCATCGTACCTGTACCCACACACCCCGGTAAGGGGCCGTGAGACTTTGCATTTTTGAGTTAGGAGCAGGAGTTTTCTTGAGTTCTAAAGAAGAGAAACAGGAGAGATCTTGTAGGCAAAGACCTCACACTAAGGTGAAGATCTCACACTAAGGCAAAGCAAGCTCACACTAAGTGCCCCAGTGAATTTTAGGCCCCAGCTCAAACTCTGGAAAGCAAGAGCTGACATCCTGACCACGCCGGTACTAAGGCAAAAGGAGAGGTGGCCTTCCTCACAGTCGGGAAGAACATGGAACAGGAAATGAGCCTGCTGCGTAAATCTTTAAACCTGCAAGATCTCTCCCTTATTTGTGGCAAAAGGGACTTAAAATTTTCTACCCACCAGAGTGAGGTAAGAGGTTAAAAAAACTGTCCATAAAAAACTGAAACCAGGCCTGTTTTGTGCACAAAAACTTGTTGAGGATCACTGACATTTTGAGGGCTTAGAATAAATCACAAAACCTTTCTGTAGGGATACTGCCACAGCTCCTATGAAAAGATGGACTCACAAACAAAAAGTAAGAATCACATGCGTATGAGGAGTACAGAGACCCACACAGCCAACTTGACAATAAAGAAAAACATCCAACTTGGAGCACTAACACTGCCTAACCTCAGCACTCACGCACGGCTACACTGACCAATGCAGGGGTACTGGCATAAGAAGACAAACGGATCAAGGAACAAAGGGTCCAGAAGGAGACCACACAAATATAGTCAACTGGTCTCTGACAAAGGAGCAAAGGTAATACAGTGGAGAAAAAGTAGTCTTTTCAACCAGCGCTACTAGAACAACTGGTCATCCACAGGCAAAAGACACAGCCCTGACACCCATTACAAAAATTAACTCAAAAGGGGCTACAAATCTAAATGTAAAATGTAAAACAATAAGTCAAATCCCAGAACTCTGGAAGGCTGACACAGGATTATCACAAGGGCCCGGCCCAGGCAATTTAGCGGCTTAGCGAGACTCTGTCTCAGAATTTAAAAGTACAAAAGCCAGACAGAAGAAAAAGGGTGGGAATGTAGCTCAGTGCAAAGGCTCTGGGCTCCAACCTCAGTACTGGGGAGGAAGAAAAAAAATCCAATAAAATTCCTACAAGATAATATAGGAGAAAATCTAGGTAAGAGTCTAGCAATGACTTTTTAGATAAAACACAGCAAAGGCTCCAAACCATAAAAGAAATAATTGATGAGGTAGACTTTGTTAAAATGTAAAACTGCCAAGAGAATGAGAAGGGACGGGATGTAAAATAAACCCCACGTGACATGAACACTGACCACGCAGGAGATAACTTGTAGCGTAATAGCAGTCCCAGAATAAAAGCTGGAGCAGAACATTTTCTTCTTTGTTGTAAAAATGAGAGAAATTGAGCTGGGTGTAGGGGCACATGTCTGCAACTCAAAATGGATTAAAGACGTCAGTGTAACCCCTGAAACTGTAAAGCAACTAGAAGAAAACAGAGAGAGAAAGCACTTAATACTGGTCTGAGCAATGATTATTTTTTGAAAATGACACCCAAAGCACAGACCACAACAACAACAAAAATAGGAAATGAGATCGCATTAAACTGAAAAGCTTTGGCACCGCAAACAATCAAGAGTGAAAAGACAATCCACAGAATGGGGGGAGATATTTGCAAACCACATATCTGATAAGGGTATACGTGTCAAAATATATAAGGAACTCAATAGCAAAAAATCCAAGTAATACAACTTAGCAAACAGGCTAAGGACATGAATAGATATTCCTGAAAGCAAGACAAGCAAATCACCAATAAACATATGAGAAGCTGCTCAACATCACAAGCCAGGGACATGCAAAATCAAAACCAAAACAATGTTATCACTCATATCTATTAGAGTAGTTATAATCAAAAGGTAAGTGTTGGTGAGGATGTAGAGAAACGAACCCTTGTATGCAGTTGGGGGAACGTAAATAGGTAAAGCCATTATGAGAAGCAATACAGAAATTTTCCCCCAAAATTAGAACTAGCACTATGATATGATCCAGCAATCCCACTTCTGAGTACATAGGCAAAGGTAATTAAATTAATATCTCCATGATATATCAGTACTTCCACGTTCAATGCCATGTTACATTATTCTCAAGAGCCAACATACAAAAACAACCTAGGTTTGGGAGGCTGAGGCAGGAGGACCACAAGTCTGAGCCCAACCTGGGTAGCTTGATGACTTAGTGAGACCTTGTCTCAAAATAAAAAATAAAAAGGGCCTAAGTATGTGGCACAGTACGAAGTCCCTGTGTTCAACCTTCAGGGACTTCATACCGATTTAATCACCACCCAAAAAAAAAAAAAGGCTCCTACAAATCAATACCAAAAAAAAGGATAAATGGCCCAGTAGAAAAATGGAAAAATCGGGGCTGGGGATTTAGCTCAGTGGCAAAGCGCCTGCCTGGCAAGCGCAAGGTCGTGAGTTCGGTTCCTGGTACCAGAGAAAAACCAAAAAAAAAAAAGAAAAATGGAAAAATCAAGTGTGGCCATGCATGCCTGTAATCCCAGCACTCGGGAGACTGAGGCAGGAGTATTGTTGCAAGTTTGAGACCAGCCTGGGTTACAAAATGAGCTCAAGGCCAGCCTGAACTACATAGTGAGACCCTGTCTCAAAAAGACAAAAAAAAAAGAAAAATGGAGAAATATGAATAGATTCTTCACAGAATAGGGAAGTAGGGTGTCAATAAACATAAAAAGATGCCCAATCTTATTAACAATTATAGAAATGAAAATTAAAACATCATAATATAATTTTATATGATGCAGACTACAACAGGTATTAAAGGCTCGAAAGCCAGATATTAGAAAGTGTGCTTCTTAAAAAAAAACAGTGCTGGATGTGGTGGCACATGCCTGTAGTCCCAGCACTTGGAAGGCTGAGGCAGGAGGATCGTTGTGAGTTTGAGACCAGCCTGGCTACAAAGTGAGCTCAAGGCCAGCCTGAACTGCGTAGCAAGACCCTGTCCCAAAAACAATCCCCCACAAAAAAAAAAAAAAAATAGCAAGTGTGCTTCTTACACTGTTAGTGGGAGTAAAGTGACACAATCCCTTTGAAGGCCCATTTGATAAGTTAGTGAAGTTGAATTTGCCACTCGACAATCCCATGTCTAGGTACAGATCTTGAAGAAACTCTTGTACACAGGAATAAGGAAAGGTGTGCAAAGTTGCTCGCTGCAGCATTATTTGAAATAGCAACACAATGTGAGCAACATACTGCAATCAATTGGGAACAGGCACAAATTCCAATTAACAGTTAAAATAAATTAACTGAGTATCACACACAGACATGGGAAAACTCAAAAATATGTTTGTCAACAAAAACAAAATAAAAAGGCAGGCATAGGGGCACATACCTGTAATCCCAGACATGCACTCTGAGAGGCTGAGGCAGCAAGATCACAAGTATGAGCCCAGCCTGGACAGCTCTGCAATTTAGAGAGACCCTGTCTCAAAATAAGGAATAAAAAAGGACAGGTGTGTAGCTCAGTGCAAAGGCCCTGGTTTCAGTTCCAAGTACTCTAAACAAACACAGACGCAAAATGAATGGACATAACAGTAGTATTTGCATTAACGTTTAAACCTCTTGTTATTTTGGGATACCTGCTTATGTAGTAAAAATGTGAAAACACAGACGTAGTTCTCTTTGGGGAAAGAAAAATGCAATCATAATGAGATACAAAAGAGGGGTATATCTGTTTAAAATATTTTATTTCTTATGTCAAATCCGAGTAGAAGTACATGGGTGTCCATTAATACTTCTATGAGGGGCTGGGGATTTAGCCCAGCGGCACAGCACCTGCCTGGCAAGTGCAAGGTCGTGAGTTCAATTCCCGGTACCGAAAAAAAAAAATACTTCTGTGCATGCGATGTTGAAAATAGCTTATTAAAACAGTAAAAGAGGACAAGAACAGATCTTCTGGAAACTTCTGGAGCTAATCTGGGAAGATTCCCAAGTCATATACTATAACAGTAAAAAAGTAGCATTTGAGCCAACAAACCTAACAGCACTCTAAAGTGGTTAATCTGTCAAAAACAATGCTGTTTGTGTACTTGCTAGTGTACTTACCAAATAAGCAGAGATAGTTGGGTTCAGTTAATCTGGACAGTTTTGTGACCTGATTCAAGATGTTGTACAGCTCTGTTGGCTCACAAAAAACCAAATCAGCCATCCTAGTAGGAAGAATGAATAATGTACAAGTTTAACAGACCTCTTTCTAGTTAAGAAGAATGACGGCAAAATAGGATACTGAATTAAACACTTGCATGACATACATTCAAACTTAATAATATCAGGAAGTCTTCAAAAATTCATAGTGAAATGTGTACAGAATAAAATAAAATACTAAATACAGCATATGGAGCCACACAGAATGATCAAAAACACAGTGAATATTAAACCATTTTAAATGTATTATTGTAAAAGACACATTGCCATTAAACCCCCTCAATACACTCCACTTTGAACACACTTATCCCATTGTTGTCTGTTTGCTTGCTTGTTTTGGTACTGGGAATCAAACTCATGACCTCACACTTGCCAGGCAGGTGCTGTGCTGTTGAGCTGTATCCCTGGCCCACTTATCCCATTGCTGTTGCCACTTTTTTTTTTTTTTTTTTTTTTGCCTTTTTGAGACAGGGTCTCGCTATGCAGTTCAGGCTGGCCTTGAGCTCACTTTGT
>NW_004955456.1:14805649-14816633 GCF_000276665.1 Chinchilla lanigera
TTGATTAGCTTTGTATGTCTATATGTGTTTTCATGAGAAACTATGTTGTTGCCACTTTCTGAAGCAGTTCTAGAAATCTTCTTTTGTGAGTGTATGAGATACGACGAAAAAACATACTGAATGCTACGGCCAGGTGCCATGCAACAGAAAGACTTGTAAAAACATCACGGTGTGTCCTTATCCACTTTAGTCATCAGGTCTGGCACTGTGAAGTCTCTGGCTCTTCTGAAACGTCAAAAAGACCAGGAAAGGGAAATGTTTTAAATCAGTTCGGGACCTCAAGGCAGTCACAACAGCATAAAGACATTCACAAAAGAGGACTTCCAGAGCGCTTCACGAAGTGGCAAGAATGCTGGGATTATGTGTGCTCAAGCTGGGGGGCTTTAAGTGGGGTGATAAATGGCAGTGTGTCTTTCCTTGAAATTTTTAAACCTACAATGACTTGCGATCTGAAAAAACTTCCTTGGAACTCATAGTGCATTCACTGTATTTTACTTTAACATAATTGAAAAGTATAAGCACTGAGGTGGTTTTCAAATTATGTCTAAACAGAAGTGGGGCAAATAGAGGTGAGAATCCTTGGCAAGTTATTTGTACATAAGTACTATTACATCTTTACTTCAAAGAGAGTGGGAATTGCCAGTAAACACAAATCTCTACCAAAAAAAATTTTTTTAAATCCACTTTTTTATCTAACCTCACATACCAGGTAGGTTGTAAAACAGCCAACAATACATTTGTTCATTTAGCAAATAATTACTGAGCAAAACCATGGAAATAATCAAGATGAGCAAGATCTATCTTTATGGAGGTCCCATTCTAGCACGGAATGAAGACATTGAACAAAAGGAAAAACAAGCCCAAGTAGGAAGAGAACTAGAGCATTATAAAGGCATAAGCACACAATCATCGTAGCAGCCAATAGGGTTCTTACCTAGTTGGGAACCAGAAAACAGCTAAGGATATGACTGCTACCCAGACAGACAGGAGGCTGGGGAAGACAGAAGAGGGAGAAAGGGTCAAGAAGAAAAGAATGGCTGGGGATATAGCTCAGTGGCACAAGCACCTGCCTGGCAAGTACAAGGTCCTGAGTTCGATTCCTAGCACCAAAAAAAAAAAAAAAAGAATGTTTTCTTGGGAGCAGGAGCCACCCCAGAGTCAGGCAGGGAATTGCTGATGTGTTCAGCTCTGGCTTCTGAGGGTAGAGCTGAGCTGCTCTTGGGATGGGGTGTGGAGAAGGCCATTCTTTAGTTACTCTTTCTACGTATTACCTCAGGCCTGACCAAGCCATGATTGTTGGGTTCCAGAGGAAGTGTAGCAAAAGCATTGGTGGTAAGGAAAAGATTGCAGAACCTGTGTCCTTGTGGAAAGCCACGAGATCAACATTAAATGCTTTGCTGAGATATGCCAGAAGGAATAACATGATGGCTAACTAGTCAAGTTTTTTGTTGTTGTTTTTTTCCCCCAGTACAGGGGATCAAACTCATGACCTTGTGCTTGCCGGGTAGGTGCTGTGCCACTGAGCTAAATCCTCAGCCCCTAGTCAAGTCTTATTTATGTGATAATTGAGTTATATTGTCCTTGCTAAATTGGTTGATATCCTTCTATTTGCACTGCTGCTTCCTTTGTTCTTTCTCAATAGTTACCAAAATTGGTAATCAGGGCTGCAGTCCAAGAGGCTGTATGCCCCCTGACCCTAGAATTATGCCTCTCTTGTTTTTCTTTTTTCTCTTACTTTTCTATTCATCCGCGGGTACCTTGTCCTCGGACCAGTTCACCCTGGACAGAAATGGATTATTAATACAACAATGGGGGACTCCTGGGCAGTGTTTCTGAAAGGGTTAGACTTGTGTCTTTTAGAAGTGAGTAACAAAGAATGTAGAAGTGTTGCACTCTGGAGGCCAGCCGTGGGTAGGTGGGAGAGAAGCCGAGTCCAGGATAACGCTGCTCCAGTCTCCACAGCAACCAGTACGATGCTCTGGGAAGGGTCAGCCTCCTCTCGGACCTTGGTTCTCAGCTCCCCACCTCTCAGCCTCCATGTGGATTTTTCCTACTGGCACACAAACATCCTCTTGTCCTTGTGACATCTCTGGTCCACTTTTTAGCAAGGCTTCTCAAATACACATCTGTTCACTGCTTCCACTCCCTCAACTTCAGTAATGTCAAATTCGCAGGTCTCAATCCTGGCTCTGCCAGTGATTGCCAGCTGCCTGATCTTGGGGAATAATTCGCCCCTCTGTGCCTCAGTTTCCACCATCTCTAAAGTCGGGGCAATCATAGGCTTGCCTCTTCTGGAAAACGAACATAGAAGTACCCGCCTGCTGAGTGCCCGTTAATGAAGTTACCTGCGGAAGGGATTCTGAGCAGGGAGGAAATGATTTAGCAAGCACTGCCTATCAGAACAACCTTCTACCCTGGAACTTCTGACCCACAGAAACTGGTCTACCTAAGGTCATGAAGGGAGTCCCTCTCGCTTAAACCATTAGTCATCTCACTGTGCTCAATGACTCAGCCCCTTCAAAGCATGTGATAAGGCCGAGCAATCTTCCTGCTTCAAACATGTGCCTCTCCCAGGCCTCCACATCCTTCCAGCTGCCCTCCTCCCCTTCAAGTTGTTCTTCGATCTTCTTTGCTGGAGGGTCTTCTTCATGTAAGGCTGTCCCCGGACCAAATAATCCTTTTTTCTTTTCTCACTCCAGGACAGGGCATCTTAACCTCATTGCCACTAACATTTGGGGTCAGATAACTTGTTTGCAACATGATTACCAGCATCCCTGGCCTCCCGCAGTCCAGGCCAGTGGCAATCCTCCTTTAGCTGTAACAATGGCCACACATTGCCATGTGCCCCCTAGAAGGAGGGGGGCAATAGTGTCTCCAGTTGAAAACCACCACTCTAAAACCCAGGGTCTCTGTGATTTCCCCAGCCTTGGATACCACTTACATACCAACACCTCGCACATCTTCTGTCATCTTGACTTCCCCTCTGCAGACTCTACCTGGGTGCCTCACGGTCATCTAAATATAACATGGCAAAACCAGGACTTCTAATGTCCACATCTCCAATCCTTGTTCATCTTTTAGCCTTTTCAGTCTCAACAAACAGCACCGTTAGTTGCCCAACTGCCGCAGCCTGGTTGCCAGGTTCCTCTTTCTTTACCCTTTCCCATCCTCCCTACAAGCTCTACCTCCCAAACGGATTCCATGTCCCCGCCGCTTCCCTCCCTCTCCGGAGCTACCATCCTAGTCCGAGATACTATGCTCTTGCTCCTGAGGCTGCATTACTGCCCAGCGGGACCTTCTAGCTTCCTGCTTCCTCCCTACACTGTGATCTCCCCACGGCAGCCAGGGTGATCTTTTTAAACTACAAGGGTCTTTGTCTCCACCTCACTTGCAGACTTCTGAAATCACAGGGCTCATTTGTGTGCTGTCAGCCTCCCCCCACGAGGATGCATGATTAATGAGAGTAGGCTCTACATGTCCCATCCACTGCTGTATCCTCACCCAGAGCCCAGGATTTACTGCAGCAAGGTAGTGTTCAATAAAACATGTGGAACTAATGCACTGTTCGCTGCCATTACCACCTTTGCGGATGGGCACGTAGTCCTGGTTTTCCATGTGGCGATTCCTGGGAGGACCTCCTCCCTTCCTCCTCTGACAGCCCTGGGCCCACTTTGGGGGTGGTGAACAAAGGAGAGAGGATGGACTGCAGCGTCACTAAGACAGCCTAAAAGCTGGCCCCTAACCCGCCTGGCTTAGGGCTTGAAGCCCATCTTTGCTCCCTCTTTTTCCCCCACTGCATTTCCTCAATGAGCAGCCAAGGGACTATCTCTGAGTACCCAAGTAAAAACCAGCCCCAGGGCTCGAACCCTACAGGTCTCTCTCCTTTTCAAAGGAGGCACTCTCTGGTCAAGCAGCAACTGCCCTTCACGTGTGGTCAGAGTGTTGGGGCAGCCCCCAAACCGAACAGCATGATTCCAGGAGAGGGTGAGCTGAGCTCAGGGGCACTGTAAGCCTCGCTGGGTTGAACACCAAGCCCTAGTCAGTATCACTGTCAGCACTCCAAACTCTGAGAAATTTAAATATTCTCAGCCTTCCCATTTGGGCCTTCAAAATACTCTGGTGCTGTGTTTTTACACAAAACATTAAACTAATCGCGGTGACCTTTTGCCAGAATTATTTACCTTCATGGTTTCCAACAGCAAGTTTAATACCTTCATTGATTTTTCCATATTTCACAATTAACCAGTCCCAACTTTTTGCTACTTTCAATTTTGATGAACAAATTTATTTTTCCCAAGATCAAGTTTTTCTCATGTGAATTAAAAAAAAAAAAAAAAAAAAAAGTGGCTTCCTTAATTACAGGAGTGCATCTGGACCTTGTCGCAGTCCAGAGGAGTATAATATTATAAACTGTAATCTCAGGGAAAAATTATTGGAATTCTAACAAGTAAATTCCAATCTGCCACTTCCAATGCAACCCACAGGAAGAATAAAGAAACAGAGACACAGCTGCCATTGTGTGGAGCCGAAGGAGTCCTAAGTCCAGTCAGAACAAAGGCTGCCTGGAACAAAGGCCATGACCCAGGGCTGAACCCGGGTTTTATTAATTTGTGAAGAGGGCAGTGGCTCGGGGTTGAGTGACTGTGAGGGATGGGGGGAACTATGTGAGTGCTGTGAGCTGGGCTAGGTTGCAGACACAGTGGCACCTCTGCAATAGGCAGAGAGAGGCATGCAGAAAGAGTACCGGATTCCGGGTAACAGCCTTTGGAGGAATCTGCATAACACAGTTTGAAGAAGTACCTTGTTTCAGGTCGCTGCTTCAGCTCTGAGGTCTGGCTTTCCTTGCCCTGGGACTTCACAGGGCCTCTTTTCGGAGGCTCAATCCCAGCCTACAGTGCTGTGTCTCTCTCTGGCCTAGCACATGCTTAGGAGTAGGGAGCTACAGGCGAGGCATCACAGACCTGTCCCATTGCTTCAAAGGCTACACGTCAACTCCTCAGCTAGGTCCATTTGCACTGCTTAAAGCCAGTCGAGGGGGTAGAGTATTATCCAAGCCAGCTCTGTACATCTCAGTACACTTGGAAGTAGGGCAAAGGTGAATCACAATGGAGGCAAATTGTCTTCTTTCAGGGAGAGCCATCCACGTGGTCCTCCCCTCTTAATCTATTTTTCTCGTATCAATTTTTCTGAATATAGTCTCTGCCACTGTGAGTTTCATTGGTATTACTGGAAATAATATCAAATCTCATTTTCCTGGTGACCTAGCCAAAAAAGCAAAGTCAAAATGGCAAATTCAAGACGTCCCCCTTTATGCTGGTGTCTCAGCACGGTGTAGCTCTCTTTAGTTTTCCAGGGCTGTTGGCGCAATCGTTCTTACATGGGAGGTGGCTGGAGGGGGAGCTGGTTGTAAGAAACATCTCTTGTATATCCAGCTTGATGGAGTGAGAGAAAGATGTCTCTTCTATGAACAGATCCCTCTGAGGAATCTACACAGCTTTCTGGATGACAAGCAATGGCATTCCTTCCATCCAGACAGTTGAGGGTCAGCCCAGGGCTTGTGCCTGCACACTGGACACCCTCTACAGCACACTGGACAGCCTCTATAGGATAACCTAACTGGCCTTCGTTCCAGAGGCCTGTGGGTGGCCCTTTTCCAGACCACAACAGTCCAGAAGCAACTGGGCTGTCACTCACGTCCAACGACAGCACATACTACATTTGGAGTTAACAGTCCACTGAAAGATTCTCTGTTAGGGTTGCTACAGCCGAAGGGGGAGCCAGGCAGATGGAGCACTTCTGCCCGCCTCCCTGGGTCTGATCATGCCCGGGGCCTGCCATTCTGACAAGAGGCAGGGCCTGACCTTGGGCTCCTCACAGGAGCTCTGGGACACTGAGCATTTGGCCCAGGGCTCAACCATTAAGCAGCCCAGCCCCAGACAGTCCCTCTGGACACAGCTGACAGGTATTTGTTTCTTGTGGAAAAGACATCACTAGATGACCCTGGAAAAGCCAGGCCACAAGCTTTACTTTGGGGCCCTGGCTTAGGCTGAATAGTGACCAGTGGGGCAAGAGTTAAGGTCCATAGCCAATCCTACTAGTGTCCTCATTCTCTGGGCAAAATCAAGCTGTGCCAGGATGACCAAGGCTTAACTACAGTGCTGGCATCAATGTTCTCACTGTAAACTGAGGCAGTAATAACATGTTGGAAAGCTAGAGAAACACTCAATTGAAGTAACTGATGCGAACAGCTAGCATTGAGCCTAATGTATAGCAGAAGCTCAGGAAACAAAAGTTCCTTTACAACTAAGCCCAGGAGGCAGGAGAGACCAATCAGAAAATATGAGGTTTAAGACCAGAGCCAAGAGCCGGGCATGGTGGTGCATGCCTGTAATCCCAGCACTCGGGAGGCTGAGGCAGGAGGATCATTGTGAGTTTGAGGCCAGCCTGGGCTACAAAGTGAGCTTGAGGCCAGCCTGAACTGCATAGCGAGACCCTGTCTCAAAAAAACAAAACAAACAAACAAAAAAAGACCAGAGCCAAAGCTGGTCAAGTCTATAAGCCAGGGGAGCCTGTGGTGGCTGGTTGTGGTCAGGTTCTTAAGGGATCTGGTAGAGGCTTTCTTCTATTCTAGCTTGACACCTTCTATGTGGCCTAAATCTTAACAATAGCTGGATATCTTTCAAGTCACAGAACATCCTGAGCTTTGGAGGTTGCAGAAGTGGTCCTCAAAACTGTCCTCTCAGTTCTGAGAGACACCAGGTCCCAATGGCATAGATGAAAGAAGAAAGGGAGGATGAGGCCAGAGCCACACAGCCCCCTAACTTTGCCTTAGTCATCCTGTCTCCATATTTTGGGGAAAATGGGTATGGACTAGAGGCGTAAACCCACCTGCATACAACCCTATCTTGTCTTATACCATGCTTTCACTTTGTCATGGTTTGGGGTTTTTTTGCGTGGGGAACAATGTAATACAGGACACATATTTTGTAAGAGTATTTATAATAGTCACCCAAAAAATCCTACCCAAGAGAGTGCAGGAAATCTGTCTACACACTATAGACCAAGAATCCATCTGAGGGCTTGGGTCCTATGACAATGTCCTGCAGGAGTCCAGCTGAAGACCTAGAACCCATAACAATGCCTCCCACAAGTCCAACTGGAGGCCCAGAAGTAAAATGAAAGCTATTTATCTAAATACAATTTTGTTTTAAATGTATGTCCTAAACCAGGGGCAGTGATGCACACCTGTCATCCCAGCACTCTGAGAGGCTCAGGTACGAGGACTGACTGTTTGAACCCAGCCTGAAAACTTAGTGATTTCGTGAGACCCTGTCTCAAAGTAAAAAATAAAAGGCTAAGGATGTAGCTCAATGCAAAGGCCCTGGGTTCAATCCCCAGTACTGCAATAAATAAATAGGTAAACAGGCAAGTAAATAAAATATGTGTTCCCAATTTCCAGTATCCCAGAGCAACTAGAGAAAATTAAGTGCAATAGAAGGCCAACTGAAAGCAAGGCAGAATGATGACCATCTTTCTAACTCCTCATTTTAGCTGTAAGGACCTGAAAGGAAAGCCTAGGAATACTTGACTTGAGGTAGAACTTTGGTGTCAAAGAGGAGTTGGTATATATGTGTGCATTAATCCCCAAAATTTGATTGTCCATGACTGGAACCTTAACCCACCATAAGGTGCAGTCTGTCAGTACATGTGCATGTGTCGGGTGGGCTGACGAGGATGTCAGTGTATACACAATGGGTTTGTAGATTTGTTTTATATAATAATCAGGCAGAATAATTCCATGGCAATAGAAATCAGGAAACAGTTCTTTGGGGACACTGGTCGAAAGGCATGTAAGGGAACTTTCTGGAATAAATATGTTTCATAGCTTGTTTAGAGTGGTAGTTACAAGGGTGAAAGCTGTCAAAACCAAAATGAAGAATTAAGACCTGTATATACTTTATTGGATGAAAAATGAAGTTAGTGAAAAATAAAAATAAGCTCTGTGTATAGATTCATGTATTTGCGGGTCCCAGGATGTGAGCGCACAGGCATGTGTGTGCCTGTATGTGTGGGTCGATGACTTCGGTGTGGGATCCACCCATGGGCTTGAGCACACAGCACACACACATTTCCAAACTTCACCTTGGCCCTCATGGCCACTAGCTAATCCCTTTCTCATCCTTCCTCACTTGCCCTGGCAGCTGGAACTGCTATCCAAATCCTCTGAACCAGCTCAGGTCCCGAGGGAGCCACTTTTCTCCTTTCTAGTTTTTGCCTAGAAAGGTTAAAGCCACTGGGTGTGAACGGCCTTCCCCAACTCACTGCTCCCTGTATACCCTTCTGTGCTTTCTCCCACAGTTAGAGATAGGCATCCTCTCCCCTTAATGCTTCTCCTTTCTCCTTTCAGCATCTCAAAGCTCCCCGCTGAAGCCAGGCACGGTGGTGCACACCTGTAATCCCAGCACTTGGGAGGCTGAGGCAGGAAGATCACCGAGGCCAGCCTGGAGTATACAGTGAGTTCAAGCCTAAACTACATAGTGAGACCCTGTCTCAAAAAAAAAAAAACCCTCCCTCCTGTTAGTATCTATCTCTGATTTTAAACATTCACAAGTCTCAGCTTTCTTGTAATAACTCATAAAAGAACAAGGCCCTATTATTGCTTGGCCTGTGCTCACTGAAGCTTTGCAGACAAACAAGGGTGACGCAGGCCCCAGGCTGGAAAAATTCAAGCCAGGTTGACTGCTAGTGAAAACAGGAGGCAGCTGCATGTGAAATGGGCTGGACCCCCAAATTCGCTGTTTCCTGTAGACTAGATGTGGGCCAAGCAGGAGAGATGACCAACTAAAAGTCATCTAAAAAGGACTTAGCCCAAGAGCATCACCTAAAGGGACAATGGACCCATGTCAGGTGGTGGAGGACTCTGGAAACCAAAGGCAGAGGGAAGCACTAAAAGCAAGACAGATATAACCACCTAGATCAAGTGAGGTGCAGGCAAGAAAGGACCACAAAGGGCCAGGAATATAGCTCAGTAGAATCGTGCCTGCCTGGCAAGCACGAGGTCCCGAGTTCAATTCCCGGTACAAAAAAAAAGAAAGGGCCACAAAAGCACTGCACAGGAGAGGCAGCCACAGATCCACCAAGCTCAGATGGATCGATTAGTGCCAGATGACAATGGCACCTTTCCTGTGCCACTTTTGCTTTCAACCTCACTTCACCAACAGTGGGTAGTCAGAAGCCACACAGTCCACCCAGGGTGGGGTGGAGGATAAAAGGAGAGAGATAAGAAGTCAAGCTCTCTCCTCTTTAAATATAGAAGCCTGTAGAAAGTTGGAGTGGGGACTTTAAGTTCAGAGTTTTGTTTGGGTGTTTTTTGTTTTGGTTTGGTTTTTGTTTGTTTTTTGCAGTACCAGGAATTGAACCCAGGGCCTTCACATGAGCTACATCCCCATTCCTTTTTAAAAATTGAGACAGGGACTTGCGAAATTGCTTAGGTTGGACTCAAACTCCAACTGAGGTTGTGCCTCAGCCTCCCAGAAATCTGGAATTGTAGGCATGTGCCACCACACTCAGCAAGTTCAGTTTTTATTTTTTAACATGAGCAGCACATTAGCCTATTCCAATAGGTCTGTCCTGGTAATTACACATAATTCAAAGGCGAGCAAAGATTTAAAGAGAGGAGATGAAGATGTAACCCTGCCATATGGCTGTATTCTGCTACAATGAGGGCTGCTCTACCGTTTAATGTCAGTTATGCATGAAAAGCACTGAGGACGGTGGTGGATACAACAGCTACAACTGCATGCTAATCTTAAGGTCTGCAGTGAGGCAGACAGGAGCTCAACTTTCTTTTTTTTAGAGGGGGGAGGGAGTACCGGGAATCAAACTCATGACCTTGAGCTTGCCAGGCAGGCGCTTATGCCGCTGAGCTATATCCCTTGACAGGAGCTCAATGGGAGGGTTTTCAACAGTTAAACTGTCTGTAAGAGCCTTGGAAGGTAGCGAGTCCCTCCTCTGTGCAGACACTGACATGGCAGGGATGGCGAAGGGACAAAGCCAGACTAGGAGTGAGCATGAGGATCTGATCTAGTTTCTCTTTCACAGCTTCAACTCCCCTCCTCTACAGGCAAAACTTCCATTCAGCCCTGGCCTCTCTAAAGTTTCAATCCCACACTTCCTCTTGGAGTAACTCCCCATCTGTCCATCTTCCCACTAATACTTCCCTTTGTTCTTTGATATACAGGTTCTTGCCAGGCTCAAGTAATCCTCCTGCCTCAGCCTCCCAAGTGCTAGGAATACAAGTGTGTGCTACCACACTCAGCCTACCCATGCGTATTTCTACCCACACTCCCAATTCACCCCCATCCTAAAACAGAACTCTTTACTCTTTCTCCAGCCAGCCCTCCTTCGACACAACTCCCAGCCTCCCTCTTTTTCATAAATGTTCTTCTCTCAGCCTGATTCTCCACATCCTTTTCATTCATTTCTCAACCCTGCACGGGTACAAACTCTTATCTGTTCTGCCCTGGACACCTCTTGCTCTCTCCATTTCTGTGGCCACTACCATCTTCAGATCTTTGCCATCTCACAGGATAGTGTCCTAAACAATCATCCTGCCCCATTTACTACCCTTGGAATCCTTAGCATGCGAGGTCAGTCTAATTTCCCTAAAACACAGTCCTAGTGACTTCATAAAAGCCTCTGGTAGACACTTGCTTCCCAAGAAATAATACAAACCTCTTAGTTAGCATTCAGCGGCCCTGAACAATCCGGTTTTTCTGACCTCATCAAAAACCACTGAACTCTCCCAAAAGTCACCAAGGCCTATTTTGGGACCGGTAACACGTTAGAAAATAAAGACACAGAAAAGAAAGTCATAGTTCCTGACTCCAAGGTGATCTCAGTTCTAGTGGCAAGTAAAGGGTAAACTATTACCAGAGAACAGTGATAAGATTGAGGACACTATTTCTTTTTTTTTTTTTTTTTT
>NW_004955456.1:14817555-14893515 GCF_000276665.1 Chinchilla lanigera
TCTCCTAGTGGTGCAGCAAAAGCAGCTGCTTTTTCTCAGTCTCTTTGTTTTCTCTCCTTGGCCTCCTCCTCATCATGGCTATAGAATACTGAGGAGGTTATTCTTACTAACATCTCAAGTGAGCTATCTGGGGTGAAAGCCATTCTTTGTAGCTTTTTCTCTCCAGGAGGACACTATTTCTTATGTCCCCACGTCATCAGAAATGATTTGTTCCCTGAACATGGATCCACAGTTTCCTTTAGGCTTTCCTTTGGGCTCCTTTTTTCCTCTTTTCCTTCCCTTTGCCTGTAAACTTCCCATTGCTAAGGACCCATCTGACACTCTCCTTTTGAGGCAAGGGATCCAGCCCTCCTCGGGAGGTGAACGTTCCCACTGAATCTTGTCTTCTGGAAGGTCCTGTCATACAGCCACCACCCTAATCGTAGTTACACACACCTCCTACATTCCCACAGTACTGCAGAAATTCTCCTACTGTGCCCGTATCATTCTTACAATTTACCTGCCCTTCCCACGACTCTAAGCTCCCTAAAGGCAGAACATGTGTAGCTCTTGTTCACAGGTGAGTACCCAAGCCCAAGACTGAACTGGCACTTCGTATTAGCTCACCAAAGAAGCAGAGGGGAGTGAGGAAAGAGTAAGGCAGCCATACCCCCTGTGTCGATATGCTCTTTAGAGTTTATGCTATTATTTCCACTCCTGCTTCCTCAACCATTGTCCCCAGGCAGACTGAGTCACCGGTCTAGCTAGGTTTTACATTCCTCTATACAGGCAGCAACGTGTGGCATATCTATCTGCTCCACCTGACTAAACTTTTTGAGGGAAATGATCGTGTTGACATCCAGAAAATAGTGCGGGTAAGGAGTAATCTTATAATTTTATTTTATTGTCTTTTATTTTATTGTCTTTTTGAGACAGGGTCTCGCTGTGCAGTTCAGGCTGGCCTTGAGCTCACTTTTTAGCCCAGGCTGGCCTCGAACTCTCAATGATCCTCCTGCCTCAGCCTCCCGAGTGCTGGGATTACAGGCGTGCGGCACCACGCCTGGCAAATCTTACAATTTTAAAAAGCTAAATTATAAAGTATTCGTAGGCAGGAATCCTAACTACCTTTCGTTTAAGTAGACCCTAAGCAAATCCAAGTGAGCTCAGTCACAGTGTCTTCATTATAAATTGGAACCAGTGGGCCCGTGTTGGCAGCCCAGCTGGGTGAGGGACCAGATGATGGGTGAGTTATCATCTCTGTAGGCCCTTCCTCCCCGTAACGGGACTGTGGTCCTGCATGGCTTCGTAAACGGCGCCGAGCGCTACGTCAGTGGTAGTGTTCGCTATCACCGGTAGTGGTGTCTTGTTAAGCTTTGGGTAAGGACTGCGGAACTCGAGGGAGGACGGCCCTGGCGGGTGCCCGGAAGACAACTGATGTGCACCCCGCCCCAGGACTCGCAGCTCCCGCCCCTAACCCGCTTTTGTGGAGTTCTAAGGCCCCTCCCACCTCGCTCCAGAGGCAAGAGGTGGGTTTGGCTGAGGTCGGGGGCTCAGGTCCGGGACCCATTCCACCTGACCTGCTGCGCGACATGGCTGAGCTCGCTGTCAGGGCTTCCTCTGCCAGAAGCCCCACCTGCAAAATGGCTTCAAAGTGCTTCCAGCCTATAGCCAGTCCTCTTCCAACTTCTCGACGCGGACGCTATCTCCCACCGAGACTACGGCTCCCTCACAAGCCAGCACTGACGGACGACAGCACCAAGCCAAACACCGGGGTTGCCAGGGGTGTGCCCCACTTCCGCCCCACAGCTCGGAAGTGCCCTCGATCTCGCGAGACCCGGTGGCGGGTGGGGTCTGGCTACTCTCGCGAGACCAGGAGGATCGGCGCGGGGTAGCTGTGCGCAGTGTGGAGGTCGTTGGAGTCACTTAGTCGGCCAGCTCCTGCACCTGCGGCTCCGTTCCCAACCCTCTCTAAGCATGCTGTCCGCCCTCGCCCGGCCCACCTGCGCCGCTCTTCGCCGCAGCTTCAGCACCTCGGCCCAGGTAGGCTCCGCGAAGGGCGGCGTGCGGCGGGGGATCCGGGCCGCGTGCGTCCCGGGCTCGCGCGCATTGCTGACCCCTCGGCCAGCCTGGACTGCACGGCCGCCGGCGCTGTCTGAAGGGACGAGATGAGGGTGGCGCAATAGGTCAGCGCTGACGCCGGGCGGGCAGTGTAGAGGAAAAACCCTGGGAGAGGGGCCAAGTGGCCCAGCTTTGAAGAGGGTGCATTTATTTAGCAGAGCCCTCTCAGGTCACCCCCCGCCCCCGGACTCTGGGAAAGTCTGCGCTTGCCCTGCACCCCTTCGGGGTTGGGAAGCCAGAATTCTAGGTCCGGAAGTAACTTGAGTCTTTGTGCAGCTTTCCGTTGCGTTGTCATAGCTAATCTCGCTCTTCTTGCAGCGTCCGTGAATTGTGCGTGAATAGGAGAAATCGTGTGTAATACTAACTCCATAGTACAGGCCGACTGAGCCCCCCACGG
Organism: Chinchilla lanigera; assembly: GCF_000276665.1. NCBI lineage: Eukaryota > Metazoa > Chordata > Mammalia > Rodentia > Chinchillidae > Chinchilla > Chinchilla lanigera. The sequence goes on from NW_004955456.1 coordinate 14,820,050, forward strand.
TGAGAGGACTGGGCCAAACAAAGTTACACAGTCATCTGGCCAGAGGATTCAAGCTCAGCCCTCCTGGCCCCTGTCAGTGGACCACCCGCTAAGAGTTTGAACATTATGTTTTAAGAACCCTTTTAGCCTGGCGTGGTGGTGCACCCCTGTAATCCCAGCACCCGGGAGGCTGAGGCAGGAGGATCCTTGTGAGTTCGAGGCCAGCTCGGGCTACAAAGTGAGCTTGAGGCCAGCCTGAACTGCATAGCGAGACCCTGTCTCAAAAAAGACAAAAAAAAAAAAGAACGCTTTGAAGAATCTACCCTCCTGTGAGCAGACTACGCCTTCCCTGATATGTTTTAACAGCGCAGGACTTGGCCTGGGCCCATTTAAGCCTAAGCTATTTTTAGCCATCTAGGAGAGTGGTTCTCAAACCCGGTGTATATCAGAACTACGGGAAACCAGAAAAGTACTGAGGCCCGGACTCCTTGCAGAAAGATAAGACATGGGCCTCTATTTTCATCAGGTGCTTCCAGTACAGCAGAAGTTTGAGAACCCAGGAGATGCCTGCATTAAATATCATGTCCAAAAGGGAAATGATTAAAAGAGGTTCCAAGTTTTTATTTAGGTTATGTCTTTCCTTTCCCTGTACAATCATTTCATTACAAAAATAAAGATATAAATAAATATATCGAGCACTATATGTCTGCTTGCCAACCTTGTGCTGGGTGCTGCAGGGGATACCAGGGTGAGTGAGAAGATGGGCCAGAAATGAGTTCTCTTAGGACAGGGGGAATTGGTGAAGATTGATGCTGAGGAGGGAAGACAGGGAAGAATGTAAGCAGATAGGGGGAGTGGTGGGGTTTTTTGGTTTGTGGGGCTGGGGATTGAACACAGGGCCTTGCATATGCTAGCCACACGCTTTACCGCTGAGCTACAACTGCCGCCCAGGAGGATCACCTTCATGTACAACATCCTTGCTGATGCTAGGCGCTGGAAATATTATAGTGAACAGAACAAAAAATTCCCATTCTCGGGCTGGGGATATAGCTGAGTGGCATAAGCACCTGCCTGGCAAGCACAAGGTCCTGAGATCCCCGCTACCACCACAGGGGAGGAAAAAAAAATTCCTGTTCTCCTGACATTTACCATGTATTTCATTATTGTTTATTTCTCTTATAAAGGATCAGTGATGAATGAGTACAGAACAAATAAAGTAAGGGGAGGAGGGGTCAACAAGAGGTTTGCAATTTTAGATCAGTCAGTTTATGTGACATTTCAGGAAAGCCCAGAAGGAAGCAGAGGTCATATCATATAGTGTTCCAGGCAGGGGGACCCCTGGGGTGCTTGAGAATACCAAGAGGCCTCTATAGTTCTAGAGAAGGCAGTGGCAGGAATGATGCAGCAGGCCTTGTACAACTAGCATTTTCTCAGAAACAGGGTAGCCTTTTGAGTTTTTGAGCAAAGTAATCACTTGCTTATATGCTCATTTTAATCAGTCATTAAGGCAGGTTAAGAGTTGTGATCTGGGTAACCGCTGTGGACATGGCAAAAAGTTACTGAAGTCTGGATATTTGTTGCCTGTAGAGGCATCAGGATTTGGTGATTTCATTCGATGAAGAGTAGGAGAGAGTGCAGAGTCAGAGATGACACTAAGATTTGGGACTTAGAGTTGGTATTTTCCAAGATGGGCAGAGGCTTCTGAAACAGCAGGTTGGGGCAGGGTAAAGATTCTGGAACTCAGTTTTAGATGTGTTAAGTTTTAAATGCCAACTGGGTATCCGAGAGGAGATGTTGAAGAGGCTGCTAAATTAGTCAGAAAAGTAGACTTGAGCCAATGGTGCATTGACCTTCAGGCTTTGGATTGTGTATCCTCAACAGTAAAAATGTGGTGCACACCGTCTGGGTAGATCTTTTTCCACGTATATACTAATAAATGCATCGTAATAGAAACACAGAAACAAGTTGAGAAGCAAACCATAACAAACTTACATTTTAAAGCAGACCTGTAGATGGAGAATTAGAGTATATCCATTTTCAGAACAGTTGCTAAGCAGTGTGCTGTTGATAGCCATGCCCCAGCCCAGTAAAGGTCAGCAGGCTTGGAGGACAGCTCTTTCATAAAGACTTCAGGAACTAACCATTGTAACCTCAAAGATCTTCCTTTTGTTTCAGTGCAGTGTAGAGATCCCACTGGTGAGGGTCGTGTTTTTGCAGCATAAACTTAAATTGATAAAGCCAGGCATGGTGGCGCACGCCTGCAATCCCAGCACTCTGGAGGCTGAGGCAGGAGGATTGTTGTGAGTTCGAGACCAGCCTGGGCTACAAAAGTGAACTCAAGGCCAGCCTGAACTGCATAGCAAGACCCTGTCTCAAAAAGACCAAAAAAAAACTTAAGTTGATAAATGTGAGCAAACAGGAACATTGCCTCAACCCAGAGAAAGCAAAGAAATTAGGAAGTTACCTCCCTCCCCAACCCCAGTTGTGCTCATTTCGTGTACTATGTGGGACTGATCTATTCAAGAACCCTTGGGAGAGAGCCCCAGGTTGGTCTGTTACTTAGTAGTGTTTAATTCTTGGTTAGATAAAAATAAAAACACAACTTTTGATCTTGTCATCCTTTTTCCCTCTTGAGATTGTCTTAAGCTGCCCACTTTGGAACTGCTGCTGTGGTCAGCAGCCTTGGAAGCCAGGCCAGGGCGTGGCACAGGAGGAGCTTCTTTAGATTCTGTGCAAGGGAGTGAATGAAGGAAGCTTAAGATGTTAGGAGGGAGGGCCTGGAGGTGGAACCAGATACCTAAGTAGAGGACAGAATGGGGATGGACAGATAGAGCAGGTTGGGGTGGTGTTTGAGATGCCACCTCACTCACGTCCTGATTGGATGGCTCTGATGTGGGAGAAGGAAGAAGTAGAAGATGGTTCTAGAAATCTAGTATCAGCTGAGTAGAAATGCCGCTTGGTAAGAGGTAGGCGAAGAGGACATAGATGGACATTTGGACGTGTGGGACAGTGCAATGCCTAGCAGAATTGGAACTGTAGGACTGGAGTCTGGGAATTCCTAAGATGTGAGGCAAGGCCCAGAGTGGATTGAGAATGCCAGGCTTCAGGTCTGGGTTGGTCCAGCTAGCTAAGATTTCTAGGAATTCAGGGGTCCACCTTTGAGGCACCACTGAAAAACAGAAAAGCTAGCCAGGTGTGGCACCACACGTTATCCTAGCTACTTGGGACACTGAGGCTGGGAGACTGCTTGAGTTTAGAAGTTTGAGATCAGCCTAGGCAACGATAGTAAGACCCATCTCAAAAAAGAGGGGGTTTGGTCAGTGGTAGAGAAGTTGCCCAGCGTGTGTGAGACCCTGGGTTTGATCCCCATCATCACACACGAAAAACATCCCAGAACCTGTCTGAATTCAAATTTTGGTTGCTTTTAGATTTAATTTCATAAGCAGAAAAACACTGTTAAGTTGTCTTGGTTTTGGTACTTGATAGCCAAAGCGTATCATTACCTAGCATTGTTTGTTTTTTGTTTTTTGGGTTTTTTTTGGGGGGGGGCGGTACCGGGAATCAAACTTAGGACCTCAGGCTTATCAGGCAAGCACTTATGCCGCTATATCCCCGGCCCTTAGCATTGGTTATTGTAGACTGCATGGTCAGCCCTCCATAACTGCAGGGTCCACATTCACAGATTAATCCAACCTCAGATGGAAATTTCAAAAAGAAAAATACTGTGTCTGTACTGAACATGTACAAATTCACAGTTGTCATTCACTAAACAGTACAATATAACTATTCTGTTAGCATTTACATTGTGTTAGGTTTTATAAGTTAACTACATAGGGGGATATGCAAATATGACTGGGGATTTTGGTATGGGGTGCCCTAGAGCTAATCCCCCAAAGATACCCAGAGACAGCTGTACTTCTCTTCCAGCTCTTTTCCTCTCACTCCATTTGACACCCCCCCCCCGCAACACACACACACACACACACACACACAAACACACACACACTCACACACACTCCTTCTCCCCAAAACTGGCAAGGTCTTCATTCTTGCCACCCCCACATGCCTGTTGTTAGGATCTCAGTTTGTGTAGAGTTTTTAAAACTGTGGATTAAAGGTAAGGTTATTATCAGCCCAGCTGCCTGATTGATCACAGCAAGTTTGGTTTCTTTTTTCTTTTCTGAGACAGGGTCTCACTATATAGTCCAGGCCGGCCTTGAACTCACTATGTAGCCCAGGCTGGACTCGAACTTCCAGTGATCCCCCTTGCCTCGGCCTCCTGAGGGCTGAGATTACAAGTGTGCAGCACCAAGCTTGGCCACAGCAGCTCTTTGTATCTTTCCAGAAGAACCTGAGAGCTATCCTAACGTCTGTAGTCATGTTCTCCCCATTTGAAACTGGACCAATTGAAACAATTCTACCAGAATAAAACTGGGAGAAATAGGACTGTGTGTGGCTTTGGCATCACTTTAATAAAAGAAGCCCAGGGCCAGATTCTGCAGAATTCTTGTAATGCTGATTGTGTCCTGAAAGTCGTTTCTCTCCTACCTCTTTTCAGAACAATGCTAAAGTAGCCGTGCTCGGAGCTTCTGGAGGAATCGGGCAGCCCCTGTCACTCCTCCTCAAGAACAGCCCCTTAGTGAGCCGCCTGACCCTCTACGATATCGCGCACACACCTGGAGTGGCTGCGGACCTGAGCCACATTGAGACCAGGGCCACTGTGAAAGGTACGGGGGAGCCCTCCCCAGAAACGCTACCGTCTTCCCTGTGGATCCAAGTTCAAGAATAAGATCTTAGATAAAGCTAGATGTTTACACACTGGGTGTGGGGGGGTGTTCCATGTTCATTTTAGAATTAGATTTTAAACACAGTTTTGGACTTGGCTCTATGAAAATTTATAAACAGCAGTGTCTTAGAAAAACAAAGTGGTCCAATTTTCCCAATTTTTACTTCTGCTAATTCGAAAAGTAGTATGAGGATGAGGAAGGGGAAGTGTCCGAAGACCCTCGGGGGCAACAGGAGGTGCCATCCCCCAGTGTGCCACAGGCTGCCTTTCCTCCACCCCCAGTGCTCCGCTGGCCCGTGATGCCTTAGCAGGCTCCACCCTTCCTCCCTGGTGGACCGTTTGCAGTTGCATGTAGTTGTATACCCTGAGTGTTTGACCTTCACAGCATAGCAGGGTTTATTCATGTCATGATTTAAAAATTCAGTTTTAAAATCACTTTTAAAGCTGTCCTGTAATTTAATCACTTGTTTATTAGACCCATACTGATGGCCATTGGGCTGTTTATAAATTGTGATAGATATCTTTACATCTTCTTCTTAGAGTACTAACAGTCGAATCCGTGGGTGTAAATATTTCAGAGCCTTTACTATAAAGTACCAGCTGCTGTCTAGGAAGGTTATGGTCATGCCGTCCCCAGCTAACAGTGGGCGAGGCGACCCTAGTCAGTCTTCCGCTGCTGTGCACGGCTGGGAGCCGGACACACATGTGCATGCACCTCCCACGGTGCGTCTGACCTTGCCTGACCATTTTCTGGGAGCTGGATATGTGAGTTTCTCAGCGCTCTTACAGTAAGGGAAAAGTTAACATCAGCAAACTTTATACATCATAGAGGATTTCCCTGCAGTGTTCCAAAGCATACTTTTGTCCCTAGGTATAGGAGTAAACAGAATCAGTACAGATGCTTAGGGTTCCTGATGATCAGCCAAGGGCGTCCTCTCTTGGGCCTTCAGCTGTGCCCTCTGTTTGACACCTACTCTAAGGAGTTCTATGGGGTGACACCGCAGTGGGTACATAGCTATTCTGTCAAGGCCCAGCTTGACGTGGACCAGTGAGTGACTGGGTTTGGTTTTGTGGAAACTGAGGATGCATCTATTCTGAAGGGGGCTGTTCTTGCCACGCAATCTGTGCACTCACCAGCAGTCATTGTCACTTCACGGGTGGGGCCTCTAGCCCTTGCTAAGGCCAAGTGTGGGCCACACTTCCCAGGCTTTGTCCCTGAGAGGTGGTAACCTCTCTGGATCAGAGAAGATGTGATGTCTTTTGTCGGTGTCTTTCCTAGGCTACCTCGGACCTGAGCAGCTACCAGACTGCCTAAAAGGCTGTGATGTTGTGGTCATTCCCGCTGGAGTCCCCAGAAAACCAGGTCTGTGTTCAAGGCTTGCCTGCCACCTCCTCCTACATTGGCTGCGAAGGGGGCTTTCCATTCAGAGTGGACCTAATCCGTCACTCTGCTACAGAAACTGGCAAGGGCTCCCCATTCATCGCCTGGGGTTCAAGGTCACGCCCAGACCGGTATTTAAAGCCAGCAGTGTCTGCTGTGTTCTCCCCAGCTCCAGTGTCTCGCTGTTCTTGTTGTACCTGGAACGCCCCTTCCTATACCCAGCTCCACCTTGGGATTCCTGCTAATCCCCGATGACCCTTCTCAGCCATCACCTCGGCTGCCTCCCCGCTCCCCACAGACCTCTGTCCTCGGCTTGCCACCCTGGGTTGTTGTCCCTGCAGACAGTTGTTGGAAAAGGGAGCCCTGTTTTGCTCCATTATAATTTCCTGTAATAGTGAACGCCCAGCGCTTGGCAACTATTTGGAGATTCTTGATATTCTTCATGAATGTCTTGTGCTGGATCATTTCAGGCATGACACGGGATGACCTGTTCAATACCAACGCCACGATTGTGGCCACCTTGACTGCTGCCTGTGCCCAGCACTGCCCTGAAGCCATGATCTGCATCATTGCCAACCCGGTGAGTGCAGGCGGTCGTGTGCTGCGTTTGCAGCTCCCAGCTGGCAGCAGAAGTGTGTTGCTGTGCTTGTGGGAAAAGCAGCAGATCCGTGTGGGCGGGACGTCGAGCACACTGATAAGAGGTCCTGAAACTTACTTCTGCTGAATGAGTTTGAGTGTCGATCTTCACCGACTGTGTGTCTTTGGACAGATCACCTCCCCACTTAGTTTCCCCACCTGGAAACGCATTCATTCTCAGGGATCCTTTCAGCTGTGGTCATGGCAGCCCGTGGGCTCCTTTCTTTATTATATTCTACTTGAGGTTTGCAGTTTCTGGGTTTCTGTCATCCTGTCTCCTGACATTGATACATACCACACCTGCCTGGCCATGTGCTGGGCCACGTGAGAGGACAGCACTGGTCCCCGGGCCTGAGCTGCAGGGCTTTGGGTTGTTTTTAACGGCCGTCCTCTGCTTCCTTGCCTCCTGGTGTATCTGGGTCTTGATCTGAGTAAAAGAAGGACCTGTGTGAAAATGCAGTGACAGTGACAGCAGGATGAGGCTGCTATGTGCACAGAGCCTGTGCTTCTGGCCTCAGACAAAAATCTTACCTTCCCTCTTCCTCGCCTTCCTCGGGTGAGTGGAAAAGTCGACAGTAGCAGTTCCTTTTGTTGGGAACTAGCAGGTGCCTGTTCTACACCTGGCTGTTTTGTTTCACTTTATCATTTTCTCTGTGTACCAGGTAACGTGTTAAGCATTTACCCTATGTTAAGTCATTTCGCAATAGCACAATCGCCTTCACAGTAAGGTAGTTATCATTTTTAGGTGCTAGGGAGTTCACGTGACTTGCCCAGGGTACAACTCAGGAGGTCGAGATGGGATTTGAGCCTAGTCCATCAGCTTTTAGTAAGACCTGGCCAAGTGGAAGGGCCCCGAGAGCCGGCATCGTGTGTCCAAGATGACAGCTGATGGCCACCGAGGGAGTAAGAGTCCCCTGCAGTAAGGAATGTGTTGTTCACATGGCGTGCCTTGTCCTGTCTTGCAGGTGGCTTCCTATAAACAAAGTAACCAGATAAGGCAATTTAATTTAGCACCTTCAGTCTGGTCAGTAGTCTGAAGAAAAGACATTTCCCTTCCGTCCCTTGGCTCTGGTCTCAGAACGCAGGGTACATCATACCTGTCCCTTGGATTTGCTAGGTTAATTCCACTATCCCGATCACAGCGGAAGTTTTCAAGAAGCACGGAGTGTACAACCCCAACAGGATCTTCGGTGTGACAACCCTGGACATTGTCAGAGCCAACACTTTTGTGGCTGAGCTGAAGGTAAGGAGTGTGTCAGTGTTTGGGTCCCCTTTTTTAACTTCTTCAGCCACTCTTGCCCTTTTAGTGGCACAGAAGATGACAGGGCACTTAGACCTAAACACTTAAATGTTTTTTAAACCAGGCATGGTGGCGCAGGCCTGTAATCCCAGCACTCTGGGAAGCTGAGACAGGGAGATCACAAGTTTGAGTCCCACCTGGGCAACTTAGTGTCTCAAAAATTTTTTTAAAAATTTTTAGAAGGGGCCCTGAGGATTTAAATCCCCATTACATGCATATGTACATACATACGTACGTACATAAACATATTTGGGTTTGTCCCCTTAGGGAATAGCCATTACTGCTGTTGGGAGGGGATCCAGGCAGCAGGTTCGTGTGAGCTCAGATTGCCCATAGGCTGCCTGGTTCCACTCCCTCTGCCTTTGACCTCTTCTCAGTTGCATCGAGTCTCAGACTTTCCTGGGTTTCTGGGTGGCCATACTTGGATCATGCTCCCCTGTCTCCCCCTTCTCAGTGCCTGTAGAAAGTGGGGCTACCAGGGTTCACCCACTAGTCCTTAGACAAAGGGTGGCAAAGTCAGCACACATGATGAACTCAGAAAAGTTCCACAAATCCTAAGATACCGGAACTGTTGTCCATGGCCTCTAGCTCTGGCTCCCTTTCCTGGGTCATCTTGTCACTGCTCACCTTGAGGGATCCAGTCCTGCCAGCTGCCTCACATCGTGGGCTGCTGGTCTGAACCAGCCAGCTTGCCTGGGGTGGCTTTGGTTTGGTGCCAGCAGCCAGTCTGGAGTCCCTGGTGCCTTATACAACGTGCTTGTGAATCACTTTGGTTGTGGATCCAGCAGACCCACTTCCTCTGGGATCAGAAAGTGTCCCTGTTGAGCCCTCGAGCCATTGTGTTCTGACTCTGCAGATAAGGAGGGCCTCAGAAGCAGGGAGTGTCTTGACACGGCTTGGTGGCAGATGCACACAGGACTCTTGGGCCCACACCTTACTTCCTGTGCCCCTTACCTCATTCCACCAGACCCCCACTTTACTGCATACTGCAGCTCCAGTATAAGGCCTTGCTCTAGATGTTGGGGTCACAGAGAGCCATAGATGTGGCCTCCATGCTTGGGGGCTCCAAGCAGTGAAGGGGCAAGAGACGCGGGAATTCAGGAGACAGTGGATTGTGCACATAGGGCTGGCGTGTGGTACAACCCATGGGGAAACTGAACCTGAGAGTGGACTGGCAGGGCCGGCGCACCTGTGCCCTTCTGCGGTCCTGCCCATCGGGGAAGGTGGCGTGGCCTTGGGAGCTGCTCGCTTCTGTGTCATCAGCACACACAGCCCAGATTCTACTTAGTCCGTCGGTAGAAACACCTAGCTCATAGGTTCTTGGGGACCGTGTGCCTCGGATTATCAAGAGAGCCTCTAGCGAGCCCTGCTAACCTGGGCCATGGTATTTTGATCACATTGTTTTGTTCTTTCCATCCCGATGAATTTGAGGTGCCAGACTTGTCACCCCTGCATATCTGGGAGTGGGTTTGACTTTTTTCCCTGAAATGAGGGGAAAGAAGTTTGACTTGTCTGTGACAGTGTGGGGCTCACCTGGAGAATGACACGTCTGGAAAAGAGCACGGCCACCCTGTGCTTTTAAGAAGATGTCGGGCTGGTAGGGGACCGGCCAGGGCAAGTCCCAGCTCACTGTGCAGAGGAGCCTGTGGGGACATCACCAGGCAACAGGCTGGCCCTCCCGCACCTGCTCGCAGTGACCTCTGCCGAGTGGCAGGGCCCGGACACTGAGCAGGGCTGGGGCTAGACAGCATCTTCCCGATTCCTTTGTTTGCTTCTGCTTTTGTGGGTTTCCTGGTATCGGTGCTTGAAGTAGACATGGCATGTTTTCTGCTTGGGAGCTTGCTGTCTGTTAATCAAGCTGCACACTTTGGTGAGCAGGGATTGGATCCGGCTCGGGTCAACGTTCCTGTCATTGGCGGCCATGCTGGAAAGACCATCATCCCCCTGATCTCTCAGGTACGTGCGCGTGACACTGCAGGAAGCCTTAAGGTCATGAGCACCTTCACAAGGCCTCTTTGGAAGGAATGGCGGGGATGTGTAGGGACACCCCTACCGCACCCCAGCTGTCTAGGGCTTTCCTGACTGACCATGAGGCCGTGTGGAGTCAGAACAGCTGGTCCATAATCAGAGCCATGTGGGAAACGTCTCTGGGTTGGCTTAGGTCAGAGTGGGCAAAGTGCTTTGTTTAAAAGTAAGGTGAGACAAGGCTAGCACCTCCAAGAATGAGATCTGTCACATCAGCCTCAAAGACCTGGGAAGAACAGTACACTGAGGGGAATATCAAATTATTTGTGATGTTTTTGCCGAAATGCCTAACCTGACAAGAAGCCACAAAGAAACATCTCATATGTCCAAATCAAATACTGTGCAAGTTTAGCCGTCAGTACAAGCATCAGGAGAGATCAGGAAAAGCTGAAGAATTTGCCGGGCGTGGTGGTACACACCTGTAGTCCCAGCACTTGGGAGGCTGAGGCAGAAGGATCCTCATTAGTGTCATGAGTTTGAGACCAGCCTGAGCTACAAAGTGAGCTCAAGGCCTGTGTGAACTGCATAGCAAGACCCTGTCTCATAAAGACAACAAAAAAAAAAAAAAAAAAAAAGCTGAGGAATTTGGGATAAGCAAATGCAAGGGGGACTGCTGACCCGGAAAGGGTGCTCATGGGCAAATGAGATTGGGATAAGCTCTGTGGCTGAGGTAATGATACCCTGACATCATCCCCTGATCGATGTAATTGTACTCTGCTTGTGGAAATGTAAAAAGTTCTTTAAAAATGTGTAGGGGGGTTTATCTTCGTCTTTTCTCTGTAAAGAGGGGGCTCTTGGTTTCCTGGGCAGTGCATAGGAGGGAGCCCACCATGAGGGCAGGGATGGGTCGGGGCAGGGGCTCTGCACCAAGAGGAGCCTGAAGCTGCTCACGTGACCACGACTTGGCTTACAGTGCACCCCCAAAGTGGACTTTCCCCAAGACCAACTGGCAACGCTCATCGGGCGGATCCAGGAGGCCGGCACAGAGGTGGTAAAGGCCAAGGCCGGGGCAGGTAAAGTTGAGGGGCAGTGCCAGGGGTGGGGGCCAACACCTGAAGCCCTGGGCGTGCAGAGAAGGACTGCTGTCCCTGGGCAAAGGGCAGTGCTTTTCTGTATTGCATTTGCCCTCACTTGATAAGAAGGCTGGATAGAAGATAGCAGCTCATGGGGCTGGGGATTTAGCTCAGCGGCAAAGCGCCTGCCTGGCAAGCGCAAGGTCGTGAGTTCGGTTCCCGGTACCGGAGAAAAACCAAAAAAAAAAAAAAAAAAAAAGATAGCAGCTCAGCCAGGTGGGGCACACGCCTATAATCCCAGCACTGGGAGGCTGAGGCAGGAGGAGCGCCACAAGCTTGAGTCCAGCCTGGCCTCCATAGTGAGTTCAAGGTCACCCAACACTACATAGGGAGACTCTGACTCAGAAAAAAAAAGACAGCATCTCGGCTTGCTGGGAGAGTGGGAGGACTCAGATCAGCAAAACCAATTCCATGCCCTGCAGGACAGTAAATTGCAGGGACGCTGACTAAACTTCTCCATGGTGAGCTGGACAGTTTGCAGGTATTGGGCCTCAGAGCAGCGTCCTCTGGGTTCTGGGGCTGCAGTGCAACCAGGCTAACCAGCTTTGCTCCCCAGGCTCTGCCACCCTGTCCATGGCGTATGCTGGCGCCCGCTTTGTCTTCTCCCTTGTGGATGCGATGAACGGGAAGGAGGGCGTTGTCGAGTGCTCCTTCGTTCAGTCAAAGGAGACAGAGTGCGCCTACTTCTCCACGCCCTTGCTGCTGGGGGTACGTAATGCACGGGAGGGAGGGGAGGTGTCCTGTCCCCTGGCTCTGAGGTGCAGACGTCCTCTGCCAAGCTGTGCTGCTGCCTGGCTTGGGAGTGGGTGCAGGCTTGTGAGGGTGGGTGCACATTTCAGAATTAAGACCCAGGAGAGATCTCTTGCTAAGGAATGCACGTCTCCCTCACTGTACATCTAACAGCGGGTGCTGAGTGTGCTGAGATGCCCCGAGGGTCCCGCCCAGGGCAGCCCTGCAGGACACAGCTTCCTGCGCCAGCCCAGCACCATCTCCTGTATCTCACACACACTCATCCACACCTGGTTTTGGTGCCTGCGAAGCCTCCCTCTTCCCCAGAGGCCTGCAGGTGTTGCCGGCTGTGGCTTTTGGTTCAGGCATTGCTGATTCCTGGCTTCTCCCCCAAGCTTTCCTCCTGGACATTGGCTGGCGCTAGGATGGAGACTAGTCACAGCACTAGCTCTACGTGGCTGTTAGGGGCAGCCGAGTGGTCAGGTTAGCTCTCACTGAGTCTTCAGCAAGCAGAATCCACTGGGTCCCTTGCACCATCCTACAAGGTTCTCCTTTCAAGTGCGGCAGCTGCAGAAGTCCGGCAGGCGTCATGTTGCCTCATCCCGTGACTCCCAGGGTCTTCCTGTAGATGCTCTGTTATCAAAGATCCTGAGACGTGGCCGAGACTTTGGGGGCTCCCGGGGGTGGGTGATAGCACTGCCCAGCTAAGTTCACAACCCAGGTGTGCAGGAGAGGAGTGCGCAGGGCCAATGGCTTTGCAGGGACATTGCTGTGGAGATGTGGCCAAGACTTTGCTGTGGAGGCTTCAAGTGACACGGTGACAGGGGACATGTGTTCTGCTGACTTCATTCACCTGCTTAATTGCATTTGATTCAAGTGAATATCAGTGTTTCTTCCGTCCTTGCCCAGCTTGGGGAGGGAACTAGAACCCGGAAGCATGTGCTATCGTGTTAAGTGCTCCTAATTATGATGACTTCCTGCGCCAGGTTGCCCTCGGACTTGCTCACAGCCTGCCGGGAGGTAGAGGGAAGGCTTGTTGTGGAGATAAGGAGGCAAATTGGAAATGTAGAGATACCTGTCCAAAGTACATGTGCAGTAAACAGCAGAGACCGTGTCCCACCTAGGACGGTCTGACTGATCTCCCAGCCCGGCTCAGACCCACCGTCCGGGGTCACAGCAGCCCAGAGCCAGTGAACGTGCGCGTCTCTGCAGCACACTCATTCTTGGAAGCTTTATTCTCTAACATCGCCGCCTCCCCTCTGTCCTCCAGAAAAAAGGTCTGGAGAAGAACCTGGGCATCGGCAAGGTCTCGCCCTTTGAGGAGAAGATGATCGCCGAAGCCATTCCTGAGCTAAAAGCCTCCATCAAGAAAGGGGAAGACTTCGTCAAGAACATGAAATGAGGCTTGGTCTGCAAACAGCCGGTTTGTTAATTTATTAAGGCATCATGTCACTGTGAAGCCATTTCGGAGACCTTTGTACTTTAATTTGCGTTAATAATGGCTATCGTATCAGCATTATTACCATCCTCCCAACTCTGGCTGGTCTGTTGGCACAACAATAAAAGCAGACTTCGATTTTCTTTTTCAAGGTCCCCTCCATAGATGTGCTTTCTTCTCCGTCAGAACTGACTTCAGAATGTCTGTCGCCTCCTTTCACTACAAATCGGAACAAGGTGCTATTTTAAGTATTAGATAAAGGCATCGGTAGCTTCAAGAATCTAAACCACGTAGTAGAATAAGACGCAGTCTGTCAGTCCCTGCTCCTCTCCGCCCTGCTATTTGTACCCTTAATGTCCCCCTGTGTGGCCTGATAGGGGCGGCTCCCCGATCCCGCAGTGTCCTTTTGCTCTCATGGGTGACGAGTTCAGCAGCTAATCCAGGACCGTTTCCTGGCTGAGCCGCAGCACCGTCTTCTGTAGAAGCTGCTGCTGTCCCCGCAGCCCTCCCGACCCCCGTAGCCTGAGCTGCCGAGGAGTGGGGGGGGTGGGAGGGGCAGAGAAAGCACCAGCGGCCGAGTCCAGATTGAGGACACCAAGCTAGCAGTCGCTAAGGAAGGGGTTTCAGGTTTGCTTCAGGGCATAAAGGACTTTGTGGGGTTGAGGTATAGGGGGTGAAAGGGACATTGGTTCCCTTCAGTGCTGGGACAGTCTGTTCCCCCGAAGCTGTGGCCTGTAAAGCGGAAGCAAAGCGCCAGTCGTGAGGAGGAGCTGGCATCAGGTGGGGCGGGGTGGGGTTTTGCCAATGGCGGACGCTCGTTCACCCGATAGTCTTCTGGGGTCTTTTTAAAACTAAACCGGTTGTGGATTTTATCATGAAGCATGACAGTTATTTTCTTAAATCATTCATGCTCACTGCATAAAAAACAAAAAGTAACTGAAAAGTAAAGCAGAAAAGTAATCCCTGATAGTGACTATTCCTCATGTTATGTAGTTCACAAGCTGAGCCCCGGCCCTGAAACATTTTCAGCCTGACCTTCTTTGTGATTGTGCTCCGCAAAGTTGATCTTAGGCCATTTTATGTCTCAGGATTCTGCAGTTGACAAGGCTCAGGAGAGTGGCTCTACTCCACAGGCCGTGTGCTCAGGCCGCAGTCGCTGGGCTGCACTGGGCTGGAACCTCCGAGGTTACGGCCATGGCGGGGAGGTAGCAGCACAGCTGGCGTTGCCATGAAGGCTCAGGCCTCTAAAGAAGGCCTATGGCTCAGGGTTCCCAGAATGTAAAAGCAGAAGCTGCCAGTTCCTAAGGCCTAGGCCTTCAGCTATCCCAGCCTCATCTGGGCCCGGACCTCGGTTAAAGCAAGTCGCAGGGAAGCCCAGGTGCCTTGTAAGAGGAGGCCACACAAGGCTGTGAGCCCCAGGAGGCTGGGTTTTGAGGGGCCGTGTTTGGAAATGAGCCCCAACACCTGACAGTTTCACCAGGACGTATTTTCCCCGGCATGGATAACCCTTAGGGTGAGCATATGACTGATACTCTATTCCCCTGCTGGACAATGAGGTGGTTAAGATTCCCAGTACCATAAGGAGTGTGACCACATCGCTGTCCTTTGAACTCTACCTGTGGTTCTGTGTGAAGCTCGGTTTGGGGTGCGATTGCTCTTTATGGGATTCTCAGAGCCACTCCGACAGGCAGAACCCAGGCCCAGAGTCAGGGCAGGTGTCTTGGTTTAGGACGGCCACTGCTCATCTGCTCTAGGGCTTGGCGCAGACGCCCTCCCTCCCCCTCAGAAGCTCGGATGTAGCAGTCCAGAGGGGAAGCCCAGAACCTAAAACACCTCGGATTCTTCCTGGTCACTGAGAAAGGAGGTGGGGTGGCCCACGCTTTGGAGATGCCAGCTGCCCCAGAGCTCTTTCTCTGGGTGAATCCACTCCCGCATTTCAGGGCTTGCACGCAAGTCAGGTCCATGAGACCCAGCAAGAAGAACGCAGGTTAAGTACTGCAGGACTCCAGAGAGGACAGAGCTACCTCTGAATGTCTCTGCACAGCGAGAACCAGGGCAGACTGCCCCCATCAAGCTACCCGGGAGGAGAAGATGGCACTGGGCCATTTGGGCTGGCCCTGAAGGCTGGGTAGCTTTTTAGCAGGCAAGGAGGGCAGGATGGGCTTAAAGGATTGAACCTAAGATGGATTTACATAGCCTACTTGCAACCCAGGACGCACAAGAAGGGCTTTGCCAGCTTGTGAGGGGCTGGGCCCTCCTCCTGCGGATGGAGCGAACAGGATGTCAAAGGTGCTGAGCAGCTTAGTGCCATGATGCTAGGCTGAAGCTCCCCGAGCTTCAACAAGGAAGGTCTTGTTTGGGTGCAGGCTGTGACTTGGGAGCCTGCAGTGAAGCTCAGATTGCATTTCAGCCAGCTCGGGCAGTGCCCGGCCTTGCTCATCACACTTGAAGTGGGAGCCACGGGGAGGGAGGGGTGCTGGGGACAGAGCTCCGAGGGCTGGCAGTGGTGCGCCAAGGAGCAGGAGGCAGGGATAACAGGGACATGGAAAACTCCTCAGCGTCTCCCGCCACATTCCATCCCGTGGAAGTCCCTCAGCCACCTGCCCCTGTGGGTGTGGGTTAGCCACCCCACTTCCGCTCTGAAGATCCAATTAGCCCCCTCCCTGGCTGGTGCTTGCATGGCAGTCCAGGCCTTCTGGCCACCTCCTGCCTGTCTCCTGTCCCCTGCAGCAAAGAACAAAAACCAGTAATTGCATGTATGGTGCTAGTGACTAAATGAGGTGGCTGAGGCCTTTGGCTGACAAAGCCAAGGACAGGAGAGCAGGGGAAGGCCGGGGTGGAGCCAGTGGGGTACCCACATTGAAGGCAATTAGATGGCAAAAGAGCCAGTCCTGCAAAGAAGCTGCTACTGAGTCCTGGGCAGACACAGCCAAGCTGAGTAATTACAAGAAAAGCTGAGTACCGAATCCTCTGTGCAGAGGAAGAGGGCACAGACAGCTTAACTCAGAATGACCCTCACCTTCATTAAGAGGACCTGGTTCTGCAGCCAGACCTCCCCTGCAATTCTCCCTGTGGCCTGCAGAGGGAACTAGAGGCTGTTGCGGCGCTCAGCTTCCAGGCCAGCCTGGGTCACTGGCTGGGTGAGATTAGCATTCCAGAGCCAAATCTGCTCCTGGTGCTGTCTGCTCTTAGCTCACCCAAGCGGGAGGGGACAGCCGCCACCAGACAGAGGGAATCGATGTGGGAGCGAATCCAGGAGGGCCGTGGAAACGAACTTCTGGGCTGAGTGGGTTGGGAACCAGGGCCTGGAGCTCCAAAGTCTGGGGAGACCACCACCACCAAGCCCTGCCTGCCTTGCCCAAGAGAAGCAAAACGCTGCTTAGTGATGACCTAACCCGGCAACCTTGGGCTCCTTCAGTGCCCCAAGTGGACAGTAAGCATGGGCCTGATGCTCCCGCAGCAGAAGTGCAAACCCCGCGTGGGAGGACCCTGCTGGGTGGCCAGGAGGGAGGCCCGGGCCTGACCTGCATTACAGGCATGCATCTGCAGCAGCTCCTCCTTCCTAGAGCTGGGCCCTGGTCCTGCCTTTGGTCTCTGGGGACAGTGGCCGTCAAGGGCTGGGCCTGTGTCCTCCTGGTGCTGGCTTCTTTGGGCAAGGGATGGAGCTCCTCAGTTAACCCACTTTAAGAACCTCAGAACCCTCCCCCTGCCTGCATTTTGGCTGTGGACTGTGTATAGAGTGCCCTCAACTCTGTGTGTGTGTGTCTGTGTGTCTGTGTGTGTTTTACTGGGGAGTGAACCCACGGCCTTCACACTGAGCAACATCCCCAGACCTTTTTATTTTGAGACAAGGTTTCACTTTGTCAACAAGTTGCCCAGGCTGGGCTCAAACTTGTGATCTTCCTGCCTCAGCCTCCCAGAATGCTGGCATTGCAGCCACGCACAACCACACCCAGATGAATGCTGTCAATTTTTAACTCCATGTACTTTGCATGATGGGTTAAATTGTGTTCCTAAAAATGCATATGTTGGAGTCCTAAGCCCCAGTACCTCCAAAACAAGGTCACTGCAGATGTAATTCATTAAGATGAAGTCATACA
The DNA here is from genome assembly GCF_000276665.1 of Chinchilla lanigera. NCBI lineage: Eukaryota > Metazoa > Chordata > Mammalia > Rodentia > Chinchillidae > Chinchilla > Chinchilla lanigera. The sequence continues at coordinate 14,837,497 of NW_004955456.1, forward strand.
GATATGTGAAAGACCCTAATCCAGTGTGACTGGTGTCCTTATGAAAAGGGGGAATTTGGACAGGATGTGTGCATGAGAAAACACCACGTGAAGATGAAGACAGGGATGGGGGCATCGCTTTTGTGAGCCAAGGAACACCAAGGATTGCCGGCAACACTAGGAGCTAAGCAGAGACAGGGAACAGATTCTTCCCACTGGCTTCAGAGGGAACCAATCCAGCTGTCACCTCTTTTGCAGATTTCTGGCCTCCAGACCTGCAGGACAATGCACTTCTATTATTTAGGGCACTCGGTTTGTGATGCTCTGTTACAGCAGCCCCAGGAAATAAATACACATTGCACAGCTGAATATTGCACAGTGAGAAGGCCCTCCTAATAAAGTCAGTATGCGCAGTGGGTGTTACTTGTCAGGAGTCCATTTTCCATGACTGTAACAAAATACCTAAGGCTGGGTAATGTGTAAAGAAAGGAGGTTTGTTAGGTCCACAGTTTTGGAGACTAATGATACAAATAGCATGGCACTGACTGCATCGCATCATGGCAATGGCATTATGGCAGAAGTGGGAAAGAGAGGGAGAGGTCGTATGATGAGACAGGATGTCTGCGTGAAGGGAGGCTAGCTCTTTTATAGCAACCGTCTCACCAGAACAAAACAGGGCTCTGTGAGAATGACCTTAATTCCTTCTGTTCTAGTCAGCTTTCTATCACTATGAGCAAATACCTGAGAAAAACAATTTAGAGGAGGAAACGTTTCTTTTGGCTCATGGTTTCAAGGTTCCAGTCCATGGTAAGCAGGTTCCATTGTTTCTGGGCTTGTGGAGAAGTACAACATCATGGGAGAAGGGCATGGCAGAGGAAATCTGCTCATTTCATGGCATCTGGGAAGCAGAGAGTGGGAAAGAGCCAGAGGGGAGGGGCCAGGAACAGAACAGTCCCCAAGCTCACACCCCACGACCCTCTTCCTTCAAACAGGTCCTCCTGAGTTCCTACCACCTCTTGACTATGTCATCAAATTATGATCTCATCCGTGGATTAATCTCCCATGAGGTTAGAGCCCTCATCCTCCAATCACTTTCTGAAAGCCCCACCTCTGAACACAGGAGAGTTGAGGGCAGCATTTTAGGGCAGCACCTCCCAGTGCCCTAATTACCTTATACTCAGGCATATGTGTTGTTGAGCTAACTCCACACTTTAGCACACTCCCAGGACTTCAGCACAGGTCATTTCACATAACAGCAACCACCCAGTGTGGTCCCATTTTATGGATGAGGGTGACTTGCCCACAACTAGGAAGCTCACAGTGATAGCAAGGGTTGGACCCTGGCTACTCAACTCCAAGCTCAGGGCTCTTTGTACTTCTTGTGGTGCTCACCTCACCCCCAGCCTTCTGATCTCTAACGCCTCATGCATTTGTCACTTGTGCGGGACGCAGGGGCACTTGGAGTGTGATGGGAGGAACCCTGGACTTGAAGAAACATGGTTCTGGATTCCAGTCATCCTGGCTCTGCAGTTTGCCCTTGTGTGACAAGGCAGCCTCACCTTCTTGCTGAGCCTCAGTCTGCTCACCTTTGAGATCATTAAAAATGCTTTTCCAGTTCTAAAGAGCTGGCCACCACAGAATTTTTGTAGTGTCTGTGGTACTTCTCCTGAGGTCGCTTTTTACCAAAAACAGGACCACTATTTCCTTGTGACTAGAAAGCCCTATTGTAAACCCACCTCCAGATGTGGAACCTGTGCCTCCCTGCCCAGGTGCTTGGCATTATCTTCCTCTCTCACACTTGGAAGACAAGCAAGACAGAATAATGCCCTCCCCAGGCCAGCCATGGTGGCACAGGCCTGTGATCCCCACACACTGGGAGGCTGAGGCAAGAGGATTGCAAGTTTGAAGCCTTTCTGGATAATTTAGTGACATAGTGAGAATCTGCCTCAAAATAAAAAGTTAAAAAAGGACTGAGGATGCCGCTCAGTCCAAAACCCTGGGGTCAATGCCCAGGACTACAAAAAAAAAATTAAAAATAAATAACAAATAAGATGTCCATGTCCTAATTTCTGCAAGCTGTGAATGTAGTAAAAGGGACTTTGTGGATGAGATTAAGGATCTTGAGGTGGGAAGATCATCCTAGATTATCTAAGTGGGTCCAATGCGATCACAAGGGTCGTCATGAGTGGGGAAGAGAGGGTCAGAGTTAGGAAGTAATGCAGGCCAGAGGAAGATTCAAAGATGGTGGCAGGAAAGGGCAACAGCCTAGGAATGCAGGCAGCTCTAGGAACCGGAAAAGCCGGGGAGCTGATCTTCCCTCCAGGAGCCTCCAGAAGGAACCAGCTCTGTTGATACCTTGATTTCAGAAATTCTGACCTCTAGAACTGGTAGATAATAGACGTGTTTTTTGAGCCACTAAGCGTGTAAACATTTGTTGCTGCAGCCACTAGGAAATGAATACACCCCTCCCAGGTGTTTTGCAGGTTGTACCCCTTCATCCTCATCAGAGCCCTCTCAGGTGGGCACATTCTCCAGTCTCCAGCCCAGAGACCAAATGCCCACAGAGGTGATGGGCATCAGAGATGGTACAATTTAATTTGAAGTGTCCCCCAGTGACTTGTGTATTGAAGTCTTGATCCCCAGTGCAGTGCTGTTCAGAGGTGGGGCATAGACAGGTGATTGGATCACGAGGACACTGGGCTCATTAATAGATTAACCCACTGACGAGTTCATAGCCCAGTGGGCTGTTAGGTGGTGAGGCCCGGTGGTAGGTAGTAGGGGTATGCCTTGGAAAGATCCATCTTGTTCTCAACCCCTTCCTCTGCTGGGCTCTTTCCCTCTCACTCTACTGCCTGGATGCCATGAGGTGAGCAGCTTTCCTCCACCACGCCACTCCACCGTGACATTTCCGCAGCGGATCCATGAGGCCATGGACTGGGACCTCTGAAACCGTAAGCCATAGTAAACCTGTCCTCCCCCAAGCTGTGAGGGCCAGGCATTTTGTCCTAGCAGTGGAAGGGTGACTAACACTTTGAGTGACTTGTCCAAGGTCACACAGCGAGTAAGAAGAGCTGAGATTTGAACCCATGAAGTCTGCCTTCAGTGCTTTCTTCCTTCAACAAGGTGCCCTGCAGGTTTGGGGAGCTCAAAGTCACCTCTTAGGCATCCTGGTGGTCCCCAGTAGCTCTCTCCATTTCCAGGTGGCCCCTGCATTTTGAAAGTGGCCCTTGGAGTCCTTGGATTCATGATTTACCAAGCATTGGTGTCTTTTGTGCTTCAAGATCCCCAGGTGGGGGAGATGGAAGGTCCTACCTGCTAGGGTAGGATCTTGGTGGCACTCTATATAGGACAGGGGTTTGACTCATCAGGGTCTAGATGGAGGTGACCAGCCATTTACAGAGGAGCTTATGTTCCCTCAGGAAATCACAGCCCTGCCCACGGGCTCTCAGGAACCTTACAGAGCCACCCCACCCACCTCCTACCCCATATGTGTCTGTGTCTGTATCTGACTGTCTGTCAGTGCTGGAGACAGGCTGTCAGATCAACGCAGAGCTCGAACTCATGATCCTCCTGTCACCTGGAAACTGGGTCCTAACACCTGAATGTCCTAATGCTACAAAGAATCAGTACCACAACTCGACTCTTTGTGTCTTTGATGAGAGATTTCAGACACGACATGCAGCCGTCGCATAGATTATAGGTAGGGCTTACTGTAAAATGGACGGATTTTCAGGGAGAGAAAGGAGAATACACCTTCAAGCATGACAGGCAGTGCCAAAGCTGCAGCGGTGCTAAATGAGGCCCCAGGTTACATTTATATGCTAAACTGGGTCTTTCAAGAAACATTCTCTCCTTCCTCTGAGGTCATTGCTCCTGTAAGAGGAAAGTGGGCTCTGGTGACCCCTAGGGCCCTGTTTACTCCCAAACTGGAAGGTTCCTGTTTAGTTCTGAGACCTGGAGGTTCTCCCAGCCCCTCGCCCATGGGCCTTATCAGCTCACGCAGAGGAGTCTCCATTGTCTGGGGCTAAAGTTTGAAACTGCAGTCTTGTGTGAATTTTACCTCTGGCTAATGATGAAGCAAAGGAAAAGGGGGAGATCACGTTTTGGTTGTTTTTCAATTTGCCTCTAGCTGCCTGTCTCATTAGCTACTTGGCCGGCTAATGTCTAACTTTCTGCCTAAGGCTCCTGCCTCAGCCTCCCAGAGTGCTGGGATGACAGGTGTGCACCACCACGCCTCCTCTTTGCCCAGTTTAGAGCCATGTCACGCTCCCCCCACCTGCCATCCCTGGCCCAGATTCCACAGGGCCTAGCGAGCCTCAACCCCCGACCCAGTGGGGTCCACTCTGGTCAGAGCCAGGGCAAGGCCCCCTACTGCACTGTCTGGCTCTCCGCTCTCCCTGCTTTCTCAGGAGACCCCAGCTGGCCTCCCTCTTCGGACAGGCCACCCCAGCCCGAGTCTCCTGTGCCCCTGACCTCAGCCCCATCACGCTCTGCAGCCCCTTCCTCCCTAAGCGGCCAGCCTCCCTGCAAACCCACCTCTCTGCCTAAAAATAGCTCTTTGGCCCTGCTCCCTCCCTCCCAGGCTCCTGCTGATTTTAATATTCTCCCAGCCGGCTCAGTGCCAGGGGCAGGCGGGCCCAGGCAGGCCCAGGCCGGTAATTAGGTTAACTCTGTCCCAGCCTGGAGGCTGCAGGGCCCAGGGCTGGGTGGGTAGAGGGACCAGAAATGTTCCTTTCACAGGCAGGGGGGGGACTCTGTGTGACGTGTGGTGTGTGTCACTGGGTGTATGCTATGTGTTGTGTGTGTGTGTTGTGTACCTGTCCATGTGTGATGTGTGTGGGGTGTTTCTGTGCATATATGTGATGTGTGGCGTAGTGTTGTGTGTGGCACAATAGTGAGTGTGTGTGGTGTGTCTGTGCTTGGTGTGTGCTGTGTACGTGTGCTGTTTATGTGTATGTGTTCACATGTGTATGATACTTGTGTGTTTGCTATGTGCATGGCTGTTGTGTCAGCTTCCTGTTGCTATAACAAAATACCTAAGATCATCAATTTACAAAGAGAAAGGGTTTATTTTGGTGGTGCCAGCCCAAGGTCAGGAGGCCCCATGGCTCTGGGTCTCTAGACAGAGCCATACATCAGGGAAAAGAAAACCACTCACCTCATGACCCAGGAACTGAAAATCCAGACAGGAAGAGGAAGAGACCAGGATCCCACGGTCCCCTTCAGGGACCCTAGGACGCCTTCTAGGCCCTACTTCTGACAGGTTCCACCACCTGCCCATAGCGCCATGCTGAGGGCCATATGTGTCACACACAGGCCTTGAGGACCCTTGTCCACACCACAGCAGCTGTAGATGTGTTGGGTGGGCGCATGTGTGCTGTGTGCATGGGGGTGGTGGGGGAATGAGTGTTGGGGTGGGCTCTGGAAGTAATGGCCACAGTCACCAATGCACCCAGGCTGGGTGGGGCTTGAGACAAAGACCTGGCTCAGAAAAGAGAGGGGCAGGTGGGACCCTCCAGAGTCCCTGCTGCTGCCACCTGTTTAGAGCAAATCCTAGAGGTGGCTGTGCAGAAAAGCATCTTGTCCCTGCCCAGAACCGTCCATGCGCCCCCTCCTAGCACCCCAGGAGGCCTCTGAGGAAGGACGTTCACCCTGCGAAGGAAATGTGACAGCCATCAGAATCAAAATGGAGTCACTTGTGTCAACCCTCACAAAAAGTGAACAAAGCCGGGAGGTTGGGAAGGAAGGGTTACATGATAGCGAATGTCACAAAAGACCCTGCCAGAACCACAAGCTTGAACAAAAGTTCCATAAGGACATCTGCCCAGCAACCATCTGCTCAACCTTGGACTGACGACACTCCTGTCATTAATCACTGGGGCCTCAGACTATTGTTTCAAAACATTCCGTGAAATCCTCCTCATTTTCCCCTTTGAAAACTGCCCCCTTGCCTCAGCCTCTTTGAATAGGTCCGCAGCTCACGCTGACACGTGTTCTCCGATTGCGATGCTCTGCTATTCCTCAATAGCATTTTCTAAAAGTGGCACTAGAGCCTGAACCCAGAGTCTTTGGGCTGATCCACATTCCAGCCATTTTTTTTTTTTTTTTTTTGAGTTAGGGTCTTTCTAAATTGCTCAGGATGGGCTCCAACTTGTGATCCTCCCGCCTCTGCCTCCCAGACTGCTGGGACCTGTAGGCATACGCCACCACATCCAGCTAATAGCAGGTTCCTGGGGGAATCTCGGTCTCACTTTTCAGACTGCCCGCCCCAATAACACATGGGAAAGCAGAGAAGAGCAGCCTCACCAGCCATGAGCCCAAAGTGAGCCCTACGTGGCAGCCGGGCCCTCATTGCGTGGTGCTCTGCTTAGGAGCCTGCTGGACCTGCTGTGAGGTGGAGGCAATTAGCAAACTGAACCTCAGAGTCAGAAGGGACCTGGCCTGCAGCCCCCGCCCAGGGTCAGTAGCTTGGCATTGAAGGGGATGGGACTGTCCCAACAGGCATGGGGAGGGGACACCAACTCAGTGTTGGGAAGTTCTGGCCACAGAGCAGCGCGGCACCAGGCCAGGTTCCTCCACTGGTTACCAGCAAGAGTTAGCCATACCTCTTCAGAAATGTGCCAGACCAGCATGTGGAACCATCCACATCCCAGATGGTGCTGCTTAGGACAAAGCTCAGCCAGGTGTGGTGGTACACAGCTGTGTACCAGCTCCCAGCACCCTGGGAGGCTGAGGCAGGAGGATCACAAGTTTGAGCCCAATCTGGGCAACTTAGCAAGCCACTGTCTCAAATTTCTTATAAAAAAAAAAAAAAAACTTTTTGCCAGGCATGGTGGCACACACCTGTAATCCCAGCATTTGGGAGGCTGAGGCAGGAGGATCACTGCAAGTTTGAGACCAGCCTGAGCCACAAAGTGAGCTTAAGGCCAACCTGAACTGCATAGTGAGACCCTGTCTCAAAAAGACAAAAACAAAACAAAACTTTTTAAAGGACTGGGGATGTAGCTCAGTGAAATGCCCTGGGTTCAATCCCCAGGGCCCCAAAAGTGGGAGAAGAAGGAAGAGGAGGAGGAGAGGAAATAACCAGAAGAAGGGGACGAAGAAGAGCAGGAAGAAAATATTAAGGCTTAGAGCAAATAGGAGCAGTTGCGAAGAGTTAAAGCGCATAGCCACACAGAAGGCGCTGGGTGGGGCAAAGCTGAGGAGATAGAACATGAATTACCCAAGCTGCGTCATAAATGGCACCGTTCCGAACTATGGATCTGACTCCATGCTTCGCAGTGCGGCAGAGCCCTCCGGGGGAAGAGGCTAGTGGGGCTGGAGTAATCCAGGACATCCTAGAAGCACTCACTGAGGCCCAAGAGGAGGCCCCCTCACCCTAGATCCCAGAGCTTGTTTGTTTGTTTTGCAGCGCTGGGGACTGAACCCAGGGCCTTCACGCTGAACTACATTCCCAGCCCTTGTTCATTTTTTAATTTTGAGACAGAGTCTAGCAAAATGGCTAAGTTGCCTGGGCTGAGCTTGAATTTTGATCCTCCTGCCTCAGCCTCCCAGAACACCAGGAGGTAGGCATGTGCCACCCTGCCCAGCCAGATCCCAGACTTTTGCCCCTTATTCTCTTGCTGAGGGCTCTGAGCAAATTGCTTAGCCTCTCTGATTAGGACTCAGCTCTGCACCAGTGAAATGGAGAGGATAATTCCCATTTCCCGGGCTTGGCAAAAAGATTAACTATGCAAAGCACACAGTTCCAGTGGGTGCTCAATAAATGGACACTCTCCTGTGACCTTGCTCACTTGGGGGCCAGGGTCTTCAGTGCCAAGAGGAAGGCGCGGCCAGGCAGGGGCAGGAAGGGACGCTGCAGGAGGGACGCGGAAGACAAAGATCCTGGGCCGGCTGGTGGAGCGTCAGGAAGGGACTGTACCGCGCGCCTTCAGGGCCAGGTCGCAGGGCCTTTGTCTTCTGAGCTGGCCTCTGACTCCAGGAGCGAACTCAGCCCCTCAGCCCCTGGAGAAGCCATTAGGACAGGGCCGGCTGGGACAAGAGGAGGCTTTGGGTCGTGTGGAATTCACCACACCAGAGGTCTAGCACCCACGCATGCGCACACGCGGCCCCAAGCGCTGTCCCTGTCCCTGTCCCACATTCGCAGCCTGTGCCATGCCCTCCGGGCGCCCTGTCCCCGGAACACAGCAGCCCGAGCGGGCAGGCCCAGGGCACAGTCCAGGAACCACCCCTTCCGCAGCTCCCACCCCAGCCCAGTACACCCCGCCCCCCACCGCCTCCCCGTGCTCCCTTGGGACCGAATGGCGTCTGGAGGATCCCTGCGAGGTGCACTCACACGGAAGGTGGCTTCCTACAGCTCAGGGGGGCCGCTGGACAGTTAGGGAAGGCCTCTGGAGCACATGGAGCCCAGGCTAGGACTCCATGAAGGAACCCTCAGTCAGTCTGCTCCTACCTCTGGGTACCCCGGGCTCGGTCCGTGTGGGTCTGGCCGGCCATGCCAGCTCTGTCTGTCCCAGGGTCTAGGTACGGGTGGGCACAGTTGTGCGTGGATGTTCACGCGTGAGTGCCTGTGTTTATGTAAGAGTGCGTGTTGTGTATGGAGGAGCCACACACATGTAGTATGTGGCTTAGGATTGGTCGTGCACAAGCAAAGCGGGGGTAGGTGCTCGTGGACGTCCAGGTGGGACGGGTGGATGCAGCGCTTTGTGGGGCACAGAGGGACATGGGGGGAGCATTGTGTGGGACTCTGCATGCAGTGTTGAGATGAGACACGTGTCAGACGTGTGTGTGTGCGCGCGCGCGCGTGTGGAGTGTGGATGTGTGCGGTGGATTCAGGTGACGAATCTGTTCTGCTGGCAGACGGTGCTGAAGAGGAAACTAGGTCACCTCCTCCTAGGCAGCCTCAGCTGCCATCTCTGCTGTCTTTGCTCCTTGCCTGCCCTGTCCTCGGCGGGGACGTGAGGACCTAGGTGTGTGTTCCACGGCTCCAAGAAAAGGCCGTTGTGCGCTCTTTATGGGCGAGGGGCCCCAGGCCAAGAACCTGGACACAGGAGGTGCCCAGCACGGGACAGCATGGCACATGTGCAGGTGGTGCCTAGGGGGCCTGCCAAGGGAGGACAGAGGTGGCCCGGGCCCCGGTCACAGGTGAAGGACCAGGGCCACCCTCATCCCTCTGCCCTCTGCCCCACATTCCGCTTTGTCCCTACGCTATCTTCTCACACCTTCCCTCCACCCTAACCTTCTCTCTCGGGCATTTTAAAAAATAACCAATGAACTAACCAACTCATTAATTTTGGTGGCACTGAGGACTGAACTCAGCGCTTTCACAGTGAGCTACAGCGCCAGATCTTTTTAATTTTTTTTTTATTTTTGAGACAGACTCTTGCTAAGTCACTAAGCTATCCAGGCTGGGCTCAAACTTGTGATCCTCCTGCCTCAGCTTCCCAGAGTGCTGGGAGTAAAGATGTGCACCACCGCGCCTGACTATCTTTGAAATTTTTTATTGAGAAACACACAGAAAGTGTAGAAATCTCACTTTCACAGCCAAATGCATTGTCACTGATTGAGCACACCCCTGTGCCCGGCATCCACACCAAGAGACAGAACATATCTGCCACCCTGCTCCCTTCCTGTCACCTCCACCAAGGACAGCCACTGTCCTGACTCATCACACCGCAGATGAGTTCATCTGTGGTCACCGTCACCCCAGCGCCTGAATCCCTGCCCCATGCCAGAAACAGCTTCAACTCTCCACAAGCCCTGGGAGACGAGGAGGACGCTGCAAGGCGCTAACCCTGTCCCCAAAGCTAGCAGGCAAAAGACGAAGGTCACACATGCCTGTCAGGGCCACATAGCCCCCACCTGATGGATTTCTGGCCAAGTTCCCCGGCTCAAGCTTGTAAAAGACCCTCTGCCTAGACACAACTTGATGAGAAATAATTGACTCTGTGTGTGTGTGTCTGTGTGTCTGTGTGTCTGTGTGTCTCTCTGTGTGTTGGAGCAAAGTCAGCTGCTACAGCAAATAAACCCCAAAATTTGAGGGGTTAATTCCAATTTTTGTTCAGTACTGGGGATCAAACCCAGGGACATTCTACCACTGAGCTATATCCTCAGCCCTTTTTATTTTTTATTGTGAAACAGGCTCTTGCTAAATTGCCCAGGCTGGGCTCAAACTTGTGATCATCCAGCCTCAACCTCCCAAGTGCTGGGGTTACAGACTGGCACCACCACGCCTGGCTCTGACTTATTTCTCGTTTTCTAGCAGTCCTGGTGGGCAGGCAGCGCACCTAGGCATGACGATTCAGGGACCAGCCTCCTACGAGCGTGTGGCCCACAGGACAAGAGCAAGTAGAGGGCTCACGTGCCTGCTGGGTGGCTTTTCCAGAAGGTCACCTCCGCTTCTGTTGCATGGTGAGACTTTGTCAAATGGCCCTATCTCTGCACAGCAAGTAGCACTGGGAGATGTAGGCCTCTGACACGCTAATCACCTCGACAACTCCACTCTCAGACTTTGAGGGGAGGAAGGACACTGTCCCTTTGTCCTGGCAGGCAGAGTTCACTGACTGAATGCCTCATTCACTTATTCACTTGAGTGAATTCTCATTCATTCAGTTGCAAATTCATTCAAGAATTTATTCAACTCGTTGCCCAGGGCCATTCCGGATAGGTGGCTAAGGGCAAGTCCTGGGACACTGACCCTCAGTACTCTCATCTGTAAGATGGGACAACAATCCCCACCTCCTGGGCTCACTGTGAGGGTTAGAGGTCACGAGAACCAGGCACAATCGCTGGAATAAAGCACTTCTCAGAGACGCGCTCTCTGTCACCTCCAGGCCCAGGCTGGGAATGGCCCGGAGTCAGCTGCAGACTTGATCCCTAGAATGATCTTAGGCCCTGGACGGGGCTGAACTACTAGAAGGGTGAGAGGCTCCCTCAGGGTGGGAGGAAGCCCCATGTGAAGCAATAAGGCAGAAGCAGGCAGAGCCCACAGGCTCTGCATGCAGCGGCCTCCCCTGCTATCCACCCCGAGACCCTCCACTCCCTGGTCCTGGGAATCCGAAGCCTTCCAGGCCTCCTAATGAAAGCAGTGCTTAACCCAGGGCGCGGCGCCTCTGATGGATTTACAGGAGGAGGGCAGGGGAGGCAAGCAGGGGAGCCCGCGCCTCTGCTCATTTTTTATTAAAGATCTGCTTCAAGGTCAGCCCTGCCCGCCTGCCACAAGGGACTCCTCAATTTCCCAGGCCGTGCAGGGAGAGCTGTGTGCTGGGAGGAGGGGCAGGAACCGAGAGGAAGAGACAGGTGGGCTGAGCAGAGAGAGGTGCAGAGGGGAAGAGCCAGTGTGAGGCCCGGTGGGCCCCAAACACAATCTGTGCCCAGTAGGGCTCTGGGCATTGTTGGGGGAACAAGGAGACCGACCAACAAGGGTGAAGGCGGACAGGATCAGACCTGGACAGGGCAGGAACTCAGGGCCCAGTCTGTCACTCTCCAGATATCAGACACCAGATTACCACTGGCCCTGCAGCCACATCACCAACCCTTCCAGGTGCTGCTGGACAGGGCTAATGATTAGGAAAACAGCCCTTGCTCAGCAGCTCCTAAGAGCCACAGAGACAGGTGTTATTGATGCCCCATTTGACAGGTGAGGAAACTGAGGCTCGGTGGAGCTTAAATGACTGGCCCAACTCCACACAGCTAATAAGCAGCGATTCTGGTGTTAAGGCCTGGGTCTGACTCCAAGCCCTACTACCCTGACACATCCTCCTCACCCTCTGGACCTGGCCCTGGACTCTCCCTACAGGGGGACCTCTGGAATTTGCTCCTGCAGGACATTTTAAGGTGTTACCCCACCTCCATCCCTCTTGCATGGAGAGGAATGGCTATACCTTCAGAAGTCTATGGCCAGCCTTTATTTTTTGCCACTAGGAATGGAACCCAGGACCTTTGCACTGAGCTACATCCCCAGCCCTTTTTATGTTTTATTTTGAGACAAGGTCTAGCTAAGTCAACCAGCCTGGCCTCAAACTTGTGATCCTCCTGCCTCAGCCTCCCAGGGTGCTGGGATTACAGGTGTGCAGCATCACATCCAGTTTCACTCACTCGTTTTTGCTTGTTGGAGAGTCAGCAAGTCCAGGTGGCCTCGGACTGTCAACTCTTGCCTCTGTGCCCTGGTGGCTTTGCACAAAGTCCACTGGAGTTGACGTTCACAGGATTATTTTTATCTTCCAGGCCTTTCTGTCCAGTGAAATTAGGATCAAGCAATAACTAAACGCCTACTGTGTGCCCCATGCAGGGTGCTTGGCAAATGTACTCTGGCAGCTCAGGCCTGAACCTGCCATCCTCCTGCACCTTACCCACATGTCACAAGAGTGTCAGTGTGTGTCGGTGGGGAGGGAGAGGAGGACAGGGATTGGCAAGTGAACGTGGGGAGCCTGACAGCACCTGACAGTGGTGGGGGGAGTCAGCTCATGGGGCTCACAGGGTAGGGAAGAGCTGGGACCAGAAGCAGATGCTCTGGGGAGCATGCGTAGGGGTAGGCTGACCACTGAGAAGAGCCTCAGTAGGTGCAGTGGGCTACAAGCCTCAGTCCGTTTTCTGCCGGTGTAACAGAATAATGAGAATGAGTGATTGCAAAGAATAGAGGTTAGCCAGTCACGGCGGTACACACATGTTATCCCAGTAGTCTGGAAGGCTGAGGCAGGAGGGTGACAAGTTTGAACCCAGACAGGGCAATTTAGTGACTTAGTGAGCCCTATCTCACAGTTTTAAAAAAGAGCTGGGGATGTAGCTCAGTGCAAAGGCCCTGGGTTCAAGCCCCCAAACTACAGAGGGGAAGGGACAAAAATAGTCAGTCAGTGACTTCTCTTCCTTTCCTTTAGAACAATTACTCTTAGAGCTGAACCAAGTGAGCAGTAGGAGCACCTTGGACAGGCCCAAGCCTACCTAGAGAGGAAGACAGATTGAGCTGAGCCCAAACCCCTAGCCATCCCCACCAGGCCCCAGACATGTGAGTAAAGGTGTCCTGGACCCTTTAACCCACAGCCCACCCATTAGCTGAAAACCACCAAGGACCTGATTGCTAGGTATTTGTGCAACCACCTAGCCAGGCCCAGCACAAATTCCTAACCCACAACCTTGTGAGATACAGCAAAAAGGTAGTTGTTTCAAGTTCATTCAGTTTTGGAGTGTTTGTTACACAGCACTAGATAACCATTGCAGCAGGTCTGGGTGAAGTTCGGGCACCCACACTTCTAACAAGCACTGAGTCAATTCTCATGCACAGGGTCATGGAAACACCTTGAGAAGCACTAGAAGAAAGCAGCCACCTCCAAGCCAACGCCCTCTAGGTAGGTGTCTATATCACATCGTATGGAAAAAGACAAGGCAAGCTGGAGTAGATATTTTGGGGAAGAGGAAGAGGAAGATAGAGACAGAGACAGACAGACAGGGAACAGTTTGAAGGCAGAAATATAAAATCAGACAACTCAATACATCAAGCAATGATTCCTTTTTTCCTGGTGCTGGAGTTTAAGCTCAGGGCTTTCACACTGACCTACATCCCCAGTGTTTTTTATTTTTTATTTTGAGACAGAATCCCCATAAGTCACTACGTTGCCTGGACAGGGCTCAAACTTGGATCTTCCTACCCCAACCTGCTACAGTGCTGTGACTACAGGCTCTCACCAGCACACCTGGCTCAAGCAATGATTTGTGCCTCTTCTGTGGTGGTACAGGAGATACAGAGCTGGATATGACCCAGGCCTGCTTGGTGGAGCTCAGGATCTAGACACAAAATAGCATCGGGGGACCCAGAGCTGGGGCAGGGCTGATTGTGGGGTCAGGGCACTGTAAGCCACTCTCCCAGCTTGGGCTGTCTGGCGAGGGAAGGATGCCCGCCTGGCCTGGCCTCCCATCACAGGTCTCTCCTGCTCTTGCCACTGGGTCAGGGGGTCCCTGAAGGACTGAGCAGGCCCAGGACTAGGGGGCTGCCTGGAAGTGGTGTTCACCTGGGAGGTGGATGTGGAGGCACAAGAGGAAGCAGGAGAAGTGACATGGTGGGGGACAGCAAGTATATAGGGTACAGGGGGAAGGAGGGGGGTTGGGAGGTAGAAAATGCTGAACATAGGGACAGGTTGCGTGGAGTGTGTCTGGATGGGGGCAGGAAGAGCAGGCAGCACAAATTCATCCCAGACGCAGGGAACTAAGCCTGAATCCCTGACCCAAGACTCCTTCCCACTGCCTTATTCATGGCACTGACATTCCCACAATGCAAATGGCGGACTGTCTGATGGACCAATTTTGGCCAGTGAGACTAGAAGGAAGATGCATTGAGAAGAGGTTGAGGAAAGCGTTCAGAGCGGATGTCCAGCTATGAAATATTTATTGAGCATCTGCTTAGGAGCCAGAGCTGGGATGCAGCCATGAACAAAGTCCTTGGCCACACAGCGCCTACGTCGAGCATTCAAAGACAGAACTAACACAGCAGTTGGGTATAAGATGGGTGATAATAACATAAAAGTTAGGAAGAATCCTCCAAAAAGATAGGCAGATGGCCAGGACACACACAGAAAGATGCTCAGTGTCACTAAATGAGATGCTACTTCATGCCCGATAGGGTGGCTATTATTTCAAAAAAGGATATAAGGAAAAGAAAAGAAAATAACAAATGTTGGTGAAAATGTAGAGCAATGGGAGCACTGTGCATTGCTGATGGGATCTACACAAGGAAGCCACCGTGAAAACAATTCAGCAGTTCCTCAAAAAAATTAAATGTAGAATTAACATATGGCCCAGGAATTCCATTTCTGGGCATATACCCAAAAGAGTTGAAAGCAGGGACTTGGCCAGATATCTGTATATTCATGTTTGCAGCAGCATTATTCACAATGGCTAAAACACAGAAGCCACCCAACTATCCATCAACAGATGAATGGACCATAGTCTATCCACACAATGGAATATTATTCAGCCTTTAAAAAGAAGGAAATCCTGTCCTATGCCCCAGCATGGATGACCTGTGAAGGTCTTATGCTAAATGGAATAAGCCAGTTCCAAAGAGACACATGCTGCGTGATTCTACTTATAGGAGGACCCCAGAGCTGTCACATTTATAGAGGCACAGAGTAGAATGGTGTGTGCCAGGGCCGGAGGGAAAGAAGGAGGCGGAGTTAGTGTTTCAGGGATATGGAGTCTCAGCTTGGGAAGAAGAGCAAAGTCCTGGGGGTGGATGGTGACGACGACGGCACAACAATGTGAGTGTAATTAACACCTCTGAACTGTACACTGAGAGCAGTTAAAATGGTAAGTTTTATGTTATGCATATTTTATCACAATAAAAAAATGTTTTAAGAGGTTAAGAGGGGAAGTCTGTTGCGCAAGGAGACACTGCTTGATGTGGGAGGCCTTGGAAGGGTCCCTTGATCACCAGTCCTCTGAGAAAGATGTAGGTTCAGAGGGACAGGGAAGATAGGGGCGGGCACCAGGCGGGAGCGGAGCGTGAGGCCGGGCCCAGACAGGCACGCTGGGGCTGACTGAGGACGAGGGGAGAGCTCCGGGGGCTGAAGGTCTGCAGGGAGAAGGGAGGAAACGGGGGGCTCTGACTTGGAGACCAGACTGTGGGTCAAGACCCCAGGAGGAAGTGGACAACACCCTCCAAAGTCTAAGTGAAAAGGCGGTAGAGGTGCGGGTGGGGATCGGAGAATGGACCAAAGACATAATGGTGAGGCGCTACCACCACCCCTCAGCTTTAAGTCCTACAGGGCAGAAACCGAAAGTCAGAGCTGGACCAGAACTGCAGGAGGGGCCACTGGGCCAGGGCTGGAAAGGAACCCAGCTCGGGGAAGAGTCCAACTGCTCCCTCCTGCCATCGTCCATGCTGCTGGGGATGCCTGCCCTCGGGCGACCTCAGCAGGAGCCACAGCAGGGGCACCTGGGTGCAGAGGTCAGCCTCTCAAGGCCCAGGGCAGGGCAGAGGAGGGCAGAGAAACCAGCACAGGTGGTGCCACCATTTGTTGAAATGAGTAACACAAGAGTAGAAGCAGCTCTTCTGGAAATTTGGCAGGCTGGGCAGGGAAACCAAGGAAGAGGTCTATCCCCATCAGCCAAGGCAAGAGACTGGGGGGGAGCAGGACCGGTACTAACAGACAGCCACGCTCTCAGGGTTCCCCCATCGCTGGTGGAACAAGGCCCCCAGGTTTGCTTGAAGCCAGCCTGCACTCCCCAACACACACTGCCCATGCCCTCTCCCTGAAGCAGCTCTGACTGTAAAGCCCGGGAAACAGGGGCTGTAGAGACAGCGGAGGGAACGGCAGCAGCGCTGTGCCTGGCTGGCGCAGCCTTCCCAGGCACTGGCTCCAAAAAGACTCAAAGCCAAGGCTGGTCAGGAACCAAGTCAGTGTGGCAAGCAAGGTCTCAGGAAGGCAGCTTCATTTAAGGAATGAGACGGAGGATGCCACGTCCTTCCTCTACTCCTCTGCATACACCCAGCACACACCTCCAGCGAGGAGAAGCTGCAGCCCTCTGGGGCACCCCTCCCACCCCTTGATCTGCCTGCTCCCAGCTCTGCCTTGGGAGGCCCAGCAGAGGGGGCAGCTGACTGGTGCTCTGCCCACCCTCAGCCCCCGCAGATGAAATATTCATGCAGCCAGAAGGCAGAAGCCCAGCTGATGAGGATGCCTTCTGGGGGCTCCAGGGCTGCAGCAGCTTAGCCCACCCTTAACCTTTGTTCTGCAAACAGTGTGAGAATCCTAAACACACACACGCACATGCACATGCACACGTGCACGCACACACACACACACACACACTTCAAAGACAGGTTTGCAAGGAATCCTGGCAAAAGGAAGAGGGGAAGGGGAGGAGAGTACACACAGATGCAGACTCAAAGCCATGGATACAAAATCAGACACAGACTCAAAGCCACGCAGACTCACAACAAACACACTCAGACCCAAGCGCAGCACTGTGTCATACAAATTCTTCTTAAAATCTGAACTCTGAGGGCCAAAGATATAGCTCAGTGGCACAAGTGCCTGCCTGGGAAGGGCAGGGTCCTGAGTTCGATTCCCAGTACCAAAAAAAAATCTGAACCCCAAATTGGGTGTGGTGGTACACATCTGTAATCCCAGCGCTCTGGGAGGCTGAGGTGCCCGTCTTAGGGAATTTAGTAACTCAGTGAGACTCTATCTTAAAATAAAGGGGTTGGGGGTGTAGCTCAGTTGCCAAGGCCCTGGGCTTAATCGCCCGTACCTAAAAAGAAAAATCTGCATGCTTGTGTATCTGACTTGCCTTGCCCCTGTCCTATCCTTCCGACCTGTTCTGGACCTTCTAGCCCAGTCGCCTGATACAACCTTAAGGACACCTCTGGAGGGCGTGAAGCAGGGACCTGCACCTTCCTGGCTTCCACTAGGGAAATGTCTGGGGCTCCTAGAGCCCTCACTCCGGAACACCCTGCTTTTGGCCTGCTCGTTGAAGAGGCGAAAAGGGACAAGCTACCCAAAGTCACTCCAAGAGTAACCAAGTGGTGACTTGCACTCAGGACCCTATAGTCCCGACCCAGGAACGGGAAAGGCCTTTGTCCAACCTCCAGGAAACACGATGACAACGACGTCCTGGCGCTGTCCCATAGCCGGACCCCACCTGCGCAGTCCTGGTGAGGAATCTACATACCAAGTGATGTTCTCAGGTCCAAATTAATCTTGCTGGCCTCTTGCTTCTCTCAGGGCTAGCACGCATCTCCTGCAAGGGATGGGACACGCGTCCCATGAGACAACGTCCTGCTTGGACGCCTCGCCCCTCTCTTCCGCCGCGGGCGGCCCTCCAGACCTGCAGAGGGCGCTGTGAGTGCAAGGCGCTGTGCCACGCTAGCCAGCAGGCGGCCCAGGAGGCCGCATCGATGGTGGTGCGCTGTCCAGCATTTCAGCAATCGGCGGCGGCGCCCGCGGGGAGACGGAGGGCGCGGGGCTGCGGGGGCCGCGGAGCCGCCCGGCCGCGCTGAGCCAAGGAGGCGGCCAGGGCAAGCGGAGCCAGAGGGCCTGACTCCAGCGCCCAGCAGAGTGCGGCAGTCGGCAGGGAGGTGAGAGCCCCTGCTGGGGCGGGGGAATTTCCCAAAGGGACTGGGGCTGGGTTGAACCTCGGGCCTGGGGCCCCAGTCTGCAGGCCCCAGGGCAAAGGGTGGGCGTTGGAAAACTACTAAAGTGTTCGTCCGGGGGCTCGAGTCACCTGGGGAGCAGAGATGAGGAACGCTGTTCTTTTCACTGAGAGGGATAAAGAAAGTGAAAACCCCGCAGGCTCACAGGCAAGACCCTGGGACATACCTTACCATGCCTCTGGCCATCAGGATGCCAGGGAGGTTCCCCAACTGCAATCCAATTGCCCTCCTCCAACTGAGGAGAAGGACCTACCCCCCAGGGAAGGGAAAGCTAGATGGAGGGTCCCTGTGGAGATGCTAGTCACTGGCAGGGACAGAGGGAGCAGACCCCCACCTGGATGCTAGGCCTCTGTCCAGCAAGGGGTGCCCGCAAGGGGACAGTCTGGCCCCTTTCCCAGCTACCCAAACGCCCCTGGCGAAGCAGGAGTTGGCAACAAGAACTGGGTCTCACACGGGCTGGCATTTACTCTCACACTGGGAAACCGATGGAGAACACAGATGAGAAAATAGCCACTGGGAGTTTGGGAGGAGGGTTCTGGGCAACGTCTCTGGATGCCCAGGGAGAGTTTCTAGAGCCCAGAGTGGGCCCAGCCCCATGGCAAATTCCTGGTAGAGAGGAAGGCTGGGAAAAGAGATGCAGCCTCTCCCTTGCTGCCTCCTCCCCCTCCTTCTCAGGGCTCCTGACTGGACAGTGTCAAAGCCTCCTGCAGTTCCTGCTCCTGGCAGAAGGTCCACGGGGAGGAAAGAGCCAGGGAGAGCAAAAGAAAAGCACCAGCCCTGACCTGGTATCCAGTGTCTGTGTTCTGTCCCTGCCATAATCTCTCACTTCCCCTGGACCTCACTTACTCACCGCTCCCACCAAGGGGTGGGTTGGCCTTTTGTCCTATGTCAAGAGGAAAGGCAGGTACTTCAGTGGACAGCAGAACAGGGGCCAGAGAGTTCTGCTGTCCAGGGGGCATCTTAAGGTCATGGCCCCAGGTTGCAGCAGGATCCTCCTCAGCCAGAAATAGGGCCAAGTTGGCTAGAAAACTGCTCCCACACAACATCAGCTTTTTGCTTCTTTAACTTTATGCCCCATCCCACTTTCCTGTGAGGGGTGGAGG
Source organism: Chinchilla lanigera (assembly GCF_000276665.1). Classification (NCBI taxonomy): domain Eukaryota; kingdom Metazoa; phylum Chordata; class Mammalia; order Rodentia; family Chinchillidae; genus Chinchilla; species Chinchilla lanigera. The sequence goes on from NW_004955456.1 coordinate 14,856,724, forward strand.
AGGAATTCTTGAAGAGTGACTAGAGAATGGATTGGGTTTCCAGAGGTGGGAGTCAGGAGTCACTGACTCTGAAGGCAGAGAGACATGGGAGCAAATCTAGGTTATGTGGCCTCATGTGAGCCACTTAAGCTTGTGAGCCTGGTTCTGCTGTGCAAAGGACACCCTTGAGATAATGGGTGGGAAGCTACTTTGAATCTGTAAGGTGCTGGACGGGTCCTGGTAAATAGAATAGGAGTAAGAATTGCTAAAGGAGGGCTGGGGATTTAGCTCAGCGGCAAAAGCGCCTGCCTGGCAAGCGCAAGGTCGTGGGTTCGGTTCCCGGTACCGGAGAAAAACCAAAAAAAAAAAACAAACAAACAAAAAAAAGAATTGCTAAAGGAGAAGCTGGATACAGTGGGAAGGGTTCAACCACGTTTGAAGTGCGTCTTTCTCTTCCCCGAGGAGGTGGACATTGGTGGAGGGCATCATACCAGGCTGTGTGTGGGGCACAGTGCTACAGTTGGCTCAGATAATCCTCACAAAAGCTCCCCAAGGAAGGCATCACTGTCCCTTTTCAGGGCTGAGAGACAAGGTTTGAGTGACTTTCCCAAGGTCATGGAACCACTCGAGCTACCTTCCCAGGGGCACAAGTGTTATTGACAACCTGTCTCAACTTCTTTATATCAAGGCCCAGTTAAATGCCAGTTTCTTGATTCATGGTGCCAGCTGCACAGGTGGGGAGCCTGAGGCATATGGGTGAGGATGTGCAGTGCAGTAAGGAGATGACTCTCCCAAGGTCACCCGGATATTTCAAAGTAGAAAGTGCTTTAAACTGAAAACTGGACACCCCCACTGCCACCCACCCTTGCCATTGTCCCACCTCCAAAGGGGAAGTCTGGGCCAGGTCCATTTGCTCACTACTGTTTCTGCATCCCACCGCCTCTGCCTGGCAGCTTCTTGCCTACCTTGGCAAGCTGGTGATGCCTCTTCCTTTCTAAGTGGCTAACCTCCATCCCCTGAATGGCCCATGGTCACAATCCACTGCCAGCACTGCCGGGGTCAGACGCTCTTGCTGCCTACATCTTCTCTACCCACATTTTACTGCTCCCAGGGACTAAGTAGTAGCTACTCCTATCTCAGAAACCAGCCAGGGGTGCTGATGAGAAGGTTAGGAGAGCCCAGCTTCTCTTCCTGAACTCCTGCACACACATACAAGCTCTCCTGTCATCCTCACAGAACCTGGTGCAAAACTGCTGCCGTCTTCCCTCCACATAGGAGTAAAGCAAGGCCTGGAAGTGTGGTGTTTTCCAAGGTCACAGAGCAAGGTCTTGGTGCAACCCAAGCCCACTGTCCTGGAGGCTAAGGTGGTTTCTGCAACACCACGCCATCCCTGCTTCTCCAGCTTTCCTGGGTGAGGGTCAGCCAGAGCACTACAGGCCAGTAGCAGTCATGGAAGTGGCATGCACTAGAGGAACTGTGCTCTAGAACAGAAGTCCAAGGACCTTCCTTCTAGGCGCAGTTCTGATCTTGGCTTCTTGTGCTCACCTCGGCAGCACATATACTGATCCTGGCTTTTTGTATGATCTTGAACATGTCCCTTCCCATCTCTGGGTCTGTGTCCCTGACCACAAGATGATAGGATTTGAGCAGATAGCCCCAAAGTTCCCATCAGCACCAAGATTTTAAGATCTCTCTACTCTAGGAAGCCTGTGTTTCTGTCAGCAGAGCTAGGAGTCACCTTGAATGTTTCAAGGTTTATTCCAGCTCAGATTTCAAATTCACCTGTCCCTCCCAATGACAGGTTTGGGGTAACTGAAAGGGAAAACCACTGGAGGAGTCCCGTAGCTCACGTGGGATCCCAGGACTCTAGCCGAGCCAAGATTATGTGTCTCCTGGCCCTGAGTTTAAATTGCCTCACAGAAGCACTGAAGATGCCTCACATCTCCCAGAGCTGCCCACCAGAGCCCAGGAGGCCCCTAGGACCCCCCAGTGCACAGGTGCAGAGTGGCAACAGGGGTGCAGGGACTGACACTGATTCGTGGAGTTTTGGGGAGAAGGGATTTTGCAACAGGTGGGGGTAGGCAACGAGGCCAGGTCAAGTGGGGAGGGCCGGCAACAACAGGAGCAACCCAATCAATGTTGAGTGAGTGCCTACTATTTTCCTTCAACCCCCTGACTTTCTGGAGAACCAGGAATTGGGGGGCAGGAAATAAGGGCGGAAAGAACCCAAAAGGGGAGCCCACTGGAGGGCAGGGGCTCAGGAACAGGTGGTGCTCAGAGGAGAGCTGAGGTCACTGAGTGAGGAGGAGGCAGATGATGGGAAGTTTAGTGACATGGGGGGCTGCGTAGACAGGAAAAGCCCATTATCACCAATCACAGACCAAACCTGGGCCAGCCTGAGTCTTTCTATGACTTACCATGCACTGACACCTCTGGCTTCCTGCTCCTTCATTTTCTTCTGGGTCTTGGGCACAGGAGGGTGACAACTCTGGCCCCAGAGGCACAGCGCTGTTGGCCCTGTATCATACAGAACAGGGACCCAGGAACAGCTGAGCCAGGTCCTGGATGACTGTCGGCCTTGGTGGCCACGTAGATCCTGGCTCCAGGGCACCCTCTACCCCCAGGATGCCCTGCAGCTAAAAGTCCACAGCCCGGCAGCCTGTCAGGCTGCAGCGCAGCTTCCTCAGCAGGAAGCCTGGCTTCAGCCTCCTGCTACCCTCACCCTGGCCTCCTGCCCACTGCAGAGGCAGCTGTGCCAGCTGAAGCAGGCGGGCAGTGCCTGGCTCCTTCAGCATCCTGCCAAGGCCTCTGAAGGATACCAGGAGACTGGGCCCAGTTCCCTGGACCCCAGCATCCTTACCTGGGAGCTATGCCCCTCAGCTTCCTCCACACCATCATCCCCAGAGCAGCAGGGTGGAGGCAGTACCAGCAAGTTGTGTTGAATTCTTTTAAGAATGGCATGTTTTCATTACACTAGAATTGGAAATACAGAAAACAAGGAGAAAATAAAAATCAAGAATCGCACCACCCAAAGATACGCACTATGAACAGGGTGGTGTGTCTCCTTTGCAGGCTTTCCCATGTGTTCATAGATCTATAGAGTTAAATAACGGGGTGCATGTTGTCGGGAGAGGTCTGGCTCTGCTTTTTCCCTTCTGTCGTGAACATTCTCTGATGTCTTTAAAGATTCTTCAAAAAGCATATTCCCCCCTCCAGGGCTGGGGATCAAACCACCTACTGGCCGCAGAAAGGCTGGGGCTGGGAACCTGAGAGCTCAGGAGAGAGCTCCCCCCTGCCTCCCCTCCTTGGGTAGGAACAGCTTTGGGGTCTGCTGACTGTGGGCTCCCCTTAGAGAGGATGGCTGTGTGACCTGTGACACGTCTGCCAGAGAGAGCTGGGCCTGCCTACTCGATACCCTTTGCCAGGGACTGAGGTGGGGCTGGCCAAGTTGGCAGCAGGGGAGGTCACCCATCCCCTGGGGAGAACATGGGTCTAATAAAACCTCAGAGGGAAAAGCTCAGAGCTGGAATCTCAGCTGGGTTCTATCTGTACCCTCAGGTCTGATTTCTCTTCTGTACAGTAGGTATAATGCTACCTGCCTCCCAGTGTCCTATAAGTGATTCAAGTAGTGGGTTTCAAAGCATCTGAGAGAGCCAGGTGTGGTGGCGCAGGCCTGTAATCCCAACATGTGGGAGGCTGAAGCAGGAGGATTGACGTGAATTCGAGGTCAACCTGAGCTACATAGTGAACTCAAGACCAGCTTGAACTACATAGTGAGACCTTGTCTCACCACAAAAAAAAAAAAAAAAAAAAAAAAACCTGAGAAGGTTCAAATCTGGTGCATTTCTGAGAGACAATTGTCACCATTTGAGTACGGAAGGCCATACAATCTATATTTAGTGAGTGCCTCCTATTTCCTGGGTGCAATATGAACCCTCAGAGTACAGGCAGAGCCAACGCTGACCCTGACCTTGAGGCACAACCAGAGTAGTGGGGAAGGAAGGCAGTTGTGGGAAGGGACCATGACAACCCAGTTAGGTTATGCTAGAACCCAGTTCTCCACAGGAACGGGGGCATCCAGAGGAGGCTTCTGGAGAGGTGACATTTCAGTTGGGTCTTAAAGATTGACAGGGAAGGTGCCAGAGTAATAACACTCTGGAGAACAGTCTGGGCAAGGGCATAAAGGTGTGAAAAGCCCTAACTGGGCAAAGGGGAGAATGAATTCTCTAACGCAGCCAGAGCAGAGGGCATGCGAGAGAAGAGAGGGCATCGCAGGAGGAGTGCGAGGCCGGGCCGGGCACTGGAGGACACTGAAAAGGTGGGAGGAGCTGGGAATTAATTTGGAAAGCAAGGAGCAGCACAGAAGGCCTTGGGGCAGCGTCGTAAGATGGGCAGCTTCAGAAAGCCCATGTGCCGTGGCAGGATCAGGGAAAGGTGAAGGAAACACCAAGGACAGAGAGGCCGGGGGGAGCCTGCCACGTCCATCTGGGCGGGAAGGTGATGGCACAAGGGAAGAGGGCCAGGTGCGGGTCCCTGAGAGATTTGTCCAGGGATTGAGGGACACATGTGCTCCAGATAGGGACACAGATAGGGTGGGGATGGGCAGCCTGCCCCCCATTCCCCTCCCCCACTCGTGGCACAGCCCTGGGCATGAGAGAGTCCCCAGGTCTGGGGAGTGGGCTTCAGGACTGGCAGAGCTACCTTCCATCATCGGGGCACCAGAGGGATCTCTGAGGAGAAAGAATAACTGGGACACCTGACAGGTCCTTCTTCTCGACAGTCCTGTCCTCGCTCCCTCACCTGGCCCTGTCTGACACAGGCTTCTCGGCACTTGTGACCAACCCTTTATCCTCCTCAAAACATCTTTCTCTTTTCTGCTTCCTTTGGGGGGCAGAGGGCGGTTGCTCCTGAACGGAGGAAGTTCCCTGCTGCTTGGACAGCAGAAAGCAGACATATTCATTCATGCATGCATGCATTCATTCATTTGTCAAATCTTAGTTCAGCAGCTCTTGTAAACTTTTTTTTTCTTTTTTTGGTTTTTTTTTGGGGGGGGTTGTTTTTTTTCCTGTACCAGGAATCGAACTCACAAACTTGCGCTTGCCAGGCAGGTGCTGTGCCACTGAGCTAAATCCCCAGCCCCTCTTGTAAACTTAAAGGCTCCATCGTCATTTCACCCCCGGCCCCATACTGAACACTGGCTGAAGGGAGGAGCAGGACAGCACAGGCAGGAGCAGTCAGAAACCAGCAGTGTCTCTGTGTAGAAGCCGGGTGACGCAGGAGCATCTGGGGACAGCCAGGGCTTTGCCTGACTTCGGAGCTGGCTTCACAGATGGGCCGCATCAAATGAGTGCAGGTTTGCCAGAGGGGAAGGGCATTTCTGGCAGAGCAGGGACGCAGAGGGAAGGGCACGAGGAGCTCGGGGAACAGTGTGTCAGAGTCGGGGGAGACTCGTGGTGCCCCGCCAGGCTCCACCTTTGTCCTTCGGGCAGCACAGGACCCAAGGGCTGCTCCTGCAGGTGAGCACAGGCCAGAGCTGTCCGCAGGTCACCCCCAAAGGACGAGCGTGATTTGGACAGATGGAGAGAAGAGGGGGGCCCGCAGGCCGCGCTTCAGGACATGGGTCACATGGCCTGGGGCTCCCAGAACAGCGACAGTCGTGATCTGCCGGGGAAGAGGGCCTGCCTCTGTTTCTAGAAGAGTCCATAGAAAACAGATGCCGGGCTGGGGATTTAGCTCAGCGGCAAAAGCGCCTGCCTGGCAAGCGCAAGGTCGTGAGTTCGGTTCCCGGTACCGGAGAAAAACCAAAACAAACAAACAAACAAAAGAAAACAGATACCTAGGACCACCGCAAATGACTGACTGGGAATCTGAGCGTGGGGCCTGGGGGTCTGAAGTTTTCAAAGCTTCCCGGTGATAGTGCCGCCAAAATGAGGGGTCGGCGCCATTGCCTTGCGCACTCAGCTCCCTTTGCCCCCTCTGTCCAGGGCCTTCTGTGTGATGTCTTGTGCCAAGCTCTCTCCTTCTGCGTGCCCCCAGTTGCCCAGGGCTTCCTCTTTGTTGGCCTGTTTTGCTCCATATTTTCTCTGGTTGTTTACTCTTCTGTATCATTTGGCCTTTCCTACGTGCCAGGCCCCCACTGTGTGGGTTAACACACCTCACAGCATCCTACAAAGTAAGCAAGGGGAGCTGAGGCACAGAGAGGTTCACAAGGTCACCCACATCCCCCAGCTCAGAAGCGGTACAACTGCTGGGTGTGGTGGCACATGCCTGTAATCCCAGAACTCCAGGAGGCTGAGGCCGGAGGATCACAAGTTCAAACCCAAGCACGGACAACTTATTGACTTAGCAAGACCCTGTCTCAAAATAAAAAAATAAAAAGTGCTGGGAATGTAGCTCAGTGTGAAGATCCTTGGTTCAATCCCCAGTACTGAGGGGGAAAGGTGGTACAACCATGGTGGCTACAAGATTCCAAAGTGCCTTGGCCTGGTTGCTCTTAGAGGACAGGGACCTGGGTCATTTATTGCTACAGGTCCCCAGTGCAAGCTCAGGGCTGGCATAGAGGAAGTGCTCAGCTTTTCCATCTGTGGGATGGGCCGAAGGGTGACAGTTGCCTCCCTGGTGGACTTTATAAGCTATGAGGTGCGAGGCCTGGGAAGGGGACCGTGGCAGTAGAGACAGGGACTCCCTTCCCAGACACAGGCTTTGTTTCCTCCTCTGCCATGCTGAGATTCTGTGTCTCCCACAGAAGATGCACCCTCTGCACCCTGGTTGGGAGCCAGGGAGGGTTTGTGGCTGGGCAGTGTCAGCACCCTGAAGAGGATTCTGGGCTGATGGCAGAGCTGGGTGGCAGCTCAGAGAGGCCACTGCTCCGGGGCTTGTCCTCACTCCCACTGTGACTTGAAGAGGTTCACCCGTCCCCAGAGCAAGGAGGACCTCTCTGCTGCCCCCACCCACCATTTTTGCCCGCAATCCCTCAGGAGCCGTGGGTTATTGTCAATGATGTTGTTAATTAGCTGCTTAATTAACTATTTAGGCTAATCAGATTAATTGACATTAATTGGTTACCATTTGTCAAGGACCCTGAAAGCTGTGCCTGTCAGAGTTGGAGTATGTGACAGCACCGGGCAGAGGAGTTGGGGAGAAACAGTCACCGCTCTCTCTGCAGAGTTGAGTGTGAGCAGGTGACGGGAAGAGACAGGACCAAGGGTGCCAAGGCCGCTGCCTGGGGACTGGGTACCTCTTGGAAGGTCTCAGAGCTGAGCTTGGACTCCTCGTCGTCGTCTCTTCTTCTCCCCCTTCATTACATTAAAAAGGAAAGAAAGAAAAGTTTGACAGGGCTCAGGGAAAGACCAAAAAACTTTCCTTCCTGCATCTCCAAGGGCTGTGAAGACCTCCAAGGGAGAGAGACCTTAGGATCCTAAGTAAGCCATGATATAAGTAGGTCACTGCGTAACAACGGCTGGGACGCAGCACACATATTCAGTGATAAAAAAAAAAAAGATGAGCATGATAGGGTGGATGAAATATGCAAAATATTAAACTGTGATAAAATGATCAGATTTGCATTATTTAGTCAATTACAGCCCCTCAAAGCCACAGTACATTTTAATGCCTATTTAAAAACACAGTTTATAGTTTAAATTATACCACTTGAAACAACAACAAAAAAACTACTATGAAATGCATCCTACGTTTTAGGAGGAAAGAAAAAAAAGCCAACCCACTCAAACACAGGAGTGTGAATTTGTCTCTAGTGCTATTCTCTCGAGATCAAATGGCTCCCACGTGAAGTTCAATGCCGAACTGGGAGTTAGGAGTCTGCCCAATGATCCGGCTGCGGGGGGAGTCCTTTCTCCTCTCTGGGCCCCACTTTCCTCCATCGTGCATTCCTGGCCTGTCTTCCTGAGAGTGTGCTCACTTACTTGGAGAAGAGGAGGTGTGGATTTTGAGTATACTGCAGATGCGTACAAATGTGAGGGGAGAGAGGAGACTATTTTGGTGGTGGGGGTCAAGCTCCCAAAATAAAGGAATTGCTTCTCCAGCAAAAAGACAGGCTTCCAGCTTGGTGACAGAAGTCTCTAGCATGACCAGGGAAGACACAGAAAATGCATGTGGGGGCTCTCCCCCCTTTACTGCCCAATCCTGCAGCCCCTGGGGGAGGAAGGACCGGGAGAGACTGGAGGCTGTTGCCTAGCAACGAGAGGCGCATCTGGATCGATGGGAAAGGCAGGAGATGCTCCAGCCCCCAGCCCAGCTCTCTCTGGCTCTCTCTTTGATCTCAGCCGGCCCAGCAGAAACCTGGGGGGGATGCCCAGGGCAGCCTGCCTGATTAGAGCTGAGTCAATAGAGGGAATTTTCCATAATGAGATTGTGTGGGCAGTCGTGGCAGCTGCCCTTGGCTTCTCCTGGAACCCTCCCTAATGGGTGGAAGGGGCCTGCCTGTCTGTCCAGCGTCCATCGTTCCTGTTGGTAGCTCCTGCGGCTGGGGCATGGGGAACACATCACTTCCCAGCTCTGACTTTTCTCAATTTTGAACTGCCAGAGACAGAGCCCAGCCCCACCCAGATGTGCCTGGTGCTGTCCAGATGAGGGAAACTAACAGGAAAGGGTCTGGCTGTGCAGCTTTTACCCCATCTTGCCTTTCTCAACCCTGGTGTGATCTCAAGGGGAGGAAGAGGGTGTGATAGAAGCTGGGGAGGGCACATAAGCTCCTCTGATTTCACAGAGGCCAGCTTGGGAGGGTCTGGAGAGAGCACAGAGTCTCCGCCCAAGGCTTCCAGGCTTGCACCCTCCCAGAGACAAAGATCACCACTTCCGAGCAGCCCAGGGCCAGTGACAGCTCAGCTGTCGATGGCTAAGCTGAAGCTGCTCTTTTGAGCCACCTCCACCCCACCCCCAAATCTCTGTCCCTGCTCAGGCTGCAGAGAGCAATCTGCTTCATAGCGCCATGGAAGGCAAGGACAGCTTCCTTGAAGAGAAGCAGGATGGGCTGGGTGGGGCAGGGTTTCCTTTGTCCCACTACAGTACAGGAAGCAAGAGTGAGACATCAAGTATTTATCTGGTATTGGTCCTAGTCTACGCAGTGTTGCCTATATAGATCAAGTCGAACTGTTCTGTATTAGCCAGACTGCCTACTGTGATCTGTACCCCTGACCTGTAAGATTGGACTGAGGCTCCCGACTGTCCTATTAATGTAGCATGTCTGAGTTACTGATTTGGTGAGGACTGTCCCACCTGTAAGAAGCCCGTCCTGGGCTATAGTGGCCCGCACTGGTCCCACCCGGGCTGTATGACCTGATCTGTGGTCCCATTGTAGGGAGCATGTAGCTGAGGTCTCCTTATGCCTGGGGGTCTTCACCCAGACTTCCACTCTGGAGGTCCCAAATGGAGCCAGCAGGGACAAGTGCCTTCACCTGATGGGCTGGAGCCTAGGGGCCAGGTGAAGCTTTCTTATCTGCTCAGGGACAGGGCTGGACTCTTACAAAGTAAATGATAACGTGGCCGTGCAATGTCAACACACAGAGATTCTGGGTGTATTGAGAGTGGTGACCAAGGATCTTTCACATCAAAGCCCCTGGAGACAGCAGTGGTAAAAGACAAGTAGTGAGCTCTCCGTCTGTTTATTTTTTTTATTTTTACTTTTATTTTTTTCCGGTACCGGGAATCGAACTCACAACCTCACGCTTGCCAGGCAGGTGCTGTGCCGCTGGGCTAAATCCCCAGCCCGTCTCCATCTGTTTAAATGTAAGGTGGATTTGGCCCAACATTCACAGATGGCCACCCAGTGCCCAGCCGTGTGCTGGGCGCCAGTGCAGTCATTGCCCTTAGAGAAGCTCGGTTGGCTTAGGAGCAGACAGGGTAGAATAAGGTAAGCACTGAGAGTGTCCACCAGAGGGGGACAGCAGAGACACATCCCCTGGGACCTCCCACCCAGGAGGTGAGAGAAGGCTTCACAGAGGTGACCGGTGACAGAGAGAAAAGGCCTTCCAGGAGCCAGGGCCAGTGTGTTCCCAGCTAGAGCAGAATTCAGCATGTGAGGCAGGAACTAGCAGCCTGGGGCCGGACAGGCTGTCCAGAACCCAGGAACCGGCCACGCTGCCGGTCTCTCCTGCAGTCAGCAGGCTCATCTTCCCTGCCTTGCCTGCCCCGCTTAGAGCAGCTCAGTTCTGGGAACTTCGCCAGCCCAGCCGCCCCCATCCAACAGCAGAGTCTGCAGAGGAGGAGACAGGCCAAGGGCTGAGCGGGCACGGCTGGACCCAGCCCGAGACTGGATAGAGGAGGAGGGCAGGAGAGGGACTGCAGAGACGCCCGGACACAGTGCTGGCGCGTCTGCCAACACCTGCCCAGGCCATCCCGCCCGTCCCTCCTGGAACCAACCCTCCCGCCCCATCCCAGCCGGCCCCAGCCTGGGGGGGTCTGGCCAGAGCCTTTCTCCGGCTCCAGGCTCCAGCCGGGGCCAGGAAGCTCCAGCTGCTAAATAATTGAAAGAAAGGCTTTCAGCAGCGTTGCTCCCTCCCCTGGCGGCAGCATCTTCTGGAGGCTTGGGTAACAAACAGCAGCCAGAGCCTCCCAAGAGAGACTCGGCAGGCAGGAGGAAGTCGCTGGTAACCCTCGCGCTGCCAGCGCCTCGCCCGGAGCCTCCAGCCTCTCTCTGCAGGCTTCCTACCCCGCGCTCCGGCCCCTCACGCTCTGTGGGTTGGCATCTGGGAAGAGGAACCTTATTTTCCTGTTAACCTTTACAGCTTTGCGCTGTCTCCGTACCTGATCTGATTTATGCAGATCTGATTTATATAGATCTGATTTATATATCTCTCTAGGCCTTTTTTCTTCCTTTCTTTCTTTTTTCTTCCTTTCTTTCTTTCTTCTCCTCTTTTTCTTTCTTTTGTTCCCTTTCTCTTTGTTCTTTTTCTCTTTCCTTTCTTTCTTTGTGGTGCTGAAGATTGAACCCAGGACTTTCACACTCAGCCTTTTTACATTTTTCATAAAATAACAAGACCCTTAGCGTCTCACTAAGTCACTAAGTTGCCCAGGCTGGGCTTGAACTTGTGATCCTCCTGCCTCAGCCTCCCAGAGAGCTGGGATTATAGGCATGCACCACTGTGCCAGGCTAGATCTCTGTTTCTTACTACTCTAACTCGTATCTGTTGTGATTTAGACTGGTTGTTAAGGCAGTTGGCATAATTTTTGGGTGACAGTGACAGCTAACAATAATTAGAATTTATCGTGTCCTAGGGCACTGCAATATATGAGTATTAATTCCTCCAGTATCACAGCCACTCTGAGAGGTGGGTACTGATATTAAACCCACTCTACAGATGAGGACACTTGGTACTCAGGAAGTGATTTGAACCCAGGTGGGCAGGGTTGGCTTCTCTGCTATTTGATGATCTGATTATTGTGGACTTTGCTCTTTTCCCTTTATCCTGAGGCTGCAAGATGCAAATCTGGCCACGAGGGCCCCGCTCAGCTCCTAAGGACCACAGGGTACAGTTCCGGCTCCTCAGACCCGAGAGCCCAGGCCCCTGGGCTCAGCTGCCACAGCCATACACCCCACACTCAGCCAGGACACCCTTCCCCTTAAGTTCCCCCACCAACTCCTACCTGGGCTTCGACCTCCCTCCTCCAGGAAGCCCTCCCAGCTGCACTCCTCTCACACACCCAGCTCAGTCTGACGTCCCCGCCAGGTGCGCACACCTCAGCATTTTAGGCACCAGCGCCTCCCCTGCTTCCCCCCCACTTCCCGCCTGTCCTCCAGTGGCTGCGAGTGCTCTGGGGAGAATGAGTGACCCGCCTCAGAGCACATGGGACAGCTTTGGATGCTGTGGCCTTACTCCCAGCCCTCTCTCTTGGGTGGGGGACACGAGGGTCCCCAGTTCATTGGAGCCACTGTTGATACGGCCACTCTTTGCCCTTTTGCTCACAAGCCCCCATGGGGCAACGGGGCGCTGGCAAGATCCTGATCCAGGGAACAAGTCAGTGTTATAGGTACCACCTGGCGTCAGTGCTGGGGGTTGCAGCTGGGTCGGGGGGCAGACAGCTAGATTCCTTGGCTACAAAGGAGATGGCTTTTCTTTCCTGGGTTGAAAAAAAAAATTTTTTTTTGGTCATTTTGAGACAGTCTCACTATACAGTTCAGGCTGGCCTTGAAGTCACTTTGTAACCCAGGCTGGCCTTGAGCTCACAGCGATCCTCCTGCCTCAGCCTCCTGAGGGCTGGGATTACAGGCGTGTACCACTATGCCCTTGACAAAATATCTTGACAAGTCATTGTTGGTGCACTCACTGTTTGCCAAGACCCACATTTACTTTCACAGCCCAAGTACCAGCTTCATGTGTGTTTTTTAGTTCAGTCACATTATTAACAGATACAAAGGCTCTTTCCTCCGGAACACTCAGGCCGTGTCTCTACTCACTCCTCCCCACGCTGGGCTTTTCCTCTGGAAAGTTGCGTTCCCTGCGTTCACGGGAATGAAGCCTTCTACACCAAGCATCCCATCTCCCCAGCCCTTAGTGCCGGGTCCCTGGGCTCTGCTGTGTACTTGGGCTGAACAGGTACAGTCCCCTGCCTGGACACATCATTCCTTATCTACAGAAGATTCATCTTTCAAAGAGCCCTTTCAAGCTTGGTATGATGGCACAAAACTGAGGAAGGAGGGGTACCATGAATTCAAGGTCAACCTGGGCAACTTTGTGAGACCCTGTCTCAAAAAAAAAAAAAAGGACTTCATTTCCATTTTATAAGTGAGAAAACTGAGGCTCAGAGCAGTTTATTGATTTCCCTGATCACCCAGGAATTCAAGCTAAAGGCTCTGACTACAGATCCAGTGCTCCGCCTCTAACCTCCACCCTGTCCTGGGCCTAGTAGGAGGCAGCAAAAACACTCAGCGGCCAGGTGCTTCAACTGTGGACCCCAGGCCAGAGAGCTTCCTTGAAGTCCTCGGAGGGTGGGAAGGCCGTGAGAGCAGTAGGGCTCCAGTGGGCAGGGGCTGGGCAGAAGCCCCAAAAGGGAAGTGTCACTGTCCCCTGGGAGGCGGAGGCTGCTGGACCCTGGGAGCAAAAGGGGTCCCCTCGGCTGGTGGAGGGGGTGCTGTCCAGGGGGCTGGAAGCTGGGCTGCTGCCAGGGAGGAGGGTGGTTTCCAGAGGCCAGGAGGGGAAAGGAAATCGGCCGGGTATCTCGGCAAGCGCTTCCAAGTGACCCGGCCCTGCCCGGCCTCGGTCTCTGCCCTTCCCTCCTCCCTGCACGCGTGCTCCCTGGACAACCCATGCTCCCTGGCTCTCTCCGGGCTTTCTGCCTCCAGCTATCTGACGACAACCCCAAATCAGGCCCAGGGCTTAGACTCTCTCGAACCAGACCCACTGTCCGAGGCTTCTTCGCGTCGCCACTTCGGCGTCCAGGGACTCCTCAACCCTCCACATCCAGAACGGGGTGGTCACCAAGGACAACCAGCAGCAATGCCACCAGTCCCATTAGGAGACGTCTGTGGTGCATCAGTTCCTGGGATGCCATTTCACGGGTTCCTTCTCTCTCCATCGACCTAAGAGGAGGGTGCCGTGATTGGTTCCATTTTCCAGGCAGAGAAATAAAGGCACAGAGATTTTAAGCTGCACGCCCAAGGTCACCAGTTCATTGATTCCCAAAGAGCACTGCCCTGTCTTCCTCCCTCAAATCAGGGCTCCCAGGGTGGGGCCTCGTCTCCCGCACAGCCGTCTGTGTCGGCCGCCCGCCCTCTCCCGCCCATTCCTCTCCCCCAGGCCTGGGCAGAGGGCATGGCTGACCCGAGCATCTTCCCTTGGAGCCCCAAGGAGAGTGATGGCCTCATTAGCTGAGAGGCCTTGGTGCCTGTCAGCAGCTGTGCTTCCGGAACAGCCTGGGCCCTGCCACACAGATGGGCTGCTTCGCCTTCCATTAATCACCAGCAGGGCTGGACTCGCGGGTGCCAGTGTCCAGTGTGTGATCCATCCGTTGGCCTGTGGCCAGGCCTGCTCAGGAGACGGAGACTTAGGCCCCAGTGCAGGAAGCAAACCTTGGACCCGCTAGTGAGGCACAAAAACCAGGCCACTGGCCCTTTAACTGCTGGCTGGCTGGGGGGGCTCCCCTGTGGGCGTACATTAAATTATCTGTGCATGGGTTCTGGCGCCTCAGGCATCAGGGCTGCCTTGGGACCTGACCCAATACCGTGGACAATCTCAGCTGTCCCCTAGGCAGTCTCATCAGGAAGGAAGGCCTGGTGGGGTACAGAGGGAGTTAGTGCTACCCAGGTTTTCAGATTGGGAAAAGTTCTGTGTGGTCTTCAAATCCAGCCTCTCGTTGTCTAGCAGGGAAACAAAGGTCCAGAGGGGGGACTCGGCTCACAGCCAAGCAGCAGTAGAGAGAAAACTTCGCACTGCTGCTCCAAAGAGATCCAACACTGATGCTCCTAAGGGTCAGAGCCAGTAAGGGTTAGGGTTAGGGTCATGGCCCCAGGCTCTGTATCTGCCAGTTTGACCACCACCCGAACTGGAGATCCAGGATCATCAAGATGCCTCCCCAAGCCAGAATTCTCTAGGAGGCTGGGGTAGGGGGATCACCAGTTCATCAAATCTGAGCAACTTAGCAACTTAGTGAGACCTTGTTCCAAATTGAAAATTAAAAAGAGGGCTAGAGCTGTGGATCAAAGTGAAGACCCTGAGTTCAGTCCCAAGTACCCACACACACACACACACAAAGGATGCCTCTTCCTCACAACCTGTCAATCACAGGTCCTGATAAATTGGCCTATTTATTTCTGGAATTCCGGTTTAGGCCTCGCCTGATCTCATATCCTTGTCTTCTGTCCCTACCCATCAGGCAGGGCTAGTTTTCTTCAATCACATTATACTGCTATTTCCAGAGGGCCAGGCTGGCATCCTGTTCATCTCCAAATTCCCATCCTTTAGTTGAGTGGAGCCTAGAATTAATGCTTGGTGAATGTTTGTTGAGTGACTGAGTGACATAGTATCTATCTCCTCTTTATGAGTCCAGCCTCTCATTGTCCTGGGATGAACCGGTTGGTTTTATTTATTTAGTTAGTTAGTTAGTTAGTTAGTTAGTCTTTTTGAGACATGGTCTTGCTACACAGTTCAGGCTGACCTTGAGCTCATTTGCAGCCCAGGCTGATCTCAAACTTACAACGATCCTCCTACCTCAGCCTCCTGAGTGCTGGGATTATAGGCATGTGCCACCATGCCTGGCAACTGTTTGACTTTAAAGAGTTTTGACTGCTATTAAACTAAACGATCCTTTCTTGACTGAGCCGAGGCCCACACCAGGTGATATCCCCTTGAGAATCCTGACTTTGTCTTCGGGAGTCACGCAGATTGGCTAGGGCTATGCTCTTTTTAGTGTGGTCCAAGGATCAGCAACATTGGTATGATCTGAGGATTTAGAAATGCAAATTGTCACCAAGCATGGTGGTGTATGCCTGTAATCCCAGCATGGGGGAGGCTGAAGCAGGAGGATCGCCATGAGTTGGAGGCCAGTCCCAACTACATAGTGAGTTTAAGGTCAGCCTGAGATCTTGTGAGATCTTGTCTCCAAAAAAAAAAAGAAAGAAAGAAGAAGAAAAGAGAAGAGAAGAAAAAAAAGAAAAGAAATGCAAATTGTCAGCCTGGCATGGTGGCACAGCATTTATGAGGCTGAGGCAAAAGGATCACCATGAGTTCAAGGCCAGCATGGGCTACATAGTGAGCTTAGGGCCAGCCCAAACTACATTCACACCCTGGCTCAGAATGACCTGCAGAACCTTAACAATCTCACCCTAGAGATCTTGATTCAGTAGATCTAGGGTGCATCACAGATTGATTGACATGTAAAATATAGGACACCCAATTAAATTTAAATTTCAGATAAACAATGAATGATTTTTAGAAGCATGCCCCAAATAGGAAATTCATGAAATTCAAATTTAATTTAATTAGGCATCCTGTAGTTTGTTTTGGGTTTTTTTGTTTTGGGGGGGTTTTTTTGTTTGTTTGGTTTTTTTTGTCAAATCTGGCAGCCCTCAGTAAAGATCTCTACTTCTAACAAACAAATCAGTGAAAGTTTCAACCAGGTAGTCAGGAATGATGGTGCACACTTATCATCCCAGCACTCTGGGAGGCTGAGGCAGAAGGATTGCAAATTGCAGCCCAGTCTGGGTAACTTAGTGACTTAGCAAGACCCTTGTCTCAAAATTTAATAAAAAATAAATTTTTAAATGTGGTTGATCATTATGTATATTTAAAATGTACCGAGCTGGGGATTTAGCTCAGCGGCAAAGCGCCTGCCTGGCAAGCGCAAGGTCGTGAGTTCGGTTCCCGGTACCGGAGAAAAACCAAATAAATAAATAAATAAATAAATAAAATGTACCAATGAAGTCTAATTATAAAGGCTGTGGACGTAATCCAGTGCAAAGGTCTGAAGTTCAATCCCCAGTACAGGAAAAAAATATTTCAACCAGCCTTGACCTAAATCCTCTATCATCCTTCAAATTTTTGAAGATAGAGATTCTGACCACCTGTATATTCTTATAATCTCCTCCTTCCAGGCATGGTATTTTTGCTGATGGAGCTGAAGATAATGTGCTTTTCTGGCAGCCACTTCCTTATATTGACTCAAATTGAGTCTGTGATCGTTGAAAATCCCTAAATCCTTCCTAAATATACGACTTCTAGACTATGTCTACTCCATCCCAATTTTAGAAAGTTACTCTGGGACCCAGCTGCAGCATGCGCCATTTCTCACTGTCCTTTTCCATCTTCTTAGAGTCTTTCCATTTTTTCCATCTGTTGAGTCCTTTTGGATTGTGGCTGTAAATTTATGAGCTCTCCCTGACTGTGTCCTCAGCAGATCTGATCTTAGGTTATGACTGCTCCAACCAGTCAACGTATTGGCCCAGACACGGGCAAGGACAGAGCCCCGTGGTCCTCCACTAAATACTTGCGTCTGAATCTGCTTCTCTTGCATTAGGTCCCTCTATCAGCCAGTTACAGTAGTAAAAGGTTCAGGTTGAGAGGGGCTGAGGATGTGGTCCAGTGGTAGAGCTCTTGCTTTACGTGCACAAGGCCTGGGGTTCTATCCCCAGCAGCACCAAAAAAATAAAAGAGAGAGTGCCGGGTGTGATGGCGCACGCCTGTAATCCCAGCACTCAGGAGGCTGGCCCTAAGCTCACTATGTAGCCCAGGCTGGCCTTGAACTCACAGTGATCCTTTGCAAGTTCAAGGCCAGCCTGGGCTACAAAGTGAGCTCAATGCCAGCCTGAACCGCATAGTGAGACACTGTCTCAAAAAGACGAAAAAAAAAAGAGAGAGAGCGATAGAGAGAAAGAGAGATTCAGGTTGAGTATCCCTTATCCAAAACACTTGAGTTCAGAAGTGTCTCTCATCTCAAAGGTGTGCAGATCTGGGGATATTTGCATACATATAACGCAGTGTCGCTGGGCATGGTGGCACATGCCTGTGATCCCCACACTCTGGCGGGCTGAGGCTTGAGGATCACACGTTTAAGCCCAGGCGGGCAACTTAGTGACTTAGCAAGACTCTGTCTCGAAATCAAAAAAAAAAAAAATGGCTGGGGATGTAGCTCCATGAAAGGCCCTGGGTGCAATCCCCAGTACAGACACAGAGAGAGACAGGCGTCTTGGGGATGGGACCTCAAGTCTAAACATGAAATTCAATTACGTTTTATACATACCTCCTGCAAGTAATTTTAAACTATTTTAATGCCCTTGTGCTTTGCCTGAGACCCGTTTCATGAGGCCAAGCATGGACTTTTGCACTGTGGAGTTGTGTCAGGACTCAGAAAGCTTCAGATCTTGTTTTTTTGTTTTGTTTTGTTTTGTTTTTTGTACCAGGAATCGAACTCATGACCTCAGACTTACCAGGCAAGCGCTTAGGCCACTGAGCTATACCCGCAGCCCGAAAGCTTCAGATTCTGGAGCATTTGGGACTTTGGATTTGGAGTTTAGGGATTCTGTGCCTGTATTTGCGTCTCTCAGCCCAGGGCCTCCTCCTCCTTGTGAAGCCTCACCGTGACGCCTCACAGAGACACCCTGTGCCTGCAGGGACCCCCAGCCAGCTTCCCCGCCCTGGGAGGCAGTGGACTGGGCACACACTGGCCACTGTTAGGGCCCAGGGGTCATCTGTTCACCTTGCTTCAGAGTCCAGCCTGGCACCTCTGTACCGCAGCTGGTGAAATATGTGGACAGTGCCTGTCCTAGGTCAGATCCAGACTGCACCCGCCCCTGGTGTCCTCACACCACACTCCCTGGCCCTCAGATTAGCGAGATCACGCTCAGCAGCCCGGCAAAGTCACCTGGCCTCTCCTCCAGCTGAGAATAGACTTGCACCCAGTTTGGAAATTCGAGTGCATTCAGAATATTCCCCCAGATTTCCCTCCTGCTCTCTGGGAGCAAGGGCTAAGTTGTAGGTGGGGTCAGAGGGAAGATGTGGCGAGCAGCTTCAAGGGCCAGAGCCTCAGCACCCTCTTCACACACAGAGTGCCTCAGTGTTGCAGGTGCTGGGGTCGGCTTGGAGGGGCTGGAATAAGCCATGGCTGAGCCCTTCCTCTTAAAGGACTCACAGTCAGGGGCTGGGGATTTAGCTCAGTGGCAAAGCGCCTGCCCGGCAAGCGCAAGGTCGTGAGTTCGGTTCCCGGTACCGGAGAAAAACCAAAAAAAAAAAAAAAAGGACTCACAGTCAGGAACCAGAGTTAGATGCAAATAAACTGAACCTAGGGATCTAAATGTCCTATCAGAGATGTGGGCAGAAGGTGTGAGAAGCCTGGCATGGGGGCTGGGGATTTAGCTCAGTGGCAAAGCGCCTGCCTGGCAAGCACAAGGTCGTGAGTTCGGTTCCCGGTACCGGAGAAAAACCAAGACCAAAAAAAAAAAAAAAAAAAAAGAAGCCTGGCATGGTGGCACTCATACTACTCTGGGAGGCTGAGGCAGGAGGATTTCAAGTTCAAGGGCAGCTGCCATCCGGGCAGTTTAGTGACTCAAGGAGACACTAACTCAAAATAAGAAACATGGCAGGGGATGTGGCTGAGCACAGATGCTCTGGCTTCAACCTCCAGTACTAAAGGGGGAGGGGAAGCTATGGGGACACCAAGAGGGAATGAATCAAACTTCCTGAAAGAGGGAAGACATCCCAGAGGAGGTAACTTCCGGGCTGAGCCCTGAGGGATTCTGAAGCTCCTTCAGTGGAGACGAGGAGAAAGAAAGAAATCCCAGCCAAGGGGAGCTATGGTGGGAAAGATGGGGGGCTGGAGGTTGGCTCAGGGTGGGGCGGGACAAGGGTTGAAGTCGGGACTGGAGGGCTGCTCTGTGGCAAGTGCTTGCCTGGCATGCCTGAGGCCCTGGGTGCTATCCCAGCTCTGGGAAAAAAGGTGGTGGAGGGTGACATTTCGACATGGCAGAAGGCAGACAGCAAAAGGGCCCTGGGGCCGCGCTGACTTGGCCCTGTGTTCCTCCATTCGCCTCCCCTTGTAATTCTCTGATTGGTTCAGTTCCCGTGTGCTGATCTCCGTGTGTGTTGGGCACTTGGCTGCCGCTAGAGTTGAAATCTAAACTCCCCTCCGCCCAGGGGAGCCAGACCGCAAACCGGCGGTGCTGGCGGAAGTGGGGAGAGCTCGTGGCCAGGGGTGAGTGTGAGGGGGGCTTCTGGAAGGTGATGATGCCTTCAAGGGGTGCCTCTGAGGACAGCTGGAGCCAGGTGAAGAGCATCCTGGGAGAAGAAGCAGCAGCAAGCAGACCGGGCTGGGCCGAGACAGGGGGAGGACTGGAGCGGCAGGGCTGAGGCCAGCCCGGGAGGCCGCACCGTATCACAACGCCAAGCCAAGGTGACCGGAAGTCACTGGGGTAGACTCAGGGCGCGACACAGTCTGGTGTGCTCCTGGGCTGATCGGCCAGGTTGCTGATACAGGACGGCAGTCTGAGGGCAGCAAGGCCAGGCGGGACACTGAGGCAGCAGGCAGAGGCGATGACAGCTCCAGCCTGCAAGCCCGTCCCTGCTCGGGTGAGCAGCAGATAGAGGGGTAGCCCGCAGCCAGGCACTGTGGCCAAGGTGCGAGGGGAGCTGAGCTCCCAGAGCTTGGGTTGGGGCACAGCAAGTGGGTGATGCCTGTGGGGTGTCCCAGGAGAAGCCCTGTTGGAAGTGGGGTGCAAGGACAGAGCTGAAGAGGGTAGGTTAGAGGGACAGCTGCGGTCTCTCAGCCCCCAGAAGCCTCCCTCAGCTGAGGCGTCTGGATGATGCTCCCAAGCACAGGCAGGGATCAGAGAGGGGCAGTGACATCCTCAGGGTCACACAGCAAGGGCTTGAAGAGCCTGGCCAAGAACTCTGGGGCCTGGAACTTGGAGGAAGGAGCTGAGAGGAGCGTGTGTCTTCATTACACTGTCCCCTTCAACGCCTCTTCAGTGGTCCCTCGCTGTCCTCCTCTCTGCCTCCCAGTTCCTGTGGCTCTGATCGCTCCCTACCCCATCACTCTGAGTGAGGGGAGGGTGCGCTGGTGATGCTGGGGCGAGTGCTGGGGGGAAGACCCCATTGGGCAGACCCAGTCCCTTCTTTCTACTGCCTTCCTCCCCTTCCTCCCTCCCACCCCACTCCCTGGGAATGAGGCCTCCCTGTTGCTTAGCAACTAGCAGAGACTTGGAGAAGGGAAAAGGAAATAAATAGCTCAGGAGGTGCCTCCCCTCTTCTAAGATAGAGGCCCTTGGTGTGTGTGTGTGTGTGTGTGTGTGTGTGTGTGTGTGTGTGTGTAAGGTGCCTGCTCTACTTTGGACCTAATAGAGCCAGGGCTTCTTAGCACCACTGCACCCAAGCCTACAGGAGGATGTGGCTGCCTGGAGAGTTAATGTAGTGTTACTCTTGGTCACATCATTAGAAGCAATGTTTCGACAACAAAGGAGGGGACAGTTCTCTGGGCCTCAATGTGGGTGAGACCCCCCACCTACCCCAACTGGAAGGCTGGCTTTGGAGAAGTTAGGTCGAAATGGGAAATGAAAACAGTATCCAGGAGGAAGGGAGTGGAACTTGGAGATAGCCCCAACTGCCTAGCTTTACAGGGCGGGCCTGGGTGCAGACTCAAAGGTACAAACACCTGTTATCTGTGACCCCACTGGGACAGAACCAAGACAATCGGGAGGGAGGTGCCTGAAGGAAAAGGATGTAAATAAAACCAACAAAATTCCAAACAGGCCTTGGTTGGCTGGGGAACTCGAGTGGACTGAGGATCCCAGGATCCATCTGCTTTCTGAGCTGAGGTGTGACCCGAGGTTCAGACCTGTCACCTGCACCCCCCCCAGCCCGCTGCCTGAGAGGAAGCGAATTAGAGCCAGGAGGGGCCCTTGGGAGCTCCAGGATTAGCTCGCGCAGAGAGGAGCTTAGCGGGTGGCCAGGAAGTGACCCTCCCGCCTCCACTCCGTGTCTGTCCCGCAGGGCCGGCGTTGCGGGCCAGCTGCCATGTCCTCCACCGTGAACAACGGGGCTGCTGGCATGCCGTCCCCGCCCGACGCCGCCAACGGCTTCCCGCAGCCCGGCGCCTCTTCCGGGGCCTGGCCGCGGCCGGAGGAGGAGCTGCGTGCCGCGGAGCCGGGCCTGGTGAAGCGCGCACACCGCGAAATCCTGGACCACGAGCGCAAGCGGCGCGTGGAGCTCAAGTGCATGGAGCTGCAGGAGATGATGGAGGAGCAGGGGTGAGCGAGGGGGCGTGGCGGGGTAGTTCTGGTGTGGGCGTGGTCTGTGGGCGTGGTCTGTGGGCGTGGTCGGATCCTCTGGCGGGCGTGGTTTGAGCAGAATGAGGAGACCCGGGAGACCCAGGAAACTGGTCCAGGCAAGGGGCGAGTTCTGGACCAGCTGGGCGGAACCACTGAAAATTCAGCCCACCTTTCATTCATTCATAGTTTATTTAACCTTTATTCACAAGCGGTCTTTGAACCCCTGCTCTCTGTCAGGCTCCCAGGCTTTGATTTTCAGGAGCTAAAGAAACACAATCCCCTCCCTTCAAAAACGTCCAGCTCGGGGCTGGGGATTTAGCTCAGCGGCAAAAGCGCCTGCCTGGCAAGCGCAAGGTCGTGAGTTCGGTTCCCGGTACCGGAGAAAAACCAAAAAAAAAAAAAAAAAAAACGTCCAGCTCCATGGGGAGAAGAAGCCTGACAAAACCAACCACAACTCAAGGCCTCAGTGTCCCCATCTTTGTAATGAGTGAATGGAGCTGACCTGCCAACACTACAACCCTACAAGAGTCCACAGGGAGCCAGGCGTGGTGGCGCACGCCTGTAATCCCAGCACTCGGAAGGCTGAGGCAGGAGGATCGTTGCGAGTTCGAGACAAGCCTGGGCTACAAAGTGAGCTCAAGGCCAGCCTGAGCTGCATATTGATACACTGTCTCAAAAAGATAAAAAAAAAAAAAAAAAAAAAAGTCCACAGGGGCCCTCACTATATGCCAGGGCTGACTGTAACCAAAGGAGTCACCTGCTGAGCTGAGAGCCCAGTTTAAGTCACTTCCTGTCCCTGAAGACCCCCTGGAACACACACTAGCTAAGAGTTTCGAAAGCGTGTTAACACTTGTCAAAAAACAGGTTAGAATCACGGCTGAAGAACAGGACAGGTGAGCGCTTCAGGAGCTCGTAGGAGAGATTCTGAAATGTGGGGGAAGAGAGAACATTTGTGTAGGCCCTGAGCATGGGTAGGAGTTTGTCCCAGTGAGAAGCAGCGGCCTGGGGCGTCTCCAGCCACACAATCCATGCATCAGGCTGTAGAGGTTTAGGGACCCCACCGCTGCCACGTCCCCTCGCTCATGGAGTTGGAGGCAAAGCAGAGAACAGTGCCATCCCCATTTGTGCCACTCCAGGGGAAGAGGGGGTCCCAGGACCCCCTTTGCACCTGCCCTGAGTGTCCCGGAATGAGTGGGCCGGCTGCCGTGGGAATCAAAGCGGAGAACAGGACCTGCCCGGAAGCAGCCTTTGCCTGGGATGGGGTCTGGAGCCCCATAGAGGCCAGGCAGCCTGTGGCCAGCAGAATCCTTTCAACTCACCCCGGTGCTGTCACCAGGCCCCCTGGACCCTAAGACATGGGCCAGCATCTCTGTAGAGCTCAGGGAGAAGAAAGACACAGCACTTCCAGAAGGTCATAAGGAAGCGGGCCCAGGGCTGAGCCTAGATCCAGCATCTAAGCTGGCCATGGGCAGGGCCACCTATAGGGAGAAGAAAGGAACCCAGAGACCAGGTAGAGGCAGCAAGACTCCCTACAGAGAGGCATGGCTGTGGGAGAGTGCTAAGGGCAAACGGCAAGGCGACCTCCAGCCAGCAGTGAAAGCATTTGATGGGCTGTGGGTTTCAGAGGAGGAAATAAGGTCCCAGGGCAGAGCTGGGGGAGAGCAGAGAGAACCCCAGGATCTTCATGGAACCTGCCAACCCTGCTGTGCTGGGCGTCCCTGAGAGGGAAGGGGGAGTGTGGGCAGGAAGCAGGAGAATACACAGAGATGGGCAAGGACCAGCCTCTGCCCTTTCCTGCTCACCCTTTCACTGAAGCCCCAGGACCCCGCCTTCACGGAGCCGCAGCAGGAAGCGGCAGTGCAGGATCGCCTCTTTGAGGTTAGACTCCCAGCATCGAAGACCTGCCTCTCTGGGAGGCAGCTACTGGACCTCCCCAGGTTCTCTTCTCCAGCCTATCCTTAGATGGGATAAAAAAAACTAGCAACGGGGTTACCCACACACACACAGGCTCCCCGCCCCTCAGCAGCTGTCTGGTCTGTGGGGTATAGCCAGCCACTCTTCAACACTATGATCCAGGCTCACAGCTGTAATGTGACCTTGGTTAAACCACAGTTCCTCACCTGCACAATGGGGACACTGCCTTCCAGGGTGGCTCTGAAGGACCAAGTCACACCCGGGCCAGTTCCCACAGAGTGCTCTATAAACACCAGAGACCTTGGCTCCTTTACAAACTCTAGTTGTTAATATCATTTCTAAAAACATTGGTTGGTTCACGTTTATTTACCAGATTCTCAGGCATTTGACAAATATTCCCAGCAGTCACAGGAACACACACTCTCGGGTCCCATTAAAAAGCAATCCTTGCCGGGCGTGGTGCCGCACACCTGTAATCCCAGCACTGGGGAGGCTGAGGCAGGAGGATTGTCACAAGTTTGACACCAGCCTGGGCTACAAAGTGAGCTCAAGGCCAACCTGAACTGCATAGCAAGACCCTGTTTCAAAAAGATTAAAAAAAAAGCAATCCTTCACCTTAATATTGATGGAGAGCTACCTAATTCATTGGTAATTGATGTGGCACCTGAAGTCACCTTCCTAGGCAGCCTCTGCACACAGGCGGCCATCACCCATGGGGCTGAGGGACAGGGCACAGCTCTGCCCCTAGCCAGGGTTGGAGCCCGGAGCCTTCTCCTCTCCCTGTTGCTCTTCTGTAAGATGAGCGTAAGGTCGCTGTCCCTCTAGGACAGTCATGGCGAACCTATGACATGTGTGCCACAGAAGGCTGTTTGCATCATTGAAAGCTCTAAAAGGTCTGCCATCACTGCCCTAGGAGATTATCTCGAAAGTACTTTTGTCTAGGCAGGCAGGCAAGATGGAGTATTTCCCTTCCAGGGACCTTTTCAAAAGCAGTGCTCCCTCTGCCCCACCCCCGCCCCAGGGAGTGAGCCAAGTCCCACGAGGCAAAATGAGTTTTGCCAGCCCTTTCCCTCCTGGGCAATGGGGGCGAAGTAGATGGGGAACACTGGGGCTGGGCATCTGGCGCTGAAACGAATACCAGGACCTTCCCTATTCCTCCTCCCACCCTGATGCCTGGCACGATCTTGACTTTGAGCCTGAGGCTTTTGAGGGGGAGGAGTTGAACCCGGGGCCTTTGCCCTGAGCTGCATCCCCAACCCTTTTTATTTTTTTGTTTTGAAAATGTCACTCAGTCATTAAGCCCAACCTGGGCAACTTGGCAACTTAGCAAGACCCTGTCTCAAAAAATAATAATATTTTTTAAAAATTGCTGAGGATGTAGCTTAGGGCAAAAAAATCTGGGTTCAATCCTCAGTACCACAGAGAAAGGAAGGAGGGAAAGAATGGAGAGGAGGGAAGGAAGAAAAGAAGAAGAGAAGGAAAGGAGGGAGAGAGGGTAAAAGAAAGAGAGAGAGAGAAAGAAAGAAAGAAAGAAAGAAAGAAAGAAAGAAAGAAAGAAAGAAAGAAAGAAAGAAAGAAAGAAAAGAAAGAAAAGCAGGCGTGGTGGCCCATGGCTGTAATCCCAGCACTCAGGAGGCTGAGGCAGGAGGATCGTTTTGTGAGTTCAAAGCCAGCCTGGGCTACAAAGTGAGCTCAAGGCCAGCCTGAACTGCATAGTGAGACCCTGTCTCAAAAGGACAAAAAAAAAAAAAAAAAAAAAAAAAAAAAAAAAAGAAAAGAAAGAAGAATGGAAGGGGAGGAGGGAGGAGAGAGGAGGCAGGAGGGGAGAGGAGGGGGAGGGGAAGGGAGAGGGGAGGAGAGGAGAGGAGAGGAGAGGAGAGGAGAGGAGAGGAGAGGAGAGGAGAGGAGAGGAAAGGTACCTGGGAGCAGAGGTGGTCTCCCCAACCTCTTGGTCATCCAGCAGCTCCACCCTCAACAGGCAGATGCCGGAGTTTGACAACTTCCCTGAGACCTGCTGACTGGGACCAGCCCTTGTCCACTGCGTATGAGCTGCAGTTACTTTTTCCCACCAGTACTAGGGATTGAACACAGGGCATCCCAAACTGAGCTACATCCTCAGCCCATTTTTAATTTTGAGGTAAGTTCTAACTAAACCGCCCAGGCTGGGCTCAAAATTGTGATCCTTGGGCTTTGCTCCTACCTAGCCATGCACCCCACGAACACCTAAGCTCGGCCAGCACCCTGGCCTGTGGCCGCTCCCACGCTGCTGGGTACGGACCCAGCCTCGCTCTCAGCTATCTCTATTCCAGCCTCTCCTGGGCCAGGGCCCCACCCAGGTGACCCAGTGGCTGGTCGTCCTCTCAGGGCTGAGGGCTGTTAAAGGGCCTGTGCTGTTTGTCTCTGTGCAGGTGGCAGTGACAAGCTAGTGTCCCCAGGAGAAGGTGACGCAGGAGCAGCTGCCCAGCCCTCTGCTGCTCTACTTGGGCATGGGCCAGGCCAGCAGACTGAGGGCTCTGCACCACCCAAAAAGCAGCCAGGCCGGCAGTGGCCAAGGGGAGGCCCAGGGCAGAGGCTAAGCAGGGACTGAGGGGACCGTGATAAGCCAGGGCCCAGAGCTTGGTAACACTAGCTGCACAGGAGGCTGAACCTGCAAAGAATCAGGACGCAGGGACACCAGGCTAAGAAGTAACTGGGGCTCCCACCCAAATCCCCACATGGCCCAATGGTCCCCACACCCCAGCATTGTTCCTCCCGGCTGGTCTTGTCCATTTCTTCCCCTCATTTCTCAGGGCCACTCTCTGGCTCTGACTCACCAGCTCCTACCTCAACCCCACCAAAGCCCCGTGCCAGCCTCCCTGCCCCCAAGTCCCCCCTCTCCAGCCACACACCAGCCAGAGCCATCTTTCCAAAATGGAAATCCAACCTTCAAATTCTCCAGTGCCTCTCCATTGCCAGGCAGTCATTTGTCAAAAAATTTCTGGATGCCACAATGTGGATGCCAGTCACTGGGGATGCCACAGTGAACCCAACAGAAGGCTCCTGCCCTCAGGGAACTCTGGGCCAGTGCAGGATACAGAGGAGTCAACAGATAATTACTAGAGCATGAACCACCTGCCAGGATCCAGGAGGTACAGGTTGCTATGGAAACACAAATGCTGGCATCAGACCTAGTCAGAGGTATCCGTCTTGCTGTCTACATCCAATAAGGCCAGGCTTTGTGCTTTCACCATGATTATTTCCACAGGATAAATCTGGAAGTTAGTTTATGAGCCAAAGGATGTGTTTTTTAATTAAGGCTTTTGAAAAGAATTGCCTCTGGGTGTTATGGTGCATGCCTATAATCCCAGCACTTGAGAGGCTGAGGCAGGAGGGTTGCTGTGGGTTTGAGGCCAGTCTGAACTATGTTAGCAAGACCCTGTCTCAAAAAAAAAAAAAAAAAGAAAAAAAAAGAAAAAAAAATGCTGATTTTCTCTCCTGTAAATGTTTGTTGAAAGAGTAAAGGAAAAGAAAGAGAAGGGAGAAAAGAGATGAGTTGCCCCCCAAAAAAATGATGTATCATTTTCATGGATAGACTCAGCAGGAAAGGCTGGATGTGCTGTGGAAGGTGAACAATGCAGAAACAAGAGAGGACACCCCCCACTGACCCCATTCTGGCATCATTCTTCTGTCCAGGACAGTGCCGGCAGCCTGGGGGAAGGGCACCTTTTAACAAGAGCTACTGGACACCTGTGTGCGTCAGGCACAGGGAAAGGCTGTGTGTGCGAAGGGCCCTAGGGGCGGGGCAGGGGGTGCGGCACTGGAGGGACTGGCACACCAGGAAAGTAGCTGTCACAGTGCCACAGTGAGAAAGGATAATGACCCGCAGCGCGGTGGCAGGAGTGGGGTGCCGGCAGCTCTGTGCCCCTTCTCTGAGACCAGGCATAGCGGGGGAAGGACAGAGCAGAGGAGTTGAAAGCTCACATCTGAGGTCTGGACTTCACCCACCCACCCCCAGGCCAGCGGCAGAGGGCGAGCCACCTGGCAGCATGGAGCTTGCCAAGGCGCCGATGCTCTGAGGACCTCCCAAGGCTGCTGTGAGGATCACACATCAGTGAAGCGGGAAAGCAGAAAAGACCACTTCTGCTTCAAAGCCAGGGTTCTCACTCCTCCCGAAAAATGTCTTGAGACATCTGGAGCTGGCCCAGTTGACCCGGGCCTGGAATCCCAGCACTCTGGGAGGCTGAAGCAGCAGGAGCACAAGTTGCCTAGCCTGTGCAGTTTAGCAACTTAGAAAGAGCTTATCCCAAAGCAAAGTGAAAATAAAAAGGGGCTGGGGACGGGGCTCAGTGCAGAGGCCCTGGGTTTGATCCCCAGTACTGGAGAAAGAGAGAGCAGTAGGAGAGCCTGTCCAGGGTTGATGCTAGCAAGAAAGAGGGACTCAGCCACACCTGGTTTATCTCTCCCCAACTCCTGGGCTCAGAGAGATCATCCTGCATCAGCCTCCCAAGTAGCAGGGACGACGAATGCCACGAGAAGCCTAGGACTGCACTCTGCTTGACTCTACCTTTTGTTCCTCTGGTTGGTGGGTGGGTGGGTGGGTGGACGGACTGGTCTGCTGTGAAATGGACAGCCCTTGAGCTTCCTCAATGCCAGGGCCTGGCTGGGTTCTATAACCTCAGGCAAGTTATAGCAATCCAGAGTCTGTGCTTATGACGGGGGGTGGAGGGCTGGACTGGGCTGGGCTGGACTCAGTCAGGTCACGTAGGAGAGATCTGAGCCCAGGACAGCAGCCTTCTCACTTACTGTGCCCACAGGTACTCAGAGGAGGAGATTCAGCAGAAGGTCGGGACCTTCCGGCAGATGCTGATGGAGAAGGAGGGAGTCCTCACCAGGGAGGACCGGCCTGGGGCCCACGTGTGAGTGTCTCCGGGTGTGGGCAGGGAGGGGCCTGCTCAGCAGGGCTGTCAGGTGGCTGGGGCAGGGGAGGAAGAGGAGGAGGAGAAGAAAGCATGGGCTGGAACTGGCCCCGGGGGCACAAAACAGGGGCATCTTGGCATCACCAAGGGCTTCCTGGTGCCCACCACATGTTCTTTCTATGGCTCAGAGATGGGAAGGGCTGGGGAAGCACCTAGATCACAGCTCTGGGCTGCAAATCAGGAAACTTCAGAAATGCCCTAACCTCAACTTTATCACTCGCTGGCAGTGTGATGCTAGACAAGCCCCTCTGGGCCTCAGCTATCCCCACCTATACCGTGGGCTCCAGAGGCATGGAAGGCAGAAATGCACGCACCAGTGTTATTGCTGCCACAGCACAGACTTGGCAGGGAAAGAGGATGTGGGCCCCGTGGAGAGCACATCTCTGCCACCCGTCACAGGACCAGAGCAGCAAGGAGCTCTGAGTCTCCTGGTGGGTTTTGGTCAAACAGGGAAGTTACAGAGAGGTCGATTTTGCCTCGGATCAGAGGAGAGCTGGGCACCACTCACAACCAAGCAGAGAACGGTGCAGGCTGCGTTAGCAGAGGCTGCGGGCTGTGTCTGCAGGAGCCAGTGCTGGAGGGCGGGCCCAGCCCCATGCCTGGCAGGCTGTGGTGCTGCTGGATCCACTCACAGGGTCTTCCCCTTGCTCAGCCTCCATTTCCCCTAGCACCCATATCCCATGCTTCTCTGGCTGGAAGTAAAACTGATTTTGAGTGAGATCAGGGCAAAGGCTGTTGGTCTTTTTCTCAGGAGTGGGACTAGTTTGGGGAGCAGGCATCTTGCTGAGGCCCCAAGCCCCTGTCCACTTTTACCCTACAAAAACAAGCCAATAAAAAGCCATGCATGGTGGTACAGGCCTGTGATCCCAGCACTTGGGAAGCTGAGACAGGAGGATTTCTGTGAGCTCTAAGCCAGCCTGTGCTATATAGTAAGTTCAAGACCAGCCTGAACTACATAGAGAGACCCTGTCTCAGAAAATAAATAAATAAATAAATAAATAACCTTCCAAGTGAGTGTCCTGTTGTGGTCCCCTTAAGAACCAGCAGCATGAGGAAGAGATAAATCTCCACGGGGAAAGAGGAAGCCCCCTCTGAGGCCCTTCTGTAATCCTGAGGTGTCAGGACTGTGTATTATCCAAGCACCCCTAATAAACCTCATCTCTCTGGCCAGAGGAAGAGCAAATCAAAAACAGCCTCAAGCTTGGTGGGGCCTCAGAGGTGACCTCAGGGATCCAGGCTCGGCCTGACAGGTCATTCTGCTTCTTTGGACCCAAAGTGAGGGTCCAGGGCTGGCCACCATCAGTGCTTCTTCAGCCTTCCAGCACCCCTCCACAGCTCCTGCACTAAGCCCCCACTTTGGAGACCTGGCTAGCTCCCCACAAAGGCATGGCCTGCACTTCTCCTCCCTTCCCCATCCTGCTGACCACCAGACTCACCCCAGCTTGCTACCTATACCACCCCAGACCAAGGAGGGCCTGGCTTTCTGACCTGCTCGCTCAAACAGCCCTGGGGTTTCCCTGGAAAAGTGCCCACCCCTCACTCTCCCATCTACTGTGAGCAGATTCTACCTTTTCCATCTTCTCGGGGTCTGCAATGACAGGGACCTCTCTCCAGCTCAAGTCCACACTTCTTCCCTCTCCTGTTCCTCCCCTAAAGAAAGCATCTCTCTGTCTCTCTCAGCTCTGTCTCCTCCTCCAGCTTCCACGCCACATTTTTCTTCCACTCCTACAAAGGGTGTGCAGCACTCACTGTCTGCTTCTGTGAGCCATGGAGATCTGGCTTCTCCTCCACCGCTCCGAGAACTCTCAGGCCACAGCCTCCTGAGCCCTCTCCACCTTCCCCGTGGCTTCTCTGCAGGCCCTGGCCTCTCTCCGGCATGTGTCTTTCCACCCTGGAAGCCCACTTTCCCTCCTGGCTTTCAACACGCAGCCCTGGGCCAGGGATATAACTCAGTGGCATCAGCACCTGCCTGGCAAGTGCAAGGTCCTGAGTTTGATTCCCAGTACCAAAAATATATATAGAGAGAGAATTAGAAATCTATGGTGAACACTGTTACTTTAAGTTGGGCCAGGGATATACCTCAGCGGTACAAGTGCTTGCCTGGCTAGGACAAGGTCCTGAGTTCAATTCCCAGTACCAAAAAAAAAAAAAAAAAAAACATGAAGCCCTTTCTTCAGCTTCCCCCAAGGTCCTGCGTGTCCCCAGGTCTTCTCTGGCCCAGGCTTCCCTCTCCTGTTCTCCCTGGGGGACCACAGCCATTCCCAGCTGGAACGCTCCTTTGTTAGCATGGGACTCTCAGGCTTTTCTGTTAGTTTTGATCTCCTCTTTACTTGAATGAATGAACAAATGAGTGAAAGACGTATCTGAAAGCCAGAACCTATTGGGAAATATGCCACGGACAGAGGAGAGAAGGAGGTGGTCCCTGCTCTCCAGATGGAAGCACAAACCTATAACCTGCAACCAGGACTCACTGAAAACCCCCACAAGAAGCAGCAGCACAGCCACTTGAGTGATGCTGTCTTCAGGTCCCCCGCATGCTCAGAGGAGGAACTGATGGGCACAGACAGAGGTCAGTCACGCAGGGCTCCGTGGAATAAGCTGTGGCTGGAAGACTCAATAGTCGGGGAAATCCAATGGTCAGGGAAATTTGACAAGATGTTCTGGAGGCTTAGCAGGGTCCTGGATCCCCTTGGAATGTCAGCTGCATGAGGACCTTTATCAGCTTTGTTTACTTGGATCCTTGGATCCTAGAATACTGTGGCTTGCCCAGTTTTCCCCAAAGCCTCCATTTCCTTATTTATGCAGTAAAAGGGTTGAACCAGAAGACTTCTTTTAGTTCAGGCAGCTTAATATCGTATAAAATTAGCACCCCAAGCATCTAGGCATGGAGATTTATGCCTGTAATCCCAGAAATCTGGGAAGCTGTAGCAGGAGAATTCCAAGTTCAAATCCAGCCTGGGCAATTTAGCAATTTAGCAAGACCCTGCCTTGAAATAAAAATGAAAAAAAAAAAAAAAAAAAAAAAGAGCTGAGGATACAGCTCAGCGTTAAGTCCTGGGTTCAAACCCCAGTACCCACCCCAGGGGAGGGTGGAAAAAAACACGAAAAAACAAAACTCCATATTGCAAGCAAAGGACTGCAGCAAGATGAAGAGGTAGGCTACCGCCCATGCGCAAAGCTGGGGAGCTGTCTGTGGTGCTGAAATCAAGGCCGGCCGCAGAGAGCTGAAGGGTAGAGGCAGGGCAGCTGTAGCGGCGCTTCCGGTGTGTGCCTTGTCGTGGGTGGACCTGCCATCCAACCGGGTCTTCCGTTTCTTAGCCCACTTATTAGCTGTGCGTGGTGGGAAGACATATGTCCCACCCGTCCAAACCTCTAAGTTCAAGGTCTGGATCCCAGCTGCGGGGTTTGGACTATAGCAGCTCATGTGGCTTTAGAACATTCTCAAAGCGCTCTGTCCTCAGGGGTCATCCTTCTTCCTTAGTTTAACTGGCTGGTTCGAGTGACAGTCTCTCGTAATCGTCTCCTTTCTGACCCACCCGAACACCACACTGCTGCCCTGTCCAGACACCCTCCCAGAGAGGATGGGAGCCAGTGGAACGTTTGTGAGAGAAGGCAGACTAGGACCAGGAAGTGTTCGGGCACTTTCTCCTTTGAAGATGGATCTGTTGAGTGAAAGTTCGGGGCATTAAGGGTGCAGCTGGTGCTCTAATGGGATTAGGGGTGAAAGAGGAGTAAGATTCCAGGGACGTTGAGAACAGACAAGCTTTTGATTCTGGAGATGACTTGGATGTGGAGAGTTGTCATGTGCCACAGAAACCCTCTCTGGTTTCTCAGCATCCATGAGATCAAATGTGGGTTTCTTTCCTGTCATGCCCACCCTGGGGACCCAGCCCAGTCTCCCACACCCCACAGCACACAGAAGCATGACCTGCTTGCAGTTCGCCTGCTGCCTGGGTGTTTCCACATCCAGCCTTTGCTCATCCTGGACTCTCAGCCCAAAATACCCCAGCCCCTTCCACACGTGTTCAAATACACCCCTGAGTCAAGGTCACTTCTAAAAATCATGCTGCTGGTTTCCCTCTCTCTGGGATAAAAGAAGACTCTTTTTTTGGCTTTTTTGTTTTGTTTTGTTTTGTTTTCTTCTGGTTTTGGTTTTGTTTTTTGAGACAAGGTCTCTCTATGTAGTGGCCTTGAGCTGGCCTTGAACGCACTATGTCGCCCAGGCTGTCCTCAAATTCACAGTAATCCTCCTGCCTCAGCCTCCTGAGTGCTGGGATTACAAGTATGCACTAGCATGCCTGAATATGAAAACTCTTTTCTTCAGAGCGCGTATAATGTTTCCTCCACTCTTCATGGCTGTCATCAATTTTTTTAATTCAATCCAAGAAACAACATTTAAGAAAAATGTTAGCCAAGTCTGGGAAACTTAGCAAGAACTCATGTCAAAAATAAAAATTTAAAAAAGGGGCTGGGGGGCTGGGGATTTAGCTCAGCGGCAAAAGCGCCTGCCTGGTAAGCGCAAGGTCATGAGTTCGGTTCCCGGTACTGGAGAAAAACCAAAAAAAAAAAAAAAAGGGGGGGGGCTGGGGTGTAGCTTAGTGTGCAAGGACTGGGTTTAATCCCCAGTACCTCAAAAACTTGTTTTCATAGTTCTATAACATAACAAAATCATTAAGAGAGTATTTATGGAAAATAATACTCAGAAGCTATCCTAACACAGAGTGAACAAATTCTAGAATTTTCCCAAATTACCTAATTTTATACATAGTGAGACCTCTGTGCCTCACTATAGCTACAGTAGGGACATATTAATGCTGGTCCCTGTGTCATAGGCTCATTCCACGCACTGTATGACTAAACCGGACAAATACATAGTGTTCAGGCTACTGCTTGACGCCTGAGTTAGCAATCATCATGAGAGGCACCATACCACTTTCTGTCCTGCACCAGAAGGTGTTGAAGGGGTGACTCCAGGCCTGACTCATCTCTGTTCCTACCCCCAACGGTGGCCCAGCAAGCCAGCTGAGTGGATGAACAGGAGAGGGCAGACCCTTTGTCTGGATTCCCCCTTCTGTCTGGACCCGTCCATCTGTCAGTTGGCCATTATGCTCCCAGCTAATGGGAAACAGGAGCAGTTAATTAACAAAATTGCTGGCATGAGGAAGAGCAGTCTTTATCAGGGTCGAGGCTCTGCCATGGTGGCAGGGCCAACCTGTGTCCTACAAGGACGTCATGTTCCACCTCAGTAAGTCCTTTGTTCCTCTGTGGCAGTCTGTGCCTACTTTGGTCAGCTCTGCGGGGCTCGATCAAGACGGGGTGACACCTCCCCTACCCATTCCACAGAGGTGGCAAGGAGTCACAAAGATACTGAGCATAAAATGTTAAATCTAAATTCAGCACACTACAAAGTAAGCAAAAGGGTGAGAGGGATATAGCGTGGTGTAAAATGCTTGCTGGCATACAGAGGCCCTGAGGTAGATCCCCAGCACTGCAATAAAGTAAAAAATTAGCATAGAGAAGGGGCAACGGAGCTAATGTCTGCAGCAGGCAAGTCCAGCCAGTAAATTCAAGGGCTGTCTTGTTTGCACGTAAATTGTTAAAGCCAGCTGCATAGCTGAGCTTACATATCTTGCTCAAAGGTCCCAGTGCACTACAGGCTGTGCCTTTCCATCACTGGGCCTCAGTTTTCTCATCTATAAAATGGAGGTAGCAGTTTCTCTAAATCAAGAAGTGGCTATGAACGGGATAGTGAATTTCAGGGAACCATTTACACATTAGAGAGAAGTCTCAGTGATATTATCATCCAGGAGAAGCAAGAGAGAACCCAGGGTTCTAGCCGTGGGAGATGCCACCAACCCTCCCCATGCCAAAGCAGATGTGATGGTACCAGGAGCAGTGGAAAGAGGGCAAGGTGTAGCTCTGTGGTAAAGCAGATGCTTATCATGCCCAAGGCCCTGGGTTCATTTGTTCAATCCCCAGGACAGAGATAGACAAAGACAGAGATAAAGATCAGCCCAGCCTCTAACATTCCCAGGGTAAATATTACCAGAAGGTTCTAAGGGCTAGGGATGTAGCTTAGTCATAGAGCACTTGCCTAGCATGCACAAGGCCCTGGGCTCAACACCCAGCAAAGGAGGAGGAAGAAAAGAGAGGGGAGTAGGGGGAAGGAGGAGGACAAAGAAACCACAGTTTCTGAACTCTTGTCCCTCTTCCAATCCTAGTCTGCTGCTGAGACCTTAAGCCTACCTTTCAATGCTCCCAGCAGACAAGATCCCACGTAACCCTCACTAAGGGCAGGAGAATGAGAGAGGGTAGATGGGGGACAGGTAAGGAGGCAGGGAGTTTGGTCTCCTGGTCACAGAAAAGAAAGATGTGTCTGGGGAGGTGCAGCCAGCAGATTAAGGAGGAGCAGGGAGGGAGGGCTCGGAGGGAAAGGGTCTCAGCAAGTGTCTGTTCTCCGCGGCTACCCCAGGGTCCTGTGAAAGCACCATCCAAACAAAGCCATTTCATTCCATCAGGAACCTCTATTATTTCCGTGTCGGGATAAGCTGAGGCTCCCTCCTCCCACCAGCTCACCCACATGCTATCTGAGGAGCCCTTCTGTTTGGCTAAAGACTATATTTTATATGTCAGGCATTTGTGCGGCTGAGGAGCTGTGTAGAGGGTGACGGACCGGGGAGGTTGGGGGCTGGACAGGCAGAGGAAGTTGGAGATTCAAGGACAAGAGGGGCTGGGGATTTAGCTCAGCGGCAAAGTGCCTGCCTGGCAAGCGCAAGGTTGTGAGTTCGGTTCCCGGTACCGGAGAAAAACCAAAAACCAAAAAAAAAAAAAAAACCAGAGATTCAAGGACAAGGACAGGAGGCAGGAGGCCACCAGCTTCAGGAGGAGAAGTGCGAGGAAGGGCAGAGAGGTTTGAATGAAGGGATACCAGAGCGTTCGGCTCCGTGGGGGCCAGAAGATGACATCAGTCTCTCCTGTCGCCCTGGAGAAACCCACCTGCTACTATGTGACTGTGAGGCTCTTAGGGCCACGCTGGTGCTGGGAAGTGGGTGACATTCTCCAGACTGGCCTCAAGGCTACCAATCCATGTCGTATTTGAGTTCTTTCTCTTTCTCTCTCTCCTCCCCCGCCCCCTTTCTCTCCAAAAATTAGTCTTCAGTTGTTGACTAGGGTGATCCCTGCTGGAGATTTGCCCCTTAAACCCTTCCTTCCTTCTGTAGCTGTGGCCTGCCTCCCTTTCGCCTGTCTCTGTTTTATGTGCCAAAGCCTCTTTTCTCCCTGGAAGAGGCCCCCTGCCTGATAGCAGCTACCAGGTACAGGACAACAGTCACGGGCCAGGGCTGGTGTCAGGGCTTGCTTCACAGAGAGAATCTCTCTTAATCCCCGGCTCAAAGCTGGGATATTCTTTTCCTCCGTGTAGAGATAAGGGCCTCGAGGCTTGGACACGTGGTCATGCCTGGATTCAAACCTGTGTGAATCCAAAGCTCATGCCCTTAACACGCTGCCATCCGAGCCCTGGCCTCCCTCGCTCTACACAGGGAAGGGTGAGCCAGGCAGGTGGCACCCAGGAGTGAGGGAGGGAAGCCTGCGGAAGCCAGGACCGAGGCTCCTTCTGGGAGGAGCACTGTCAGAGCATGACAAATGACAAATGGAGGTGAGGATGACAAGTGGGGGTGAAGGGTCACCCTCCTGAAGCCAGTCCCACATCTAATCTTGTTCAATTAAAAAAAAAAAAGGCTGAAGTTTTGCCTGGCCTGTAATCCCAGGACTCTGGGAGGCAGAGGGAAGACAGAATCCCAAGTTCAAGACCAGCCTGTGCACCTTAGCCGCTTGGCGAGGTACTGTCTCGAAAATTAAAAAAAAGAGTTGGGGATTTAACTCAGTGTAGAGGCCCTGGAGCTCCAGCGGCGCAAGATGTACTTCTACAATGAAGAGGCCCTGGGTTCAATGTCCACCACCAGACACACACACACACACACACACACACACACACACACACGATCCTCAGCAGCCACTGCCCTCATTAAATTTTCCCCAGCACCCTGTAACAGTTCACTCTCATCTTAGCGGAGAGGCATGACAGGCCACAGATCACATAGCGCTGGCTCGCCTGGGACAGTGCACGATAAAGATTGGTCTGAGAAGGGGGCTGGGGATTTAGCTCAGCGGCAAAAGCGCCTGCCTGGCAAGCGCAAGGTCGTGAGTTCGGTTCCCGGTACCGGAGAAAAACCAAAAACC